>NC_134151.1:14106590-14409621 GCF_033958435.1 Carettochelys insculpta
GAGTTCTTAAAAAGGGGTCAGAGTTGAATGCAGAAACACTGGGGAAGAAGGATGCCAGCCAAGCACAGCAGTGCAACAGGTGGAAGTAGAAATAGCTGCTCTACAGGGTGGAGACTCGCAGCGTGATAACTTTTTGACGATCACTTTTTGAAACCCTATATTTCTAATATTCTATTCTATTCTTAGCTTCCTAAACATATGCCCAAGAAAAGGATGTAAAGAAAAAAGAACCAAGAAAAGGACATACCCAAAATATCTAATTTTGGGCTATTCTTTAGAAGTATGTTCCCTCTATTTTGTTCTCATTCTCTGTCACTTACTTTCAAAAGATCATTTAGTAATTCCAGAGAAACATAACTAAGGGATCTATAATGATTCATGTTTTCTAGAGGGAAAGAATGATCTTCTCTCCTCAACTGAACTGTCTTTAAAAAGAAAAGAAAAGAAAAAGTCCTTTCCCCTGCAAACTCTAGGGTCTGCAGAAGTAACAAAGAGAAGAAATGTGCTAGCACTGTGAATGAGATGGGAATGTATTTCTTCTTGGGGTGTATGAAAAGAAACTCCTTGGCTGCGTCTACCCTTGCCCCCAACTTCGAAGGGGGCATATTAATCAGGGCGATGGGAGATTACTAATGAAGAGCTGTGGTGAATATGCAGCACTTCATTAGGCTAATTCTCCCCCGCGGCAACTTTGAAGTGCCAGCATGCATGTAGCCACAGGCACTTCGAAGCGCCCACGCTGCTTTGAAGTTCCCTTACTCCTTTTGAGGGGCACATGCATACTGACACTTTAAAGTTTGAACCTTCAAAGTTGCCGTGGGAGAGACTTAGCCTAATGAAGTGCTGCATATTCACCACAGCACTTCAGTAGTAATCTCCAGTTGTCCTGATTAACATGCCCCTTTCAAAGCTGGGGGCAAGTGAAGACAAGCCCACTGACTGAGGAAAGGATTTAAAGTCGCAGTGTCTAATATGTTCACCACTCGCCACACATAGTGAACAGGACCCTGAAGTGTGACAATTCCAGCTCTGGAGCCGCATGCCGCTCTTACGGACTTCAAATGTGGCTCCTCCTAGAGCTAGCTGCATGCAGCAGTTCTGTCCACTTGCTCTGCACGCATGCCCCACCCCTTGGGGGGAGAAGCATGTGGCAGCAGAGTTGTCATCTCAGGCCTGGCGTCCCCAGCAGCAGTTCCAGCTAGGGTGGCGGTGGCCCCAGCTGCTCCTGTGGCCCCAGTGGCATCAGGCCCAGATGCAGCTCTGGCCTCAGCTTGCCTGGCAGCCCTAGCAGCAGCAGGTCTGGCAGCCCCTGTGATGGTGTCTCCAGTAACCCTGGAAGCCTCTCCAGCTGCTCCAGAGATGCCCCTGGCCCCAGTGGCTCTGGAAAGTCACCGGCATTGATTTAGAATGGGAGAGCTGGGGGTGCCTGGCTCTGGGAGAGTGAGGGGGCATTTATTTAAAGGGGGGGCTGGGAGTGCCTGGCTGGGGGGGAATGCACTTATTTAGAGCTGTGGGGAGGGAAGCCTAGCTCTGTAGGAAGGGTAATGCATTTATTTAGAGTGGTGTGGGGGGGTGGAACTGTGGTGAACATGGAAGGATGACAACCACAAGTGTGGTGATCTTTGAATTTCTATTGGACCCCACCGCATAGGGTTTGAATTACATCTCAGATTTCCCTCTACATTAAAAAAAAAGGGGGGGGGCTCTTACGGGGTGGCTGCCCAGTAGTGGCACAGAAAGGGTGAAAGAGTCGTGGGAAAGGGCTGTCTCAGGAGCACATTGGAGGTGGGCTCCAGTCAACCAATCAGAGGTAAGCTGGACCCTGCAAGAAGGGCTCCGACAGGAGAGGAGCGCACTCTTGCTCCAGCTCGGGAGGGAGAGGGACCGAGCTGTCTGCTAGCACAGGGTACTTCGGACAGAGCAAGTCACCATATTTGACCTTTAAAAAAAGAGGATGTACCTGAGAAGGAGAGACAGGGGACCTAACACCAGGTGGTGGAGCTGTTAGAAACAGATAAAGCAGATGGGACACAAGCTGGCAGAGAACACTCCCAGCACGACCAGCAGGCGGCACTGCAGCAACGAGTAACAGATTCAAAAGTAACCAGCCAGTGCTCTTACTAGCCGGTAACTCCTCAGCCGAGTCGGAGCATAAAATTATCTAAACATCAGGTACAAGTACTCAGACCACCAGGAACCATACGTTCAAACTGGAGCATTCAATTCAGATTTTCATCATTCCAAGGAATTTACACTGGTGTGCACATGGTTTACGGCAGGTGGACTTTCAGAAAAGAACAAACAAAAAATTCACAATCAAGATTCCGTATGTTTTGCATAACCACTAAAGACTGCATGATGTGTTTCAAGAATAGGTGTTTATTTTGCATTTTATAACCCTCTTTCTCCTATAGAGCTCTGTGCAAAAGATCTCCTTTTGGCTTCCCACTTTCCCTGAAAAGGCTGCACTGAACACGTGTATACATATTTGTACAGCACCCTGGATTGCGTGGGAAGAAAGGTACTCATTTTAAAGTTTAATGCAACACATTCCACTTTGTATCAGTGCATCATTTCTATGTTAAAGGTTATCTATTTACACTGTGGCCGTTTCTACATAGGCCACTTCCTTCGGAAGTGGCACGCTAATACATGGAGCGAAAGATGCTAATGCAAATTCCCCACACCTCATTAGCATAACACCATGTGATTTGGAGTCTGAAAGACCATTCTTCCAGACTCCAAAGTGCCGTGTAGAGCGTGGCCCCGGGGGGAGCTTCTGGAAGGAAGTCCTCCTTTTGGAGGCTCCTTCTTCCCAAAACTTTTCGGAACCCCCTTGGGTCCGCATTTCTACATGGCGTTTTGGAGCCTCGAAGAACAGTCTTCTGGACTCCAAATCATGTGATGTTATGCCAATGAGGCATGGGGAATTTGCATCTGCGCCTCATTAACGTCTTTCGCTCCGTGTATTAGCATGCCACTTTCAAAGGAAGTGGCCTGTGTAGAAACGGCCTGTGAGTCCCTCAGGGTACAGACCAGCTGTGTCTACACTTGCATTCCTCTTTTGAAAGTGGCATGCAAATGAGGGAAATTGAAAATGCAAACAAGGTGCATATTTACATATCTGCCATCTCATTTGCATATTCTTTCAAAAGAGCTTCTTTAGAAAGAAAGAGTAGTGTAGACGCAGCTCTTTTGAAGATGGGGTTTACTTTCAAAAGAACCACGTCTACACTGCTCTTCTTCTTTTGAAAGAATAGACAAATGAGGTGCCAGATATGTAAATATACACCTCATTTGCATTTTCCCTCATTTGCATGACTCTTTCGAAGGAGGAATGTAAGTATCAACACAGCCACCACGTTTTAATCTGTTGTTTTGGAGATCTCCTTTCAAGCTCTGAAATATTCACGAGGAGCACTCATCTCAGCAGCATGATATACATTCGGAATAGGAACAAACACACTGGTTTAATGCAATGTGGACAGCTTCTGAATATTTCTCACTAAAGCTAAGCATGATTCTTATTTAAGCCTATTTTGGCAAAAAGTGCAGCTTTGGTAACCTTATGATATTTCATGCCTTTATGCCAATTTCCTCGTATTGTTTAGTTAAGAAAAAAATAACAAAATTTCAAAATAACTGAAACATTTCAATATTTGCAAGATGCAAAATTTTGATTGACTTGTTTGAAATATTCCTCTAATTTTATTTTTTAAAATTAGAAGTTTTCAAATGCTCATTCAACCCATCATGAAGGATTTTGCAGTTGTTTTTTTTAATTTTTCAATGGGCCAATAATTGAGAAAATTCATTTCTGTTTTGACTGAATGTTTCCTGGTTTTTCAGAAGTGAAAAGAATATTCCATTATGATCACAGCTCTAATCCTGATTCCACATCAGTTGTTTCACTGAGGACTAGACAAATGCTTTCTGTAACTATTCTTATTACTGCTCCAAATAGGAGCATTATGGGCTTCCCCTCTCTACATGCTGCCAAAGGCAGTATGTGCTCAGGTATACGTGGAGGTCTGCAATGCCTTAACACAGCTGACTGAGCATTCTTGGGACCACAGAGTATTGCTAAATACATCAGCTAGGCTTTTTGCCCAGCAGTGAGAGGAAAAAAAAATAGGTCAGTATATTTTCCTGCTACTAATTGGGTGGGTACACTAAGAGCAGGTGAGAATGGAAAGCTATCTTTTTTTTTTTTTTTGTTATTTCTTAATGCACCTGCACAGAAGTGGTCAAAGGAATATGCCGTTGAACATCTTTCTGAAGTAGAAATATTTACAACACAGGTGAACAAATGACAGTACACAAACTACATAACTCATGCAATAAGTGAATGGAAAAAGATCCAAGATTGCAACTTCCAGTTTCCTGCTATTGACACTTGACAAAACTTCCTGTCAATGTAGAAAAGAATACAAGAAAACTCCCTCAGTGCATATTTAAAATATACCCCTCTTCTGCTGAAGTGAACCACTATTCTATGTGCTTCCTAAAACACGTGTTTGCCTCCAAGCACCCTCAAGACTATTGACTCCTTTGTTTACACATTTTTTTCCTGGAACACTAGAACTATAATACGCAAATGAATAAAGAGAGGGAGGGAGGGAGGATCAACTTATTTAGGACTATGCTTACACTACAAGATACATTTGCATTTAAGGCAGTTAGCTTGACATTGCCATGTGACTCTCTTCACTCTAAATACCATTAGCTTGATTTACGGAGCACTAATATTGATATGACAATATCTTCGGTACCTGATGGGTATTGAATTAAGCTCCAATTCAGAAGTTCAATTAAAGGCCAGTGTGGAAATCATTAGCCTCCAAAGGTGCCCTGTATGTAACCCACAATGCCCCTCAGTGCTCCGCTCTGGCTGCTGATCTTCGGTACACAGGAATTAGGTAACAGGAAGACCATGAATTTCAAATCAGGACCAGGAAGCCTGTGGCTGAGAGCTCATGTTTGTATGAGAGCCTGAGAAATGTCTTTTGTTCTTTGCTACGAGTGCTGTGAGCGCATCTACCCATTACAAATAGCCCCAGCATGAAGGAAGATGTCATCAGATGCCCACAGCCACTTGCAGGTCATTTTTTTCCCATGCTGCACCAGTGAAAATACCCAGAATGCTACAAGGCTGAGGTAACTGTGGCATAGGTTCTCACAACACACTGCTGCTACAGTCAATGTCTGGCGACTTGTGTTTGGCAGCAGTAAGTTGGATTTGTGGGGAGCCTGTGAGAAGTGAGGATGCTCAAATTTGAATTCATAAAACCTAATGTTAGAAAAATCGGTTTTAATAAAGCTGAATTTATCTCATAGTGTAGATGTCGCCTAGGATGCCATAAGGGGCTGAGCTGTTCACAAAACAGCGGCAGAGGGAGATGACAGAAAAGAAGAGTCATCTACCCTCTGATATCAGCACATCATTGAAAGGGAAGCTATCTCTGTTGCCATTATCCTGCTGGGAAGGTGATGACTAGCTGACTTTCCTCTCATGTCTCATTCTTACTACTCAGCAATGACTTGTTCATTGGCTGACAGCAGAGAAAGAGGAGGAAAGATGAAAAAAGCTACAGGGCAAGGATCATGCCTACCTAACATTGGCAGTACATAAGCATCATAGAAATAGAAAAACAGATTTTTCAAGACAGCTCTTTCTTTATGGATGAGCTGTAATCATACATAACCAGAGAAAACATAATTTATGTCCACAGAGCTATAAGAAAGTAGTAAGTGTCTCGTATTTCAGTCAAAAATATGACACTGTTTTAATTAATTGTTCTTCCTGCTTATAGTATATAGATAATTCAGCATGTTAATCCTACCTGTTGAACTGTTACTGTAAAAATGGGGACAGAGAAATAGCCATGTTAGTCTGTATGCTATCAAAACAAAAAAAGCAGTCATGCAGCACTTTTAAGACAACCAAAATAATTTATTAGGTGATGAGCTTTCACGGGACAGACCCACTTTTTCAGATCAAAAAATGGGGTCTACTGCTTCTCCCCAGCTCACATTTACCTAGTCATAAAACCCTCCATCAAAATAATGTCTTAATCTATGTGTGCAGGAAATTAAATTGAACTGATCCTTGGGCATGGGGCAATGATTTTATGCCTTTTTATTTAAAAAAAAATTAAGAGAGAGAGCTGTTGCAAATTTCAATCTGGAAAACTTGACTCAAGAAGTTGTAATGGTTGGACAGATTTGCATTCCACCTGGACATGCAGACCTGTTCATAATGGTAATATGGAGCACTAAGAAAGAGCTTCAGAACATCATATGTCATGCTGTAATAATACCAATATAGCAGTAGGGACATATTACTGACCACCTGACCAGGATGGTGATAGTGACTGTGAAATGCAAAGGGAGATTAGAGAGGCTATCAAAATAAACAAAGAAACCTCAATAATAATGGTACATTTCAACTATACCCGTATTTAGTAGGTGCAAGTCACCTCAGGACGGAATGCAGAGAGAAAATTTCCTGATACCTTAAATGACTGCTTCTTGGAGCAGCTGTTTCTGGAACCTACCAGAGGAAAGCAATTTTTGATTTAGTCCTAAGTGGAGCACAAGATCTGGTCCAAGAGGTAAATATAACTGGACTGCTTGGAAATAATGACCACAATGTAACACAGTTTAACGTCCCCCAGGTGGGGAAAACACTACAGCACTGTGGCATTGATTTCAGAAAGGAGAATTACACAAAAATGAAGAGGATAATAGTTAAACAGAAATTAAAAGGGACAGTGCCAGAAGTAAATTCCATGCAAACACATGGAAACTTTTCAAAGACACCATAATAGAGGCCCAACTTAAATGTATACCCCAAATAATAAAATAGGAAGAGCACCAAAAAAGGGCCACTGTGGCTTAACAACCAAGTAAAAGAAGCAGAGAAATATAAAAAGGAATCATTTAAAAAGTGGAAGTTCAATCCTAGTGGGGAAAAGAGAAAGGAGCATAAACTCTATCAAGTTAAGTGTAAAAATGTGAGAAGAAAAAATAAATCAAAAAGGAGTTGGAAAAACAACTATCTAAAAACTCAAGAAGTGATAGCCAGATGTTTTTTCTATCAGAAGCAGAAAACCTGCTAAGCAACCAGTGGGGCCACTGGATGATTGGGAAGTTAAGAGAGCACTCAGATGATAAAGTATTTGCAGAGAAACTAAATTAATTCTTTGCTTTGGTCTTCACAGCTGAGGATGTAAGAGAGATTCCCAAACCTGAAACAATCTTTGTAGGTGATAAAACTGAAGAATTGTCCCAGAAGGAGGTCTCATTAGGTGAGGTTATGGAACACATTGATACACTTAATAGTAACAAGTCACTGGGACCAAGCAGCATTCACCCAAAAATTCTGAAATAACTCAAATGTGAAACTGAGCTTATTAACTGGTTTGTATTTTATCCTTTAAATCAGCTTCTGTATCTATTGACTGGGAAATGGCTAATGTGACACCAATATTTAAAAAAGGTGATCCTAGTAATTATGGACTGGTAAGTCTAATGTCAGTACTGGGCAAATTAGTTGAAAATGTAGTAAAGAATAACATTGACAGACATATAGATGATCATAATTTGTTGGAGAAAAATCAGCACGGTTTCTGTAAAGGTACGTTGTGCTCTATGTATTTACTAGAGTTCCTTGAGGCGGTCAACAGGCATGTGGACCAGGGAGATGTAGTGTACTTAGATTTCCAGAAAGTCTTTGACAAGGTGTCTCACCAGAGGCTTTTAAGTAAAGTAAGTGATCGTAAGACAGGATGGAAGGTCCTCCCACAGACTAAGTGGTTCAACTTCAGGAAACAAAACGAAGGAATAAATGGGAAGTTTTCAAAATGGAGAGTGGCAATCATCCAGGATCAATACTCAGACCAATCCCGTACAACATATTTATAAATGATCTGGAGAAGGGGTTAAACAATGATGTGGCAAAATTGGCATACAATACTAAACCGCTCAAGATAGTTAAAAACAAAGCTGACTGTGAAGACCTTCAAAAAGATCTCAGAAACTAAGGGATTGGGCAACAACATGGCAAATGAAATTTAATGTTGATAAATGTAAATTAATGCACATTGGAAAAAATAATCCCAACTATACATACAAAATGTGGAAACTATTTTAGCTATAACTACTCAAGAGAATCTTGGAGTCAATGTGGATAGTTCTCTGAGAAGATCCGCTCAATGTGCAGCAGCAGTCAAAAAAAAACAACAGATTGTTAGTAATAATTAAAAAAGGGATAGAGAATAAGACAGAATATCTTATTGCCTCTATATAAACCTATGGTATGCTGACATCTTGAATACTGCATACAGATGTGGTTGCCTCATCTCAAAAAAGATATATTGGCAAAGGAAAAGGTTCAGAAAATGGCAACAAAAACATTAAGATGTTTGCCATATGAAGAGAGATTCAAAAACACTTGGACTTTTCAGCTTAGAAATGAGGAGACATGATAGATGTCTATAAAATCACGACTGGTGTGGAAAAAGTAAAAAAAGGCAAAGTTATTTATTTGTTCCATTAACATAAGAACTTGCGGTCACCAACTTAAATTAATGGATAGCAGATTAACAGGAGGTTTTTCTTCATGCAGCACATGGTATGCCTGTGGAACTCATTGCCAGAAGATACTGTGAAGACTAAGACTTTAACAGGGTTCAAAAACGAATTGGATACATTCATGGAGGTTAGGTCCATCAATGACTATTAGCCAGGATGGGTAGGAATGGTGTCCCTAGACTCTGTCAGAGGCTGGACATGCAGGACAGGAGAGGGATCACTTGGTGATTACCTTATCTGTTCTCTCCCTCTAGGGCATCTGGCACTGGCAACTGTTGGAAAAGAGGATACTGGGCTAGATGGACCTTTGGTGTGACACAGTATGGCTGTTCTTAGGTTCACACAATTATTAACATCTCTGTCTAATGGATGGCCCTCAACATTCTATCACCTTGAAAGTCAGATTAAATACAATATACCTTATCTTAGTTTTACACCTGGTACACTGACTCGCAGACAGGGCAAGGGCCTTGCAAAAGGGTAATCCATGTAATAATGGCATAGCTGAAGTTGTAACTCTTAAGCACTTAATTTGTTTAAGCCACAAAATTTTAGAGCTGCTCCAAAAAGATCCAGACAAACACAATTTTTAGGTTATTTCATGTTTGATTTTACTCTTTGCTCATACATTTATTATTGTAATATAATTTTTGTCAGATTTGTCTTTTTCCAAACTTTATTCACACTGGGATCAAGTTTATTTTGTAATGAGTCTTAATCTTAACTATAGCATAGCTACAGCTCCTCTTATACACAGGCAGTTGGTACAAAATAAATGAAAGGCATGCTGATAACACAAAAGTTCAGAGCTAGAATTATTTCTAATGGGCGGTGCTAGAACATTTTCTGAAGTAGAGAACATTATTTGGGAGTCACTGGGAGAGGGGAGAGGGAGAATAATGCTTTGGTGAAAGAAATCTCTCTCTCTGCAGGCATTAATGTGCAGACTCATTGGAGTTATGTCAGTAGAGAAATTGGTTCCCCGTTTTCTCTACAGTTAAGTAATGTAACTACAGGATGAAACTCTCTGGTCTGTCACTCTCTGGCTTGGCAACATCTGTGGTCCAGTGAGTCCCTTGGATCAGAGAGCACCAGCAGTGCGGAACCTGCAGGCAGGCAGGCTGGCAGGACAGCGGAAGGGAGGCCTACTGGCAGCCCCACTGCTGTGAGCCAGGCCAGGGAGCCCAGTTGGTGGGTTGGGAGTGGAGTTCCTGTTGTAGCAACCTGGGGGGCAGGGAGTAGGGTAGTGGCAGGAGGCCTCACCTACTTGGTCTAGCAAATTCCATCATTCGGGACTGCTCAGGTCTGGAGGCTACCAGACAAGGGAGGTATAACCTGTAGCACAGTTTGTGCATTAATGTTTAAACACTGCACGTTAATGATGAAATCCTGGCCTGCTGAAATCAACTGGAGTACTCTTACTGACTTAAGAGAATCTATATGTAGAGCAGAGACTTCACTCACCCCAGATGAGGTCTCAGTGCCTCTGGGTATACATATACATTTACCATAGATAAAGATTGACAAGAGCAAAGTCAGTCACAATATCTGATACTTAAATATTTCAGTATGGAACAAAGATTTAAAAAAAAAGTGTAAACCACCAATTATGCTTAGGTTTATGCACTGTGAATAATTTCAGTGGGAATACTTACTGTGCAGGGTCTAATTCAGAAAAGTATCCCTGTTCAGGAAAGCATTGAAGCAAATGTTTAAATTTAGCTGAAGTGAATGGGACTTGAACACGTGCTTAATATTCTGAAGTGCTTTCCTGAACAGGGAAGAGTATGTGAATTGCAGTGCATATACATCTTTGCAGAACTGAAGCCTAGCCAGCTACTGCTTTGAAAACACTAATGTGCATATACACCACATATATGTATATAATCAAAGCTGTTTTAAACTATAAAGAGTATAAATGGTTTAACAAATTCTGCAAATTTCATATATTAAAGCATTCAAATTAACTTTGGTTTGCTTGCAGATCACTCAATAAATTCCATTCAGAGAATATGAAGTGTGTCACTTTTCAACTTCAGGATGATCACAGATGAGCGTTCTACAGTTCTACTGAAAAACAGAGCTTATCATGGAAATGGTATGACAATCTTAATTACAACGTCAAATAACATTGCTTGCAATATTGCATATATCATATGGCCATACGTTGTTTTGCTCTCTTGTATATTAACATTCTGCAAACTGCTTTCAATGTAAACATATTTAAAATTTTATTTCACAACAAAACTAGCTGTATGAAAAAACTGATCTTTGATTGAATATCTACACTAACACATAAAATGCACTGTATTACACGTGCACCAAAAGTCTATCAGCAGTATTGGAGATAAAAGATCAACTGCAAAGAAAAATCTAACCCCCCCCACCCCTTTTTTTTTTTTTTTTTTTTAAAAGAAAAGTAACCAGCAACACAGTTCAGCACCACAGAAGGATAAAAAATTATAATAATCCTCTTGTTCTTCACATGAACTATACAACAAGCCATTTGAGTGAGACTTAAAGCTGGAAATTGTCCCTCAAAACACAAAATAAATTCCTCTAATCCTTGTGCCAAATTTACTAATCCATCTGGAAAGCTAAATTTGTTATGAGTGTTTATAAGGATCTAAATGTCAACAGAAAAAAGGCAACTGGGTTTATAACAGGTATCAAAAATAAATAAATAAAACATCTGAAAACAGTTTGACCATCCAGTAAGCAGGATTTACAAAAGTACTTACAGCTCTCAATCTCCAGTGTGCAGTTCTGTTCATCCAGCGGGTATCTTCGTAAATCCATCATACAAGCAGCTGTTGTTGTAATTCTAGAAGAGAAGCATATAGGAGGACCAGTTATTATGTCTGATTCATATCTCTGTTTGATTAAGTGGAGTTGAAACAACAGAATGGATTCTGCATGATAAGCACTTTTGCCTCTGTTTATTACTAAGATATTGCATGTACTTTTTATTTGTAAGAGTATGGTACTATTAATATCATTTATGGAAGCAAACTGATATACTAATTTGGTGGACAAGTCAAAAGTTGGTTATATTTATGTGTCCCCCAGAACCTATACTGACCACACCCTTGTGAAATAGGGCATTATTACTATTATTATTATTATTATTATTACCATTTTACAGATGGGGAACCGAGGCGCAGAAAGACTAAGAGTACATCTATGCTGCAAAAACAAAAGCATATTCTTAACTCAGGTTAAAATAGCAGTGAAGACAGTGTGACTATGTTTAACTCAGCTCACATTCTTCCCTGTGCCTTCCAATATGCTGTTACTTGAGCTGCTAACCTGAAATGCTGTGTCTTCTCTGTTATTTTACCCAAGTTAAGAAATTAACAAATAGTTATATTGCACAATCACATACATAACTCAGTTTTCCTCCTTCTTTTTCACTCAACATAGTGCAAATTAAGGTTCATTTTAGTGGTGCGTCCTCACCAGAAGCACAAGAAGTATTTTCCAAAAACTTGTTTATGAAATATTTAGAACATATTTGTGCTTCAGCATTACACTAACATTAACAAGTGTCCATAGTGTCTTTTAGACACTGTTGCTTGAAACATCTGTACCATCAAAAATCTCTTCCCTGCTAGGTTTCAGTGAGACATAGTCCTCAGCTGAATGTGAACCAACGTGGAGCACAGTAACAACATTTTATTAGTTGACTTCTTAAAACCTTCTGTTACAGAGGCAAAATCAATTTTTGAACTTTCTCCCCCACCCCCAAAACACACACTGATGTACAGAACTCCTCTGCACTTGAAAAATAGTACATTTTGCAATCTACTAGTCTACTTATGAAATAGATATGTTCTATCCTAACGTCTAAACCTCAGTATGTGCTATACTATTCATGGTGAGAAGGAACAGGAAATGGCAAGACGCCCACACTCCTCCAGTTAGACTCTTCAACACCTAGGAAGCCCCTTGACAAAACTCTCCAGTGTAGATGTACCCGGAGAGTTTGAAAGGTGAATCTTTAATCTATGTAACCTCAGTCTTTGGGGAGCTAGATGACAAGCTCAGTGCTGCTTGAGTCCCCTAACATATATTGCTTGAGTTGGCCATGCTGCTGGTACCTGAACCAGATTTTCAACATTCCCGACCCACTTCCAAAATCACTGGGGAGGTGGGGCGGACATCCATTCTCCAAGACAATGCTCTGGTGCACTGTGCAGAAAATTCAGGAACATACAAGTAGCAGCTTTGTAAATCACTTTCGTACATTTTTTTTCCACCTTAACCTATAGATGGGCATCCAGAGGAGTATTCTGCACCTACCAAAGGTTTCAACAATATGGATCTCAATTTTCCCAATCAGCAGGTATCACTACATCAGCTTCGGGTCTAAACATTGCCCTTTCAAAATACTGGGGGAGTGACTGGAAGCCTGCAGACACCTGCCTGATGGAAAGCAGAAGAGAGACAGAGGACAGCTGTTGATTCCCATGAAGGAGGGAATTCACAGAAATAGAAGGGTAAGTGGTTGAAAAAGATACCTATCCATACTAGAGAATTATAGTCTGAGCAGGTATTTAAGATTCTCCAACACTTTCCATTATGAGACTGTTTCCTATGGCTAATAACTTTGTCAGTCAGGCAAAGGTATTAATTCCAGGAGGATGCTTCAGGCGGATTCTTTCGAGCAAAGTTTCTGCAAAAACTTAGATTTATTTCTAAGTTATCTAAGTTTTAGCTGAAATGTTGTTTGCACACGTTAAAAATCAAATAAAACAAACCCTACAACTGTTTACTTAAGAGCCTCTGGTGAGGGACCTTGTCAAAGAATTTCTGGGAATCTAAGTACACTATATCCACTGGATCCCTCTTGAAAACATGCTTGTTAATCTCTTTAAAGAATTCTACTAGATTAGAAATGTATGATTTACCTTTACAGAAACTATGTTGACTTTTCCCCAGTAAATTATGTTAATCTAAATGTCTGACAATTCCATTTTTTGCTACAATTTCAACTAGTTTGCCCAGTACTGACATCAGACTTACTGGCCTGTAATTGCCAGGATCACTTCTAGAGCCCTTTTAAATATTTGCATCTCATTGGCCGTGTCTACACTAGCCCCAAACTTCGAAATGGCCATGTAAGTGGCCATTTCAAAGTTTACTAATGAAGCGCTGAAATACATATTTGGTGCCTCATTAGCATGCGGGCGGCTGCGGCACTTTGAAATTGACGCGGCTCGCCACTGCGCGGCTCGTCCCAATGGGGCTCCTTTTTGAAAAGACCCCACCTACTTCGAAGTCCCCTTATTCCTGTGAGCAGATGGGAATAAGGGGACTTCGAAGTAGGTGGGGTCCTTTTGAAAAGGAGCCCCGTCAGGGCGAGCCGCATCAATTTCGAAGTGCCGCGGCCGCCCGCATGCTAACAAGGAGCTGAATATGTATTTCAGTGCTCCATTAGTAAACTTCAAAATGGCCATGTAAATGTAAATGGCCATTTTGAAGTTTGGGGCTAGTGTAGACATAGCCATTATCAATCTTCCAGTCATTATGTATATAAGATGATTTAAAAGGATAGATTACAAACCACAGTTAATAATTCCGCAATTTCACATTTGAATTCTTTCAGAACTCTTGGGTGAATATCATCTGGTCCCAGTTACTTACTGTGGTTAAATTTATCAATTTGATCCAAAAACATCCCAGACTGACATGTCATTAAAGGAGAACTCCAGAGATTTGTCACCTAAAAATGGCTCAGGTTTGGGAATCTCCCTAACATTCTCAGATGTGAAGACAGAAGCAAAGAATTTATTTAGTTTCTCCAAAATGACTATCGTCTTTGAATGCTCTTTTAGCACCTCAACTGTCCATTTGGTTTTGGGAAGAAGGAGTTTATGAAATCAAGGAGTCATTTCCAAAGGCCCCTGATTACCTGGGTGGCGTGCATTTTGAAAGCAGCAATTTTCAAGCACGCATGGCTGCCATTATGCTAATGAGGTACTGCATATTCACGGGAGCACCTCATAAGCATCTGCCAAAGTGCCTCATTACCATAACTGCTCCAAAAGGAGGGACTAGTGTGGCCACAGCCTATTAGTAAACACTCTCCTTAGATATATCTCTGATCTATGAGCTCCTCTGCTACAGCCTTTATTTTAAAAACTGCTCTGAGGTTTTTAATATTCAGTGCCAGCAATCTGGTACAAATTTTGTTTAGGTGGAGCCCAACCCAGCTGTATAACCTCCCGTTTCTAAAATTTTCCCCAGTTGCTAATAAATCTAAACCTCTTCTCCCTACTCCACTATCTCATGCATGAATTGAAACCCTACAGTGCTGCCTCTCTACCTGTCCCTGTCCTTGCAGATGGAAATGGAAGCATTTCAGACCACACTACCATTGAGGTCCTGGATTTCAATCGTTTTCCTCTGGTCCCATTGAATGTTCTCCTTCCCTCAGCCTTTCACTCTCCTCAACAGCACAGGGCCTGTCTGACCAGCTGCCTTTACTTTTAGTTTAGTTTAACAGAAATTTTAAAGAATGCCAAGTATATTTATCCCCCTTCAATCTTCCCCCCCAAACTCCCTCAACAAGACTTCCAACAAAAACTTCTGTCAACAAATCCCTGTAATCGAGACATAGCCTAACTCTGTCAAACGGTAACTGCACCACATTCTTCAGTGTTCTAGATTCTTAGATATCCACCTCATTCCCCTTCCATAAGTGCACTGTAAAGATTCTTCGTTTCAAAGTTATCTATGCAACTGACATGGTTAAAACATGAAAAATACTTTGCAGATCACAGCCTTCAGAAATGACCATTGAAAAGAGAGCGTAAAATGCCCACAACTTTCTGACTTTATACTACAGTCATGGGAGGAACTCTGCTCTCAGAGAAATATGGTATGAGAGGAAATAATATAGAAGCTATCTGCATTTCTGATTTTTTTCATCTACTGTCGATGAAATAGAAGGCTTTTGCTATTTTATTTTATGAACCTGCTAACAATGAAAATCAGCCTTCAGCAGCCCCTTTCATATGTTTCTGATGTAAAACCAATGCAGTGTATCACAAGACAGCACTTCTACTTATATTTTGTTTAAGTTCAAATTGACTAAATAAAATTATATCGGGCTTGTCTACACTTGTCCCCAGCTTTGGAGGGGGCATGTTAATCAGGGCAACGTGAGATTACTAATGAAGTGCCGCAGTGAATACGCAGCACTTCACTAGGCTAATTCTCCCCCGTGGCAACTTCAAAGTGTCAAACTTCGACGTGTTGGCATGCATGTGGCTGCAGGAACTTCAAAGTGTCCGTGCTACTTTCCAAACTTTTGAAAAATAAAGCCACTTGGAAGGAACATGCCATGGCTACATGGCATGCCGGCACTTTGAAGTTTGCACTTCGAAGTTGCTGCAGGGGAGAATTAGCCTAATGAAGTGCTGCGTATTCACCGCAGCACTTCATTAGTAATCTCCCATTGCCCTGATTAACATGCTCCCTTCGAAGCTGGGGGCAAGTATAGACCCAGCCATCATGAAACATAACCCTCCACCAACCCTCTACATTTTAAAACAGGCATAGTTAGGTTCAAAATAATGCTACTGTTATGGAATGGATTATATTCTGCAATGAATTCAGAATAGACATATAGGCAGGATGGTCTC
Organism: Carettochelys insculpta; assembly: GCF_033958435.1. Taxonomy (NCBI): domain Eukaryota; kingdom Metazoa; phylum Chordata; order Testudines; family Carettochelyidae; genus Carettochelys; species Carettochelys insculpta. The sequence continues at coordinate 14,122,835 of NC_134151.1, forward strand.
AGAAAGAGCATTATAATGGCATACAGCTGGCAGAGAATGAATGTTGAAAGGCTTTCCTTCCATTTGTACCATCTATGCAAGGACGGTCACAACTACCACCTACTGTGCTTGGGAAAGGGCATAAACCACTTTCCTGATGCATCCCAAAAGTGGCAGGAAGGAAGAACACATAGAGATAACTGAACCTCACCCTTGTTTTCCTTGGCACAGACCAATTGCTTTGGAAGAAATGGGCCATACCATCCAAAAGAATATACAGCCTGAGCTGTTCCTCATCTAACAGCTGTTTTGGGAGAAACTATGTCTACCAGAAGAATCCTTGTGCATGCTGCACATGGATTGTTGCAAACTCACACAACACCCACATACGTTAGCATTAAAGGTCAGAGTGTGGCTGTTAGATTTTAATATAAATCACACACTAGTAATAATACAGAAAATAATAATATCTAATGGATGGTGTTATGGAAGAATTACTTATCTTTCCCAATGTTTTCTAAATGAAGCACAGCTACTTGGTATTTTCTACACTGCAAATTCTCTGTTGACGTGTGAAGTAAGCCAACATCCTTCCCCATAGCTGTATTCCCTGGGGGGTGGGGGGACTAATCAACATAAGAAATAGGAGCCAAAATAAGTTTCTTCTGCATAAGGAGATATGACGCTGAACACACACATGGCACGGAGCAGATGAGTAAGTCACATTACAAAAAGCGACATTTCTTATAATTCCTCTGACCATAATTGTTGAGTTCCTTTCCTGGAGAATTATCTAAGGCAGGGGTTTAACGAATAGGGCCTCTGGCAAAAGCATTGGGGCTGGTGGCTACAGAGAGAGACAAAGAGTAAGTGAGTTTGAAAGAGAAACATTTTGTGTGAGACATACTTTGTGACCCAGGTCGAGTGTGTGTGTGCTGCAGTATATGTGTGACAGTAACAGTGTGTGGCACAGACTGGATGTGTGTGACAGTGGCACAAAGTGTCAAGCTGGCTGCCACTGGGTGTTTCTGAGAGAAGCTACTGTCTTTCTCCAAGATAAATCTGTCCAGCTCAATACTCTCCTCCTTCCCCTGCTCTGTACTCTGGAGTCACTTATCATCCATGCTTCAGACTGGAGCAGCTCCGCTGTGTCTCCCCCACTTCCACAACCCTGCTCTGCAGAGAGAGTGTATGGGCCAGAGAACACCCTGACTTCATTGTTACCCTCTCCCTTCTACCCCTTTCTATGCTGCACAGCTATCTGGAGAATCCTAGGAGCAGCTCAGATGCAGATGGAACACGGTGCAGAGAGGAACAGCTGAACACATGCTGCTGTCTGGAAGTATGCACACACTGCTAATCAGCTCAGTAGGCTGGAGAGAAAAGCTTGGTGAGCTGAATTCCTCCCCCCCCGCCAAGTGATTTTGCTCACCCCTGATCTACGGCATTCATAGCTATCATTCTTACTTGAAGGCTGATCCAGCTCTCATTGAAGTCAAGGGCAAAACCATGTATCAGAGAGAAGTAAGAAGGCCAAATTCTTCCCTCAGATGCATGCAAACAAATCCCATTGAAGAATCTAGCCCAATCTGGCTCTTAATTAGCCATCTCACTATCAGTTCACAAAACCTTTGATGTAAATTATGGTCTGCAACTGACCATGTCCCTTTCTCACTATTATCAAATTCCTCTGCACATAATGCATAAGAGTCACTGGCTCTTCTCCTATCTGAATTAGTTATCTAAGGCATGTACTGTAGCTATGCTCAGTGTTCACGTCAGCTCCTTGGAAACAGACCTGCTTTGTGACAGTTGGAAACATTGGCAGCAGTAGGCAGCAGACCCAATTACAAATACGTGGCAATCTGGAGACAAAACTGCAATGTGATTAATCTCTCTCCTACACAGAAATATCAGCTTTAAAGAGACAGGATCAAGGTTTTTAGAAATATTTGACCAATATTTAAATCAAAATATAAAGTTAACTACAAGCTGCAAAGCCCACAAAATTCTGTTTTTGCCTTCCCTCTCCAGTAAAAGAAATGTCATAAGTACTTCTTGATAGTGATGAGATAGGAAGTGGCTTTAGCAAAGCATATACTATAGTGACATTTCTAAAACTACATTTTAAGAGGAGAATGTTCTCTAACAATCTACAAACGTTTTTGGAGTGTAAATGGTTTACAGAGTGGAGAGCTTCTTTACACATTTTATAGAGAAAATGAGCACCTGCAATTATTCACAATAAAATTAAAGAGGCAATAACATGCCTGGATTATCACATTATCCTGGATTATAACAACATCTAACCCAAAATGGCTATAGCGGTTTCATGGGCATCTTGGCACGTGTAGCCTCATAGGAAATGGCTGAGTCCCTCTTGGCCACTGCCAGGAATAAAAAAGTTACTTACAAACTCCCAAGAAATTATTATTTAAACTAACATATTTCAAAGCACATGAAGCCTGTTCCTCAGACTTCTGACAGCTTTTTTAATTCTTTATTTTCTTTGTCATAATTTCAAGCTATTGTAGACCATAAAAAGGTACGCTGACTTCAAGTTTAGAAATAGTTGTATTCCTTATATGACGTAACATTTAATAAAGAACCATTCAAGAGACCTACAAACATGAGAGCTGTTTTATCAAAGGAGCCTCAGAGAATTAGTATATTAAATTCCATTGAAATTGGGCACTTGATTCCCTCCAGCTCATTTGAAAATTCAAGCTGCCTGCCTGTCTGTCAATTTACAAGCATGTGTGCATGCACCCATATATTCCCAGCAGAAAAATATATTGAGTTCAAGTTATGGTAGAGTACACAGTAATCTGATGGTAGAAAATATTATACTGTCGTATTTATCCACAAAACAACCATCGCAGATCTATAGAATTCTGCATTAACTTTGAATTTTATGAGGGATTTCAACATGTTAAGACAGAGAGAAGTGCACATCGGAGACACCTAAGCCAACCTAAGTCTATCCAGAAGTGCATTGTAATCCCTGCTTGCGGAAGGAGGATGGACAGCTTCCCTGCAGGGAATGTGCCACAGCGCCTGCCCCAGTAACAATTACAACAGGTGCTGACAGGTAATCCTCAGCCCCAGAATGTTGTGCTGGTGGATACGTCGCTGACATGGTGGGCTGGGGGGGACATGGGGCAGTCCCTGGACCCGGTAGACAACATCAGTGGCGTATGGGAGCCAGGAGACCATGCCTGCCAAGGTGAACCACTGAGGCAACAGCTCATGAGGGTATGCATAGTGGTGCGCAAACCACGGTGGGGGTATCTGCAGGTAGGGGATGGTGGGCACATCCTCCCACTTGGAGTGCATGAGGCTGGAGTACTGTGATGAAAAGACACTCCTGCTGTCAGAACCACCCCTTCCCAGGTGGGAGGTTTGGCCCCCAAGCCATGTGAGAACCCCAAGCATCGAGATGAACATGAAGACATAGGCAGCACTGGGGACACATGGTGCGAGCTAGGCGGTGCCAGCACCGTTGCTGTGTGCTCTCTCTGTGCTGAGTCTTCACAGTGCTTCTTAGATGCCACGCTGCACCACACTGCTGGGGACTTCAGTGAAGCAGAGCCTTGGTGCCGCTTCGGTGCCTTTTCTGGTGCCGCGTGAGTATGGGGCAGTGCCTTGCCCCTGGACTTGAGTAGTACTGAGTCCAGTGTCTCATGCAAATGGACAGAGACTTGGAATGGTGCTGCTTGTGCTCTGGGTCTGGCACTGAAGGCAGAATCTTAATTTTTGAGACTCCTTATGCCCAGAAGTAGAAGTGGCCAAAGCCTGCAGTGCCAAGTGCCAATGGTGGCTTGGCTCCAAGTGCCCTCTGTTCAGCAGTGCCAGCTTCAACGGTGCCAGGGACATCATGGTGGTCTTTTGAATTGGCCTGGCCTGGCCTGTGAAGACAGTGCTGCCTCCAGGAAATCTCCAGAAAAGGGTCCACCTTTGCGGATAGGGTGCTGACTGAGTAGATGGATATGCAGAGTCCACACCAAACAAATACTCAGATTTTTCTAAAAGTAAGTTACAGATAGAACCTGAACTCTATTGTTTTCTAAAAATGCTTCATGGTTTGGCATTTCAGCCCTGTGTTTTAAGGTGAAGCTAAAGTAGCTAAGTACCCAAATCTGACTGACTTTCAAAAGAAATTGGGTATGTAATTCTTTTAAACTCTTTGAGAGCCTCAGCCTTATAATAATACTACTTAAATAATACAATGAAACAGCATGGATATTTTAAAATAAATCCCATGCTGTTATATTGTATATAAATCTTGAAAACATGAATAGGTGCTAGTATTCAATTAATTCCAAACATAGGTGCTGATTCTATGGATGCTCCATGGGTGCACCCAATAGCAGCCAAGCTCCCCTCTCTTCCTTCATCCTCCTTCCAAGGCCTTTCGCCTACAGGTGGCCCTGCTGGCCAAGTCCTCCCCCACCCTCCCAGTGCTTCTATAGCACCACAAAGAGCCAATTCATAGCATTCAATATGCTCCATTTTCTTGCTTCCCTTTATGTCTCAAGCTAGACTAAGCTCGTTTTGTGCTTTTGCCTTTCTAATTTTGCCCCTACCTTCCTGTGTGATCTGTTTATGTTCTTCATTTGTACTTTGCCTAGTTTACACTTTTTTGCACAATTCCTTTTTGATTTTCAGGTCATTCAAGATCTCCTTATTAAGCCAAGCTGTTGAATCGCCAAACTTCCTATCTCTCAGAGGAATAGTTTGCTCTTGTGCCCCGAGTAACATTCCTTTGAAAAACTGATGACTGTCAACTGTTTTTCCTCTTACTCTTGCTTTCCATGGAACCTTACCTATCAGAGTTTATAAAAGTCCACCTTCCCAAAAACAACTGTCTTTATTTTGCTGTTCTCCTGCCTACCACTCCTTAGAATCATGAACTATATCATTTCATGATCACTTTCACACAAGCTGCCTGACACTTTCAAATTCTCAACCATTCTCTTCCTATTTGTTAAAATCAAATCTAAAGCAGCTTCCCCTTAGCAGCTTTCTCCACTTTCCAAAACAAAAAAAAAAATCCTCTCCAATGCATTCCAAAAACCTGTTGGATAATCTGTACCTTGCTGTGTTCCAGATGTCTGGATAGTAGAAGTTCCCCATCAAGTTCTGTGCTTTGGATGATTTTTTTTTTTTAGTTATTTAAAAAAGCCTCATTCACCTCTTCTTCCTGGTTAAGTGGTCTGTAGTAGACTCCTACCATGACATCATTCCTGCTTTTTACCCCTTTTAACCTTACCCAGAGATTCTCAAAAAGTCTATATCCTATGTCCATCTCAACCTTAATCCAAGTATACGTAGTTTACATGTGCATGGCAATATCTCCTCCCCTTTTTCCCTGCCCACCTTTCCTGACCAAAGTACACCCTTCTATACCAATATTGCAATCATGTATTATCCCACAAATTCTCTGTAATACCAGCTGTCATACTTGTTTGTATTTACTATCATTCCAAGTTCTTCCTGCTTATTCCCCATACTTCTTGCATTTGTATACACAGACAGACAATTTAGATACTGATTTGATTTTCACCTCCAATTCTGCCTTGTCCCTCCATTATCTTTGCCCATGCTCCCTCCAATTTCTGACCTATCTCCCAGTTCTCCATTTTTATGATACCTGAGGGTTTTAGTCATCTGTTCCCATTGAAGGAAAAGGAAAAGGAAAAGGATAGTTTTAAAGGATGAAATTTACCCAATAAAAATTTCATCTTTAGTTGACAACCTAGCACCAGGAAAAAGGCCTTGTTCATGAAAAAGGATGTTCTCTACCATCATCCCCACAAATACAGGTATTCTTATACAAAAAAAAAATCATACTGTACTTTTTTGTGTCATAGAAGCCTGATCCAAAACACACCAAAGATAATATCTTTAACTTTGACATCAGTGTGCTTTGAGTCAAGCTTCAGAAACCTCTCAGTTAGCAAGAAGATATATTTCATTTAGACTCAGCTACTGTTTAGGTCCTGATACTATACTAAGTTTGGTTTGTTGTTGAGAGAGGCCTCTCAGTTTTAATATGGCTTGCACATGAACTCATGGGGACGAACTGTCGTATACTGTAAGCTCTCAGAAGGGATTGCATCTTACTATCCTATTATACAATGTGTGAACAATGGATAACTCATTTCATGCCCTGCAGACCTTACTTTAGTGCAAATACATACATCATAATAACGGAGTTTTATGAAAATGGAGATAGTTGCTCTGGTTTTTGCCATTAGAGATTTTCTAATTAAAATAATATTTTAACAATCATAACAATTGTTTTGCTAGTGTTTTTGTACTCAAACTCAAAATACACAAATGTCACAAGTATGTTTTTGAAATTTCAGAATCTTTTTAAAGATCGAAAAGTCAGAATAGATTTTCACTTGGGTACAAATTACATGACTGATATTTAAATGCCCACATGCAGGGTGTGTCTCTCTATGTCTATAATCTGCATATTAGGAGTTCTCTTCTGGGCACTTGGTATGTTATTGTAAACTCTGTACTTCATACTTCAAAGATTTTTACTTATCAGGTGGGGGTTAAAAAGCAAACCACATGTTTTATTTGAAAAGCAGCATATCTTGAAGTTTTAGCCATACTCCGGCACATTCCTGAATTAGTTAAGTATATTTCATTTTATATCTTGTGCAGCATACATGTCCAGCTAATGTATCTCAATAAATTGGAAGAATAAATGTGGGCACTAAATCTTTAACTGATAATCTATTTCTTGTGTAAATATTAAATAATAGTTTGGCCTATTTAACAAATGACCTAATTCATCCAATACAAGCAAAGCAAATTTTATGCAAATAGAAATAGCATTGAAACAAATCCAATCAATTCCCACTTGTCTGTCATGCTGTTCTTTATTTAATGGTATTGCAGTCCATTCAGCTTACAATAAGCACTAACAGCCTCTAATTCCAGACCTCAGTGAGCCTGGTTAAGCAGTATGGTAAATGTATCTTGGTTCTTTTTAGTACGACTGTATAAACCTCTAATCTGACAAACACTTGAACATATGAAGTGGACTGAATTCAGCTCACATGCATTTGTCTGAATTATCAAATGAATCACTTTGGTTTATATCAAAACCTAAAATCAATGTTTATCTGTGGGTCTCCCCATGGGTATCTAGATGGTGTTGAGGTGTCTCACAAACCTATCTGCCTTACGGATGGTCTTGTTTGTGTCTCTTCTGGGTCAGCTTTCTGAAACTTTGAGCAACACAAATTCTACGGACCAGAACTTCCCAGGCCTAGGGTTCTCTCTCATCAACTACTGAGTCCTCAGAGAGCTCCCAGCAGTGTACAGCCTCCTTTCCAAGGAACAATCACAGAATTATGAGGTTTCTCTTTCCCAAAGGAAAAGTGATCCAATAGCTTATTAACTATATTTCAGAACACAGCTCTGCTAATTATGTTCTACATCTACACTACATTCCTGTTACGAAAGAGGAATGCAAATTAGGGAGACAAAATGAAAATGAAGCATGATTTACAAATCTAGCACTTCATTTGCATAATCTCACGATTGCTTTTTCAGAAGTTTTATTAAAAAAAAAAAAAAAGTAATGTAGATAGGGTTCATTCGGAAAAAAATACCCTTCTTCAAAAGAACCCTGTAAACATCACTTTTTTCAGGATGAAGGAAATTTTTTTTTTTTTTGAAAATGGGGTCCTTTTCCAAAGAAGCCCTGTCTGCATGGATGTTTCTGTTTTATGTGGAACTGTACCTGTCTCATACAACTGAAAGGGACTTTGAGAGGTCATTGAGTCCAGTCCCCTGCCCTCAACTGCAGGAACTATCACCATCCCTGACTTTTTTTTTTAAATCTGTTTGCCCCAGATCACTAAATGTCCCCCTCAGGTATTAAACTCACAGCCCTGAGTTTAAGAGACCAGTGCTCAAACCACTGAGCCGTCCCTCCTCCTTTACTTAAATAACATACGAAAACCTCTTCCAGAAATGTGGTTGTACAAGATTAGGATTAATGAATTTGTAAATCAGCACTTCATTTATATTTTTGATCTCCCTCATTTGCATTCTGCTTCCAAAAATAGAATACAGTGTACACGTAGACAAAATGAGCTCTTCCGATCTGAAATCAAAAGAACATGGCTCTTTTTCCAGAATCACTCTTCCACTCCCAGATCAGGAATAGTACCTTCTTTTGAAAACCTTTTTTTTTTAGAAGAAAAAGCATCTGTAGATGGTCTGTGGTCCCTTTTTTCGGAGAAACAGTCCTCATGGCTCTGGATTATTTGATCCCTGGCCCATTCTTTTGAAAAAGAGTGGGGACTGTGTGGACAACTCTCTTTGAAAGAGCAGATTGATTTATTTATCCGCTTTTTTGTGTGTGGACATGGTCTTTCGAAAGAATTTTTTTCAGAAGTGATCTTCCAGAAGAACTTCTTTTGAAAGATTGCTGTAGTGTAGACATAGCCAGTGAATGCTAGTGGAAATGGGGTAGGTCAAGAAGTTAAAATAGGGAAGGAAAAAGTTAAAAATTATTTAGAAGAGTTAGAGTATTCATGTCACCAGGGACTGATGAATTGCATCCTAGAATACTTGAAAAGCTGATACAGGAGGTATCCGAGCCACAACCTATCACTTCTGGAGTATCTCCTGACTTGATGATTTTTCAGAAGACCGGAAAAGGGCAAAAAAGGCCCATCTATAAAAAAGGAAAATAAGGGCAATCAAGTAAACTAGGGACCAGTCAGCTAACAGTGTCAGGAAAGATGATGGAAGAAATACTTAAGGAATTCATTTGAAAATATCTGAAACATAATAAGATGATAGGTAAGAGTCAGGCAAGGATTTGACAAGAACAAATCATGTCAAACCAACATGACAGTTTTTTTTTTTTGGGGGGGGTTGCTAGGATAACAAGCCTGGTGGATAAAGGGGAAGCAGTGTTCTTGCTATAGGTGGTCTCTAGTAAGGCAGTTGATATGTTATCACATGACCTTCTTATGAGCAAGCTAGGAAAATGCAACCTAGATGGGGCTACTATAAAAGGTGGACATGTAACTGCTCAGATAACAATTTAGAGAGTATCAGAGAGGTAGCTGTGTCAGTCTGTAGCTTTCAGAACAAGTAGTAGTCTTGTGGCACCTTATAGACTAACATATTTTGGAGCATGTGGGTCTTTGCCCATGAAAGCTTATGCTCCAAAATATGTTAGTCTATAAGGTGCCACAAGACTTCTTGTTCTCGAATTTAGAAAGTAGTTATTAATGGCGCTCAGTCATGCAGGAAGGGAATAAAAAGTGGGATTCCAGAGGGTCTGTTTTGGGGCCAGTTCTGTTCAATATCTTCACCAATGATTTAGATATGGACATAGAGAGTACACTTATCAAGTTTGCAGATACCACCAAGCCAGGATGGGTTGCAAGTGCTTTGCAGGATAGGGTCAGAATTCAAAATGATCTCGACAGACTGGAGAAATGGTCTGAGGAAAAAAGGGTGAAGTTTAGTAAGGACAAATGCGAAGTACTTCACCTGGGGAGGAACAATCACTTTCACACATACAAAAGGGGAAGTGACTCTCTAAGATGGAATACTGCAGAAAAGGGATCTAGGGGTCAAAGTGGACCACAAGCTAATGTCAGGGTGGTTAAGAACTGGTATAAATTGCCTAGGCTGGTTGTAGGATCTCTGTCATTGGAGATATTTAAGAACAGGTTGGATAAATATCTGGCAGGGATGATCTTGATGTTGCTTGGTCCTGTCTTGAGGGCAGAGGGCTGGATTTGATGACCTCTTTAGGTCCCTTCCAGTTCTAGTATTCTATAACTATAGGATTCACAAGTTGTCTGTTCAGAAAAACTCTTGCAGCTACTGTTTCCTTCTTCCCTTTTCCCTAAGGTATGTGGTTGCTGCCATGATAATCAAAGCCAGCAGAGCAAAACGCTTGAGTTTTTTGAAATAGGAAAAATATATTACTTATCAATGCCCTCTGTCACAGACTGGAAGACCTTTGTGTTCCCTGGCTCTAGCAGAATTCATTTCAGCTGTACTGTTGGACATACCCCCTCAACAATCACTGTCTCATCTTTTCAGTATAAGAGATGAAATACATTTTACTGCTTTCAAGCTTTGCAGAAATTAAGTCATTTTCTCCTTTTCATTGAACTTTGTTCAAGTGAGATTTCATCCAGCCGTTCCTTCCATTTTTATATTATACAATAGTAGCATAGGACGTCTCATTAGAATTGGTGAACTAGTTTCAATTTCAGTTTACAGCAAAAAACTTCCACTATGGAAAGCATTAAACACCTTATTCAATTATTTTCACATTTTGAATACTAACCTGTCAAAAGACATGGCTGATGGCAAGAAATGATGACATTACACCAACCTTCTGCATTAATTACTTTGTCATAGCATCCATGCAATTTCTCAGCATTCCATGAATGATAATGGCCCATGTCACTGTAACCATTAGGGAATGGTATTTATGGCAGTAATGCTAGAATATCCTGCAAATAAGAGCACAGGTAGGAAAACCCTGGTGTAACTGGATTTTCAGCCTTCAACATCTTTTGTGTTTGCACAATGCAAAGGGGAAGGAGGGTGAGTGCAGAGTAAAAGATCCATGTTTTCATGGGGAAGTGTTTACACTATTTTAAATGCAATATTTTTTTGCTTTTTCCTGAGCTAGCAGCACCGTTTCTTCTGAACACACACCAAGCATTCCTCTCCAAATCATCAGCAACCCCATTCACATTTCCAAGAATAAAGTAAAATCCTGCACAGAAGAAAAAAATACATCCTCAATGGATTTTCAATATTTCACTTGTAAACTAGTTTAATGTAATTTGTCAAGAGTTGGCCAGAATTCATCATCAGTGAACCTACTGATGGTGGTCAATGGTGATTAAACAATGGGGAAATGAGGATCATTCTTCATCACTGCCAATTTTTAAGTTATGATTGATTTTTTTCAAATGCTCAATTTAAAAAAAAAATTCTGAGGAAGTCCTATGGCCTATCTCAAACTAGATAATAATGAGAGTCCATATGAGCTTGAAAACTGTGAATCTATGAATTTACTTATGTCTTGGCATAATCTCATTAGTGGTGCGTGACTCAACAGGGTTAACAACAATCTGGCAAATAGTGCTAGTGTTTGCCAACTTTTCTACATACTAGATGTGAGTTAAGATGGCTTTACTTCTCCAAGGAAGACTTATCAAGGACATTATAGGTAAATGGATGGTACAAGGAAGTATCTCAAAGTTATTTTGTTTAGGCTAAATAATGGGAACTGGTCATTCCTGGTTATGGGCAGTTCCTTAAAGGGAGCTCATAATGCAATTAGGCAGTTTCAGTATTTTGGATACCAATAGGGGATTTATTACTACAACTGGCCTGATTACTACTCTGGTGTGTACAGGCATAAAATCATTAGCCTCTGGAGCAGAGACTTCCCATCAGACAAGGTCTTCCTCCTATGTCCGAGAGCTCAGCACAGTTCTTGCTTTGGAATTGCTGTTCTACATCCTGTATGTTAACAGAGATGCCCCCTCTCTGCCATCTTAGATGCAAATGAGGCTAAGCATGTTTCCACAATCCTATCAACCTTGCCAGGGGGAATAAAGTTCGTCTTGCCCTGCCTTCTCCTTGCTTTTGGTATTGGCTCTGGTTCAAACAGAGGCCTGGGAGAGAGATGTATTTTCCTCAAGAACACAGAGCTTGTAGGTAACAAATTATAAAGATGAGCACAAAACCTACACCTGTACAACTGAAGTGTGATCTAGAAAAGGGGTGGAGGAGTTTGTAGCAGCATCATTTATGAACACATAACTCATTAAGTGAGATCCTCCATTAGAAAATGTAAAGCCCACCAACCTTCTGCTCTGCTCCTCTCATACATTGTTCTGCATTAGTCCCATATACACATAAGTGGATGAAACTTATGTACTTGAGGAAAAAAAAAAGAGAATAAGCAGAAATAGCTCATGCATGGCATCAAGTTAAGCTGACCATCTATTGCTTTAAGAGATGAAAAAGCCCTATGAATTTAAACAGTAAAGAGGAGAGAGGAAATGATGACTTGGGGATAAACAAAGTCTATAACTGAATGAAAAACTGGCTGCAGAAACACAACCTGCATTCCAAAAGATTTACAGATTGAAAACACATTTTACATTAGGAGACTGCTGAACTTGAAGCCTAAATGAGCACAGAGTGATGAGACAAAAGGGTGGATGTGTTAAGCAAAGCCAGAAGGGGAGCGGATAAAAGTTTGAAAACAAAGTGAAGCAAAATAGGTATGCACAAGGCATAAATACATTCCTCCAATAACAGCAACAAGAAGCTGGCTTACGAGGATTGGCCTGCCAATCAGAGGATATATTAAAATGTAAAGTTTATTTCCCAGAGTTAGAATTAGAAACTATACCAAATGGGGAGGAAGAGAGAATGGAGAATTTTTCTCCTTGTAATTCCTTTACATTGAAGTTGATGGGAATACAGTCTAACTCACTGTTGCAAGCTGGGAAATGGTTTTACAGTGTAGACCTTCTTTATGGAGGGGCAATGGCTCTGTTTTGAATTTTTTATTGTGCCCTGTTGCGTGACATGCTTTGCCAGGGAAGGAGAACAGCAGGGCAATAATCGACAATATTGTCTCTCTGTAGCTTTGAAATCACCACTTTCACCCACCATTCAAATGATAGTTCCTTTAACAGATCCAAGTTTGCTACACCTAGAAAGCAATGGCTAATAGGGGGGGGAAAAAAGCAACAATAGTAAGTGATAAACTGTTCCTCCAATGCTCCTGGAATGGCTAATGAGCATGGGTGAATCCTCTTTTCCAAGACATTCATTCCAAATTCAAATAGACACTGAATCAAAACTTACATATGAAAACAATACCTGAAACTTTCCCCCTTTTCACCGCTGGTTTTTTTTTTTTTTTTTTTTTATAACTTTTCCTTGCTTTGATCACCACAGTCCATGAGGCAAGGTAGAAAGGTGGCCCACCTCTATGCCCTGAAAGTGGCAGAGCCAAGAGAGGAAGGGGCAGGGGCAAGGGCAGTCAACTCCCAGCAATGCCTGGACTGCCCCCACCCACTCACAGCTGTAGGAGGGCTGCTGCAATATTTCCAAAGGGCCTGGAGTGCTGGCCCCTTTAAAAGGCTGGGTCCAGGGGCAACTGCCCCCTCCCAACCCTTCCCATCAGCAGGCCAATCACACTGGGAACTGTATGTTCAAACCCAGTTTTGCAGATTCATGTACTTAAAATTTGCATCAATACTCTGTGGGTGCTTATACAAATTAAACTCAATCTCCAAACTTACCACCTTGTCCAACATCACAATCATTTATCACCTTGTCCAACATCACTAATATAACTTATACAGATTGAACCTCTCTCATCCAGAACTCTCTCGTCCAGCAACATCCATAATTTGGCATGGTTTTTAGTTGGCCACACCCGTAAGAGGTCATCCTGCTAAGTTTCCCCATGGTCCCATAAAGTTTGTTTACAGCCACCAGACCTGGATCTCAGTGTTCTGTACTGTTCCTTAGTTGTAATATGCAATTCCAGTAAGTAGTAGATGTGTTGATATTATGCTAGACAACACAGACAATGTGGACCTCCCTTGGTCTGGCAAATTATCTTGTTCAGAACAGGTCGCGTTCCAAGGATACTGGATGAGAGAAGTTCAATTATCAGTGAACATTAGTAAGTGGCATTTACCTCTGCAGAGTACAAGTAAATTCCTCAGCATACTAAACATAGCAAAACTAAAATCCAGGTTCTTTCACATATCATAATGACATAGTTGAGTCTTTAAAACAATCAAAAAAGGATGATGAGTTTATATCGGAGAATAACACATAAGCAACACTTCTCTACTACAGAACGTAAATTTATAATTATCTTTCTCTCACCGGCTCCAGTGATCCACCATGTCCATGAAATCATGCATTGCACACATTAGTCAAATATTAAACCTCACATTTGCTATTACTAATGGTCTCATATTCTATTGAATCAGCTTGGAAAACTTCTCCCAAAACATGCTCTAATCAAGTTCTATAATCATTAAAAAGTATTTATTAGCAACAATATTTATAAGTATTTAAGGATGAAAATAAATGTTAACTAAACAACCTTTTAATTTTACTTTACATGCCCCTTTTCGATTGTTCCATTCAATATTCAAATTGAGAATCCTTTCCTGTGTCTTTCCATTACACAGTACAGGACATGTTTTCCTTAGCAATCATACAGATCACAGATTTAGACTGTACTTAAATTAAAATTGTATTGAAATAAAATGACCAGATGAAGCTTAGGGAAAATTAAATGAGATGAAACAGACAAGATGTGACCCGATGAGACAGATAAAATTTTTGAAATCTCTCTCCAACACAGATAAAAAAAAAAGCTGTAAACAGATGAGAGAGAGAGGGACGGACAGACAGACAAGACAGTGGCTGACTACTCACTAATAGCTTTAGCTTTTTAAAAACAGCTTATCACTTGCTGGTGAACGCTTTTCACAAAAATGATCAGAAGCCTGGGAACTTGAATTCATTATTCTGTCCCAGACACAGAAAATCATGGACTGAACACACACATTAAATGTAAAGTTTATTACAAAATCCGTAAACTCCAACTCCTCCTTTTTCATCCCCATGACTACAGGGGTGTTAATAAGGCACTCCATCTTAAACTATCCCTTGGAATATGTGCTAACTACTTAACCAAAGCAATCTGTTTCCATCTGCACAAAAACAGTTATGTAGTACTTTAAAGAATTAAATGAAAGTAAACTGGCATGGCAAAAACACAGAGATAATTTATTTTTTTTCCTAGTTTTTTTCTATCTGTTATATTTTGGTGATGCCAAGTTTACTTTCCTCAGAATCCCCAGATCTGAAGAAGTTGATCTGTCCCACAAAAGCTCATCACCTAATAAATTATTTTGTTAGTGTTTAAAGTGCTACATGACTGCTTTTTTGTTTTGGGAAGATACAGACTAACACAGCTACCTTTCTGTGACTGTTTCCATCTTGCATAACCTCAAGAAGAGCTCTGTGTGGCTCCAAATTTTCTCACCACTTTCCTTGGTAGGAGACAGTCAGTTGGGCAAAGTTCAATATATCAAGAGAAAATGATACAGTATTTCAATTTCCTGCACATTTTGGGCAATATAATTAATCCTTCTTTTAATTTCACATTACAACCACAACTGTAAATAAGAGGCATATGTGTAGCAGTGGAGGGGGAATAGAGATTTAACCCAGTGATAAATACAAAGCAACATTTATGGAAAATATATATTTTCAGAGGTTTTCATACAGAGCAGTTCAAGTGCAAATTCCTTAATTCTAACTGGAATAAGCAAGTCACGTGGGCTACACTGTGAGTTGAATGTCCAGGAATGCTCTTTACAGTAATTAGGACTCTCCCTTTTGGTACAGTGAGGTGCTGGAAAATCATGTTTCTATTATTTCAGGATAGGGTGATAGCTTATTTTCCCACATGTGCCCAGTCACTAGGCTGACACATATATAATGAAGCAGAGTCCTCACGCTCATTTGTGGGAGGATGAGCATCAGTTGTGTAATGCTCCAGAACTGGCCCTACCTGATCTAGGTCACATCTAGGTTACGGTCAGCAACCTTTCTGAGGCAGATTGGTGAAATTTGACTTTTTGACCTCTGTGTGAGGTCCAAGCGTCAGTGATACTTTTTATAGTCACTAATAGTTCTACTTACAACAGCTTCATTAACAAATATATTAAGATGAAGAGATTTACCATTTAGTTGGTGGTTGGGAGCATTAGCTGGTCTTTTGTTAATCCACAGGTGGCATGGCATTGAGCAAGCTCCCAGCTGCTTGGAGGAGGAGGGGCAGGGTTGAGCTGAGCTCCCACCTCAAATGCTGATGAAAAATCAGCTGGCATATCACTCCTGGCACCTGTGCTGGGTGCACCTGACCCCAGATCTAAGGGATTGCACCCAGGAAATGGGGGGGCTTTCCTTCCCTGCATATCTGCTTTCAGAACAGGGGTAATTTAGCTCAGAAAATAAGGCTATGCATATGACAAATTAGCAGAAAGCAACTACAGATGGTACTGAACATTATGGTATTATGGTATTAAAGGAAACAATTTAAAACTGGAAGAGAGACAGCTGTGTTAGTCTGTATCCTATCCAAAAAAAAGCAGTCATGTAGAGCTTCTTTATATTCTAAAATTCTTCCAAAGGAAAAAAATACTTCTAAGTGGGTCTGTCCCATGAAAGTTCATCACATAATAAACTATTTTGTTAGTCTTAAATTGCTACATGGCTCCTTTTTTTTCAATTTAAAAATATACATCAGATTCTTTAGGACAGAACATAACACAGAGGTATTGGATCCTGTGTTCATTCACGTGATGGAAATCAGGTCCAATGCCTGCATAACAGCATTGTAAATATTCACATTTTAGCCAGGACACCACACCTATACATTCCAGAATGCTGGCTGTGCAATATATAGTGGCCTTAATTTCTGCTATAGGCAATGGGAACTGAATGTACACTGGTCTTTGAGGTTAGGGCCCCCATCGTATCTGGACTGCATACAATAACATGCCAGATCTGGACTGCAACAATGCAAAGTTGCTGTTAACATGCACAACAACAGGAACATAAAAGGAGACTAATGCTTGAAGCAGTGATTCATTTCTTCCTGCCGTTGTCTTTTTTCCCCATTTGTGTAATGGTAAGCAAGGACTGTTACTCTCGTGTGGGTCTTTATAGTCACAATAGACGCTGTAAATGAAGGCCTCAATTGAAACTTTAAAGGGCGCGATCCATAGTCTGTGCAGACTGAAGGATGCCTACTAACTCTGAAATACACATACAGAACAGATGGGAGAGAGATGTCTTCCACAGTATCCAATACACACTGGGGAGATAACGATGGGATGAAAGAGTAGATGAAAGATAGCACTGATAAAAGAATAGATCTTACCAAATAGGCAGAAGGCATTAAACCCTTTACAGCCTAAGTTGAGTGTTCTGTAGTCATGGGACATTGGCAGAGTTCAGAAATGTGGCTTCCTGAAATCAATGAACCTTCTGACAAAAGAATCTATTTAACAAGTTATTGTGAGGTCCATTTCTATTGTAAATAAATTTTGTTTTGTGCTCTAATGTAAAATGTACCTTATTCACTGGAGGATTTAAAGTGAAGCATTCAAGGTGTTGTGTGTGTGTGCTCCCCCTCCTCCCCAGATAATATGAGCTCTACCAGCTTGGATAATCTTTCCTTCTTGAGTCTATGCTTATCAAATTTATCATTAGAATTATTACTAATGATTACCATGGTAAAAGGCACCAGTACTAGAGGAAGTCATTCCCAACAATAGATTGGGGCACATATGAGGCAGCTGCTTACTACTTACAAGAATAAGTATGTAGCAGGAGGAAAGAACACGAGAAAGACAAGAGGGGAAGAAGTTGGGAGAGGCAAGAGGGATGAAATCTTGTCCCCACTGTAATAAATAGTACTTTTGCCACTGACTTCACTAGGGTCAGGAATTCGCCCGGCACCGGGGTGTGCTGGGTATGAAGGTCTAACATGGTTGTGGAACTTGTTTTGGGTTGGGGGCGTTACTGACACTCACACGAATCAGTTGGGGGACACACAAGTGAGATGCCAAATATCCCACCCTCACTGATATGGTCCCCAACTGTAGGGGGACAAGGCTATGGGGTATGGGCAGGAGGGAGAGTGCAGGAGCAGGCTGGAAATCTGGGTGCCTGGGTGGGAAGGAGGGTCCAGGAGAGGGCTGAGGATGAGCAATTTAGGCAGGAATAGACTGGGAGTGGGAGATCTGGACCAGAGTGGTGTGCAGGGGTGGGCTTGGGGGCATGCAAGAGCAGGCTGTAGGTGGGGTCCTGGGTGGGAGGGAGCTGTAGGAGGCAGGTGAGGGTCTGGACAGGAGAGGTGCAGGAGGAGGCTAGGTGTGAGAGTCTAGGTAGGAGGAAGGGTGCAGGAGAATTTGGGGTGTGGATTCTTAAAGGGGAGTCAAGGTGGGGATGAAGGTAGGGGGCAGAAGCAGGATGCACATGGGTGTCTGGGCTGGAGGGGGCTGTAAGAGAAAGGTGGGGGGCGAGTCTAGCAGGGAGGAAGGACGCAAGAGGGTTTGGGTATAGGGTCTGGACAGGAGGGGTGGGAGTGGGGTGAGCGGTCTAGGAGAGGGCAGGAGCAGAGTGTGGGTGGGAATTCAGGGTGGGAGATAGGGTGTGAGAAGGGGGTGGGAGTGGAGGTCTGGATGGGATGGGGAGCAGGAGCAATTGAGGAGCATCGGGTCTGCTTGAGTGAGGTGCACTTACCCGCTCACCCCCTGGCTGCATATGGCTCTGTGTCCTTTCCCTTTGCTCCCAGGCACTGCTCTCTGCTGCTCTGATTGGCCAGAATTCTGACCAATCAAAGCAGCACTATGAAACCACTTGGCAGTGCTGCTGAGGTCTCTGCTGCTCCAAGTCCCCTTCACACAGCTGAGGAAACAGCTACGAGTGGCAGCAGAGCTTGCCTGCTCTGACCTGTGAGGATTTGGGCTCCAAACCCTCAACCGCGCTGCAGGCCAGATGCTACGGACAAGAGACCCAAAGCCCAGGGTCCAGATCCACAGGGTCCCCAGACTCATCTACGAGAATGAACTACAGCATGGGCGAAAGCAATGGCCTGAAAGGAGGTCATTGGGGAAAGTGAACACTTGCCCGGGGCTTATCTTGATTTGATTCTATTAAAATTTAATTGATTTATTTAAACCAGTACAAGCCCTTAATATAGATACCCAGAAACCAGTTTCCTCTTTGTTTAAATTGATCCTGCTTGTGTCAGTAAATGACCAAACTGAGCTAAGGCAACTCCTGTGAGAGTTTGCTAACGTCTCTGAGATACTGAAGGATAGAATGGACATAGACAAGGAAGGGAAAGAACCTGTATGCAAGTTAACCCATATATACGCTGTATCAGTGTGCTATTATTTTTTAATTTAAAATATTGCCAAAAGGAGACAAAGCCTTTTACAGCAGACTCCACATGGCAGTTAAGAAGCCAATGCTGGACAGTGTACTAAATGCATGTTGCATAGTATGTAGTGTATGGTAAACAAATCTCTTGTGTTCTATTCTTCATCCAGATTCTAATTCGACGAAGCACAGGCACCCTAGTATGGTAATATTATCTACTGTTCAACTGACAGAGCCATATATGCCTTCCAACGCTGAACACTCAGACATACCAAATGCAAAAACACGGATTGTCTAATACTGTAATTGGAGTCACTGGAAACAGCATGCTCTGACTTGCACATGGCAAGTATCTAACCTTTGGTAATCCTAACAGGTGTAATATGGCTGGAGTCAGTAAATAAGGATCTAAATCAAATGGCACAGAAATCTTTTTACAGGCATACACAGACTTATGTAAGATAGAGGTTGTGGCTGGTTATCTGTGTACATGTAAACATACATGCACACACACACATATTGTACACATATACACATGCACTACAAAACACCATCTGCAAGGAGGATTCCTGTGGAGCCCAAGACAGGGGTTTAATGATGTACCCACCACCTGCTCTCCTCAGACAGCCTCCAGAACACCTGCCAGCCTTAGTCTTAGAAGGATGCAATCTAAAGAGGTGAATCAAACCCAAACGAACTGGACTGAATTTTCTGTCCAGAGCTGCTCCTCTTTGCTTCACTCAGAAAAATGGAAACTAGATGCAAATAGCCAGTAGATAATTCGCTTGGCATACAACATTTTTTTCTAAAGCAAACAGACTCAGGATACTGTGCATACTCCTACCATTCCCTGAAGGGTGCATATGGAGACAGCGTGGAGGATTTCTGCTCTGCTACACTATCGCCCACTGGAGTTGGGTCCACTAGGGACATCAAGCCACAGTTGGAACTTTGAAGTGCCTATCTGTAGGTGACATCACGGTTGACCTATGTGTCAGACCTCTACAGCAGGCCTCATGAGACTTCCCCGGCACCCTACCTCTTGTGCAGAGTGGAGCTCTGACAGCAGAGAATCTGCCATTGTATACATATTTTTAGCTACAAAATATTGACAAGATTTTCCCCATAAGCATTTCTACAGAGGAAGGAAACTGGCATGTTACACCTCCTTTCACAGAATAAAATACACTAATTCTCTTAGCAGCTCACGAACAACATCTTCTCTGATATTTCTACATGGTGTTGATGTTCACTATGTGATTTCATTTGACTTTATAACCCCATACACAGCTTGGAAAAAGAGTATGAGAGGTTTTTGCATACACTTAAAAGTTCACCTGGATTGCACTCTTTGAGAAGAACTGCCAAAGACAATATTTTTAAACATTTCAGTCAAATACCAGATTTTTAAAAAGCAGTCTCAGGAGAACCTGGTGTCAAAGGAAAATGTACATAGCAGTCATCGCTTTTTTCCACATGATATTTGCATACAGAAATCCTCTGTCATCCTAGCTCACCATGGACTTGTACCCCATTGAAGTGTTGTGTGTACATTCTAAAATCTATTCTTACTGGGGGTGGGGGAAGCCCTAAAAATGGAATAATGGTTGTGCATTCAGGAAATGTGTCATCCATGAAGAGGGAGAAAAATTAAATACCTTGATTGAGAAATTGGCTGAGAAGATCACACACTATTGCAACTTCTTGCATTGCATAGCTGAATCTGAATTTATAGTTCTTGTGAAAATGTAATTGAGGTATCTGAACATTTGTGCTCTCATGGCCCGCCCAAATCTGAGAGGTTTGGTTTGGTACCACAGATTGATTGCTGTAAGGCTCTATAAAAGTGTTGATTACAAGCCCTCAGAATTTCTTCTGCTTCAAAAGCAGCAGCTTTGCAGTGACCACTGCCTCGGTCAGTTCGCTGAGGTAATGCCAGCTACTGGGGTCCATATTAATCTAATTCTACAAACAAGTCTGCATGTAGTTCCCTCCTTCTGGTTTGATCCTGTGGTCTCCCTCTGGCCCTGTGACATGTTTCCCATCTGTTCATGCAGATGGCATTCTCCAGCAAAGTCAAAAGATCTGGTGTCCCAAACGTCGTCTTTATTTAATTTCTTCTACTTGCTCAGGCATGTTCTAAAATAAGAGAGGGAGGGATTGTCCTAGATAATTCAGAAATTGAGAGTAAAAAGCACTAACAGAAGATGGCTCAAAGTATGTGCAATCCTGTAGGACACAGATATGATTTACATGAAGGGAAAAAGAAATTTTGAATGGTCATGTTCAAACCACCGGATGGAAACATGGGTGCTATATGAATTATTAACTCAGTTAGAGCCTTAGAAATTAACGGTGGGCAAACAGTAAAAGACAAGATTTACAACTCCAGATGCTTAGCCAAATCTCTTGGAACTGTTTGAGGCCAGACCCCAAGCAACAACGGATCCTGCAAAGCTGGAAGCCTAAAACCCGGGGATGGCAGGCTGCAGAGAAGACACTTACCTGTGTCTAAAACTGATATTTTTTGAGATGTGTTGCTCATGTCCATTCAGCGTAGATTTGTGTGTGCTCCCACTTACACCGGTGCAGGAAGATTTTCCCTTTGCAGTATCTATAGGTTGTCCTTCTTGCCAGACAACTCTGACAGTGGTGGAAAAGGGCAGGAAGCTGAATGGACATGAATACCACATCTCGAAGAACACCAGTTATGTCTTCTAAAGTAATTGCTCATGTCTATTCAATGTAGAGGAATACAAGCATTATGTTCAGAGGGGGTGGCTACTACTGACATACATTTAGTAAAAACTTGGGAGGCCACGACAAGACCAAACAGGAGGACAGCAAACTGGTAGTGGTTCAGTCCCAGGAGGAACAGCAGGAAGCATCTGTGACCCTCAAAAATGGCAACGTGGAAGTAAGCATCTTCGAGACTGAGGGCAGCCTACCAATCTCTTGGATCCATTGAGAGGATGATCGAGGCCAGGGATACCAGGCAGAACTTGAGCCCCATCAGGTCGCAATTTAGCCCACATAGATCCAGAATGGGCCAAAGCCCTCCTTTAGCCTTGGGGATCAGGAAGTAGTGGGAATAATTCCTTGGTTCTAGTAGCAATGTGGAACCTCCTCCACCAACTTCAGTCTGTGCAAACCTTTGACTTCCACACTGTGGTGGGAACCAGGTGAGCGCCAGGCCAAGAGGAAGGGGCACAGGTGACAGGAAAAAGTCACAAAACTGAGAGGTGTGACATCCTGATCATACCTTCAGAACAGGTGCTTGGAGGCTACCTGTGGGTGGGAGGAGCCAGGCTACATGCAAGAGCGTGGTTTAGACTGTCTCTTCCTAAACTCTTTATAGTTACTTTTCCCCAAGTCCTGTTAAGGTTGAGAAGACTAGGCAGATGGAGTTTGAGGCCTTTTTTTTAAAAAAAATTGCTAGTCCTGGGATGTAAAGGCCAAGAGTTCAGAGCGTGATGCAGGAGTCTTTCAGCCTATGGAGCTGTGTATCCATCTGCTTCGCAAATGGGGCCACCCCATCGAAAGGTTGATTCTGCAGAGAGAGAGAGAGAGAGAGTGCTGCAACTTGGGAGAGAGACTGGAGAGGAGCAGCCACAACATCCTCCACATGGATATCACTGAAGCCATGGAATGAGCAACTGCATCCACTGCATCTGAAGCAGCCTGGAGTGCTGCTCTAGCTGCCATCACTCCCTCCTCTGCCAAGGCCTGAAACTCTTTAAGTCCTCTGATAGAGAGGACTCAAACTTGCCAATACCCTGCCAGATATTTATCTCATTGCGAGTTATGAGTGCCTGGTGATTCACCAACCAGAGTTGTAAGCTGGAGGATGAACAAACCTTTTTTTCCAAATAAATTCCATTTCTAAGGCTACGTCTATATGAGATGCTTTTCCCAGCAAAACTGGACGTTTATTGGGAAAAGCCACAGTGTCTACACGCAAAATGCACTTTGTCAACAGTTTGTTGACAAAACCCAGAACATCCGTTGGCAGTGTTATACCTCTACCCATTCAGGTACAACTCCTCTATTGTTGCCGAAACTGAACCTTTGGGCATTGGAGCTAAGACAGACTCCACCAAGAAAGCCGTGAGCTGAATATCCCTCTCCTTCTTGCTATGAGGCTTGAAGGACTTGCAAATGTGGTGCTTTTTACTATTCTGATCCTCAAGAAATCACAAAGGGGGTCACTTACACGTATGGACTGATTACAACTGACATGATTTGAAGCCCAGAGACCACATCAAGCCCTGGCCCAAGGCTAAGTCCCTACGGACATACACTAGCTAACTACTAAGAACCATACACTGACTAACAATACAACTATTTAAAGGGAAAATCAAAGTCCAAAGAATGAAATTCGCTGCAGCTAACACTGAGAAAAGCTGGTTCCAAGCACCATCACTGGTGGCAAGAAGGAACTGAGATTGGAGCTGGCTGGAGTTGTCTTTTATAGCGTGGTAGGTGCACACTGCTCCACGATGCACATAAGCCAGCTCCCCTGTGGGTACTGCTAAGGGAAAATCTTCCATCACCAGTGCATGTGACAAGCACAAACACCTATGTTGAATGGACATGAGCAATCACTCGAAGAAGAATCCATGGATACAGTGGGCAGCAGAATGCTGGGGGTGCTGAGACTCAGGGCTGGCAGGTTAGCAGCAGGGCTGGGTCCTGGGCATGAGGAAGCTCGGTGCAGAATCTGGGGGTGCTGCAGGACACCCCATGCTCCTACTTCCCATGCTTATGAAAGATGCCTTTGTGAGGTACCAAAAGTTTTGTGCTGATTTTGTAGCACTCACAGCATAAGGGGCAGAATTACTGTTTGGCAGGTTGACAGTGGTATCTTTCTCTTCTATCCTCTGTATATCAAATTCTGATGTGAAAGAAACTTCACACTTGAAGAACTTCCAGAATTTCTTGTCCCCTGCCATGTTCCATCTCTTCAGGGGCTCTCTGAAGCTGTGTTTTACACCAACTGATTGGATTGATAAAGCATCCAGAGTAGTTACAAAACAGTATAGTTAAAAACAAGGGTTCATCTAACTCCCTAATAATTTTTTACACTACTCCCATCTCAAAACATCTGCTAAAAAAAGTTATTCCTCAACACCAACCTCCAGTTCAAATACTACAACAAGGAGACTTTTTAGGTGAAGTTAAGGAATTTCTGCAGTGCTAAATTGCTCTGATATGTAAATCTCAATTTAAGATTGTGTATTTGGTCACTTTTGTCTTCAGAATAAATCTAATATCCTTCGAGCAACCTATTGTATAACTTGGTTCCAGAGCTGATGGAGTTTCTCTTGCTAATGAAGAGTAAATACAGCAGTTTCTCTGCTAGGCAATAAAAGCCTGGATTTTTTTTTTTTTTGCCACGGAACTGCCATGTAATCCACTTTGATAACAGACTCCTAATGAAAGGGATTTCTGTGACTTTAGACTTTTTTCTTACTAAGATTAATTTAATTAATTATTTACGTACCTATGATTTCACATCCATCTCAAGTCCAGTAGAAGGAAGAGACCCTTCTTGAATATTTATCCCATACTAAAGACCTAATAGAAGATCTGAAAGAGTAAATATGTACCTGCTTTGTTTCAGATGGGAGAGATATATAATGCTTGAGTGCACCTCAACTGCTCCTGATGGCAGTAATTTCAAAAACAAATCCAGTAAAATAGAAAAGGGGAAAAAGACCCATGAGTCTTAAAAAAAAAATTGTCACGCTCAATAACCCTTAGTTTATTCCAGCACCTTACCTGGATTGACTCCTTTTGAAAATTTACTCCTATCTGGGTAGAAGGAAGAAATGTGCTTGTGATGGGAATAAAACAGTTTTTAGCTATAAAATAACAATCCCAAGGTGCACATGAAGGCTGTCATTTTGTGATTCTTCATAATAATGCTTGGAACTTACGTGGCACTTTATGGGACCAAAGCACTTTACAAACAACCTAATTAGTCCTCACAACACCCCTAGGAGGCCTGGTGGAATATTATTCCAATTTTATAGCTTGAGCCACTAAGCTAGAGCGGTTTCATGATTTGCCTAATATCACAGAGGAGACACAGGTCTCCTGGCCTCCAGTTCATTGATAATAGAATTTAGAGTAGGAGTGGCTTTATTGTTCATTAATCGGGGTCTTCAATGGGATTCCTGGATTAAAAAGGAGAGAATGATTTGATCCTTATACTCTGCAAATATGGAAGACATCTTGATAAATAATAGGAAATCTACAACTACGTCTATCATGCAGTGGGCAGGGAGCCAAGAAGCCTTTGTTTCATTTCTTGTTCTGCAACAGATTCACTGTGTGACACAGTGAAAGTCACATAATGGCTCACATGCACTCTTCCCTCCGCCCCCACGCACACTACTACTACTCATAACAGGATAGTGACCACCTCCTTTCCTGGAGATTAGGTCCATCAATATTTATTTGCTAAGATGGGTTGGAATGGTGTCTCTGGTCTCCATTTGTCAAAGGCTGGAAATGGATGACAGGAGAGGGATCATTCAATGACTACCTGTTCTGTTCACTCCATCTGGGACATCTGTCATTGACCTCTGAGGGGAGACAGAACACTGAGGTAGATCAACCTTTGGTCTGAGACAGTGTTGGCCATTCTTATGTTGTATGTTCTGACTCATTACCTGGGCACGTGTGGTATAACTCTCCCTTAATTCTCCTTTTTGTGTGGAATAGAATCAATATTCTCATTAAGACTTAAATTGCTAGTTTTCATGACAGATGCACTTATTCTCTTGAGAATGATGCTGTATGGCTACAACATTGTATTATGTATGGGGTTACTTTTCTGTGATTACCTCAGAAGGCCGATTTTCAAAAAGGGTGCTTCGCAAACCTATGAGAGTGCTTTAAGAATTCTCATGTGTGCACACTTGCTGTAATGTAAGATTTGCACATATGCAAATCCATGGAACCCAGTGTCCCCAAAGGGACTTCCCAGTGTATATTCTAAAACCTGAAGATGCAGAAGTAGAAAGAATAGAAAACACTTCTGCAGGTACTGGCTCCTGAAGGCTTTGTGATTGCATATAGGTGCACACAGAGATGAAGAGTGAAAACAGACCCCATGGAGCACACTCCCAACATGATAGAGAAGCACCTGTTTTCAGTGCTGAAATTCTCAGAGCCATCATGGCACCCTAAAACACGTTTTTCTACCGAAGCTCTTGCAATGTTTCCATGTGCCTTACCATATCAGAAAAGCACATTAGGACCAGTTTCGTACCATTTCACTTCAGTTCAAAAACTGATAGAAAAGAGATATACATGGCATGAAGCACTTCTCACCACTTATAACTTTCCAATTAAACTCCTTTGTGTGACTTCCCGAATGGCGAAAAAGTCACATCACTGACAGCTTCAGAATGGTGGCATACTACCAGAGATGGCAACTCACTTTCAAATGTGCTTTAAAGCCAAAGAATAAGAATTTGAGTACAGGTTTTTAAACCACTGAGATTCAGTGGAAAAAAAAAAACAGAGCTTCATGCCTTCAGCAACCACACAATCACCTGCTGTTGCTGAAATCAGCTACACTTCACAACTATTCTAAGGATCATGCATAAGACTTATCAAGAATATTGGCAGAATTACTTGGAGATATTTAGAGAAAATTTTGATTTATACTGACATACCATAAGCCGGCATGAGTCATTTTTGGGCCCAAACAGTGCATCTCTTTTGTGAGCTAAAACGTAAAAAGTATTTCAGAGTTCATAAGACGTTACAATAACCTGTACAAATCAGTTAATTTGTTCATGATGAATATTGAAAGTCGTTCAAAATAACCTGACAAAGAAACTGGATTAATCTGAACAGAAAAATCCACACTAATCTAATTCAGAGACTGCTGAAATTATGATTGGTAAAAATAGCAGACAGAACCAGAAGTCAATAGATGAAAATGGGGGTGATATATATTTGGTTTAACTAATGAACAAAATAATGTGGAGGATGAACGATGAAGGTTTGGTAAGAACACTACCAGAAGATTTAGAAAATGATTATTCCCCTTACTTCAACACTGGTGAGGCCACATCTGAAAGACTGTGTCCAATTCTGGGCCCCCCATTATAAAAAAGATGTGAACTGATTGTAGAGAGTCCAGTGGAGGGCAATAAAATTATTAGAGTGCTGGAGCACGACTTATGAGGACAGGTTGGGGGATTTAGGTTTACTTAGTTTACAGAGAAGAGTGAGGGAGGGGCAGGAGGATTTGATAACAACCTTCAACTAACTGAAGGGGGATTACAAAGAAGATGGAGGGGGCTGTTTTCAGTGGTGACAGATGACAATGAGGAACAACGGTCTCAAGTTGCAATGGGTAAGATTTAGGTTAGATATTTGAAAAAACCATTTCACCAGAAGGGTGGTGAAGTCCTATATAGGTTACCTAGAGAGCTGGTGGAATCTCTATCCCTAGAGGCTTACGTCCCAGCTTAATAAAGTTCTGACTAGGATGATTTAGTTGGGACTGGTCCTGCTTTGAGCAGGGGGTTGGAGTTGATGACCTCCTGAGGTCTCTTCCAGTCTTATGATTCTATGCCTGCTTCTCTCCCTTCGGGTTTCTTAAGAGAGTTTGAAAAAACAGACATGATCAGTTCATATAATTTCAGTTCATTTCTCCCTCCCATCTCCCATCTCAGCTCATGCCCCTGAACAGCCAGAAATGCAATTCACCTCACCACTTCTTGACATCTTTTCTATCCCTTCTCTCCTGCTTCTTGTGTGTCTTTGTTAAGAACCAGATAAACATATCCCATTTCATATCATGACTTTGGTAGGAGAGTGCTGAGCTTGCTTAAATGGAGGTGTGCACATCCCCACTCTATGCAGCGTGCTATGAGACTCCTTCAACAAGTGCAAGACCTTGTCAGTCTTTCCCCCCCAACAGATGTTGCTTATCGAAGTCAACATCCTCTACCTTCTTCTGAGAGTCTTTGGGGACCCCCAAACAATGGAGCCACAAAGTGGACCTCAGTGGAGGCTGCGACTCTAGCAACCGTGTCCACATCCATTGCAGACTGGCGTGCCATATGGGCAAAGGCGTCCCCTTCATGTATGACATTCATGAGGGCCAGGCATTGCTGCTCCAGGAAGTAGGGAACAACTCTTGCAGTTTAGAATAACTGAAGTGGTTGTAATCAGCCAGCATGGCCACATAGCTCACCGCTCGCAGGAACAGTGTGCCCCATGAATAAACTTTGCGCTCCATGATGTCCCACTTTTTGCTCGCCTTGTCCTGAGGAGTGTAACGAAAGGACTTGGACTTATTACTGACAGCCTCTACTGACAGCGAATTTAGTTCCAGATGGGTGAATAGAAACTCTGTGTCCTCGGAGGCCACAGAATACCTCTTATCAGCCTTCGTGTTGGTGGGAGGAATGGATTCTGGTGTCTGCCAGATGATGTTTTTGGGGCCCATTATCATTTTGTCCATAGGCCATGTAATTCTAGAGGTGGTGGGGGGCTGCAGGGTGCAGAGAAGCCTATACTGTTTGACCTGTGCCTCCTGCAGGTCCTTCTCTTGAACCTGGGCCACCTGCTGAAACAGCTCCTGAAAAGCCTGATTGCCATCTGTAGGGGGAAGTGAGATCAAGATCATGCATCGTCCAGTGAAGAAGAGGAGTAGTACAGTAGGGAGTGGTCTTCACCTTCTGACAGGGAGTCAGAGCGCTATGACAGGGGATATGTCACTGACGTGGTAGGCTGAGGTAACACAGAATTGCCCCTGGACACAGTAGATGGTGCTGATGGAGTGTAGGTGTGGGGCAACCATGTCTGCCACGGTGACCAGTGAGGAGCAGGCTCTTGTGGATATGCCTACTGGTGCACAAACTATGGTGGGGGGCAGCTGTGGGTTAGTCATCATAGGTGGTATGTTTTCCTGGTTGAAGTGTGTGGGACCAGAATGCTGTGATGAAAACCCCTGGGATGGGCGGTTTGATCCCGAGCCATGTGAGAATCCCAAATGCCTATAAACACAGGGATAGAGGTGGCACTGGGGACACACAGTGTGGTGAACTAGGCAGTCCTGGGACTGATGCCATGAACTTCCTTGGCAGCGAGTCTTCAAGCCACCACTTGGACACCACACCATACCACACTCCTGTGCCAGAGTGCCTTAGGTGAGGTGCTGTCCCAGTACTACTTCAATACCTTGTCTGGTGCTGGACAAGAATGGGTCAGTGCCTTGATCCTGAACTTGTGTGGTGCTGAGTGGGATCTTAACGTAGGACACATGGATGTCTGAGGCCCACAAATCTTCCCTGTACGTTGTGCACCTCTTGAAGCCCAGCATGGCAATGACACAGTAACTAATTCTAACATTAAGCTTAAATAAAACTTGATCATGAAAGATAAGTTGAATAAGGGTAGAACAAACACTAACTTTCTTTTGTCTTTCAGCAAGACGGTGAAGCTCCATCTGCATCTGAGGACAGCAGAGAAGGAACTGAGGGGCCCATGCTATGCATATGCCAGATAGTACAAGCAGGTGCTACTGCACATGCGTGGTGCACCATGACTATAGAAGAATCTCTGAACACTGGCATGAGGATGCACCAGGAGCACCCACAGGGACACTACTCAAAGAAGAATGCTGATTTTGGGAGGTGGAACCTGCCGTAGGACAGCCACATTTGTATCTTCAAAAATAGGGCTATCTTGATAACCATAAGACCAACTAAAATTCCTTGTCTGAGCTGGAAAATATATTTATTAACATAATCTATTTAAATGAGCACAAATTTACAGAAGCTCAGTTTTTGTTAAAAAAAGATGTTCAGACTTTTAAAAAAATTCCACCCAATTTTAGAATATGCTTCTTAAAGTGGAAGAATGTCACTGCAAATATGAGGACATTAATGCAGCATCATTAACATTAACATTAACAAGTTTTCAGAACACTACAAATGAATATAGAGATGAATGCAAATGGATACTAACCCAGCATTAAAGTGTAGTGCCATGGAAAGCTTTTACTCTCATTTTAATTCATTAAATATTATTTTAATGGTTCTCCTTCACAATGTTTATACACTGTAAAAAAGTGTCCTTACTTCACTGATGTTTACAAAAGACAAGCTCAGCACATTTCAAATGCATAGCATGACCGTTAGCAATTCTATAAACTAATGTATACCTCCAAATGGCTGTGAATCTATTCATACATTTTAATTAATTATAAAAGGCTCCTAAATAAAAGGAGCAGTGTCTGTGAACACCTTAAATAATTGTACAAGTGCATCTCCCTCGTCCAGCATGGTCAGGACCCGACTGGTCCCAAACAAAAGAATTTGCTGGACAGGGGATGTGCCCTGCCCTGGCCCTCAAGTCCTGGCCCTGCATTCTGGGAGGGCTGCTGTAGCCTGACCCCACACTCCCACCCCAGCCCTTCGCTCCCAGCACTTCTAGGGGACTGTGACTCCAGCCCCAGCGCCGTGCTGGCACTGTGGGGCTCTGGCCTCAATACCATGCTGTCCCCAGCTGGGCTGTTGCCCCTGGCTCTCAGACTCCCGGGTTCTCTGGACCAAAATGAGAGAGGCTCCCTGCCCAATAAAAATGACATGATTAGATGCCTGTTTTCTATGAGTGGGCCTAAGCATTGAATTACTTTGGCAGATATCCCAGGACTGCTATATTGGAAGGCTGTATGGTTCATCCACTGACAGAAAGCTAGACCATTGCCTTATTCTCTTCCATTTCCTTCCGGGACAGTACGCCTCTCTCTCATCTCCCGTTTTGCATACCTACATGAGGATCAACCTCAGGCACAACCCAAAGCACAAATATTACTATGTACTATCACAACACTCACTGTGGTTCCAAAGCATAATCCTAGTTTTCTCTCAGGCACAAAACACAACAGGGCTATTACTAACCAGAATGTACCAGCATTAAAAATTTTGAGAGGCAAAATTGAATCTGAATATCAAACAACTTAATTACTATTAAATTCCCACCATGTGCTCATGACACATTATTCCTCTGTAGTTCACACAGCAATGCCTAGTCTGCATTGAACCTCCAGCCATGAACCACATGACTTTGATTTCTGTCAGCAAAACCCAGGATCAAACGTCATAGTTTTCACGGCACTCCCTGAACAATTTTCTCTTCTGTTAGAAGTGATATGCCACTCCACTTACAAATCTCCCCAAAGGGAAAATACAACAAAAGTGTAATCTGCATGAAATTATATTATATAGATATATCTATGTTTATATCTGTGTCTAGATACAGCTATGCTTATTGCTGGGATCACTTTTTGTAGTGCTAGAGAAATTATTATTTTGTACAATATTGCTCTTTAACTTTGAAACTGTAGTACAACATGAGTGAGTTGACCATAGAGTTTGGGAGCTAAAATAAGATGGATCCTAATCCTAACACTGTACTCTGGCTTTGGGGAAGTCAGTGAGGCCAAATTTTCAAACTTGGGCCTCCAAAGTTAGGCTCTTAAAAACACCTAGACAAATGCCGTGACTTTAGGGGAAAGGCTTTTAACTAAACTTAAAATAGTTTAAAGTTCTTACAGTAACTTTTAAGAACGGCCGTGCACAGAGAGATCTGGAGATCAGATAGGTTCGCTGAGCTGTTAGTTTTATAATAAGTTTTATAGTAACACACACACACACACACACACACACACACACACACTACAAGAGACATTTCTATGCCTAATATGAGACAGTGGAAGCAAAATGGGGGCAGAATATGAATGCCCCACAGTCCTTTTCAGGCTAGAATATTATAGTAGGTACTTCTAAGTAAATGTACAGCTGATTCTATTGCATATATTCAAGTGGTAAGCTATTTATGCATACATTTAAGTTGTGAACAAACAGTACAAGTATAGACACCACTCCTTTATAGAGCAGCGTAAATTTACATAGGTTATGAATTATGACTAGGTGCACACTCCTAGTCATGTTAGCTATAAGCTGTCAGTAAATAGAAATTCACACGCAACTGGTTGAAAGTACAAGCTCTCCCAAAAAAGCATCAATACTCCCTCCCTGCCCCCGCTGCTACCTCATACACTATTGGAAAGCTATCCATTCATTGAACTCTTCAATTTTTTTCTTGCGTGTATTCCTTACCCTTAATATAGATTAAAGCTCTCCCTTGTCCAGCACCCTCAGCAACGGTGCCAGATCAGAGAACTTGCCGAACTATGAGAGATCAATATTTTCTACCACATTACCAACACTTCCACTGCTAACTGGGCTCTTAGGAGACATTTAGGGGCAAATTACAGCTAAGTAACAGCACAGAACACTGAGAGCCAGGACTGGGGACTGTAAACAAACTTCATGGGATCATGTGAAAGTTGTCCATACCCATGGTAAGTGGTCACCCAACTATCTAAAATCATGCCAGATTGTGGATGTTGCCAGATGAGAGAGTTCCAGATTTGGGAGGTTCAATTTGTACTTCTAAATTTATCAACTCTCCCAGACTTTTATTTCAGCTAGTGTTTCTCATCCCTCACTTATATTTATCTCTGTTCAGCTTTTTCTTCTCTCCTTCCTTTATTGTTGTGGTTGAGAAGCATTTCCTCTGATCCTTTTATTTGCCTAGTTACTCCCAGACACTCACAAGCAAGTTTTCCATGGACTTTCCTCCTGAAACCCATTCTTACTGCTCCTTCAGCCCCCCTGAATATGTGGCACTTTTGAGGAAGTGGCTAAGCGAATTTTATCTACAGCACTCCAAGCAAACAAAGCAAAGGACTTCATCCCTGAACTCTGGCAAGTTGCCATGTGACCCCCAATTCAGCTTCCCATTTTCTCTGCTCCCCTTTCCTTTTTTAACTCATATCCTGCTTCTCTAGGGCTCAGTTTCATCCCCATCTCTTTGCTCTATTTTGGGACGCAACATACTATTCTCTACAAAAGATCGTGTATTTAGTCCTCATTAAACAAACATGTGAGAGGTTTTCCAAACTTGGCTACTGAACATCATGTGTCTTCCACCATTCTTCTTTCAAACCACCAAAAGCAACTCAAGCATTCTCCAACTTGTGCAATATGCTCTTATGAATATGCACAGTAGCTGCATGAATATGTAAATGATTCACCACTTTGCATTTTCAAGACTACTTATTTGCATCAAACTGTCAGCACTAGGGCTCAGTGTAGACACAGCCCATCTGTTTAGTTCAGTACATGCAGGCCAGAACAACAGCTGAAAGATCTGAATAGGAAGTATGGAGGGTTCCTGCATTATAGTGTGGCAGTCACATCAAATTAAAACTACAATTGTAGTTTTAAATTGCCATTTTTAGGAATTATTTTCTACACAAGCCACAAAGAAAGAATTGTTAAGCTTTCCTATGGTACAATTAGACTGTTCCATGGCTTTATCATGACACCATTGAGAACACATTTGGCAGCATTGTTTGCATTATGTTAGCAGTCGAGTCAGCTGTACAGTACTTTTCAAGTAAAAACTGATTTAAAACATAATTAAAAATCGATGACACTGACCTGAGACCATAGAGGACAGTTCCATCCGGATGCAAACGAATCATTCTGTTCTTCACAGTTACTCCATGTACAAATGATTTCTTGTCATTCAAGAAGTAGGTATCAGGAACCCAAAGCTGATCAGCTACTCTATTGTCCAGTGTAAGATTTAAAGGTATTACATTATATGACAGCCTCTTATCCCTCCATGCTTGCTGAAAGTACATTGTCAAAGTGTAGTCCTGAAATATTAAAAAAGAATCATCATTTTTACTGAAACAGACTGTTTACATACCACAAACATATAAAAATGCAGCTTATACTTTGTGGCAGCATTTGCATACAGAAACTTGCTATATATTTTCACAGGTTATTCTGTATCTTCACGGGTTGGCTATGTGTATAAAAAGAGGAAAGGACAACATACACTCTTAATGATAGAGACTGGAATACAGGGAGACCTGGATATTAACAAATGTTTTTGAAATGAATTTAAGGGCCCAGTAAAAAGTTAACCCTTTTTAACACCACTTTTTAAAGTCTCTAGAATCTGTGGAATATATATTCAAAGGGTTGAACAAGTCTGTGTTCTAGAACACAGGAAATGCTGAGGCTCTAAAACATGGAACCCAGCTTCTATCTCTTTCTAAAAATATGTCCAACCCTCTCAACATTTGTTCCAGTGTGAAAATGACTATGAGCCTGTAAGCTTTCATTAAGGGCACTAAAACCAAAATGACTCTTATCCCCAATCCCCAAACGTCCTATTATATATTTTATGGATTGAGTAAGTCCCATGTACTTTACAACATTAAACACATGCATATTTCCCTTGCCCAAATATGGGATGGGAGGAGGGCAGGCTCCCCAGCTGCAGCTGCCAAGCAAGTACAGCTCTCTAGCTGCCCCATGCCACAGGGTGCCCAAACAGAGCTGCCACCCCATAGGAGAGCTCCCCAATTGTAGGGGTGGTTGCCCTGTGGAAGCGTGGGTGATGTCCACTGGCTGCCCCACGCTGCCAGGGTTTGGGAATGCTGCAGGGATGCTCCCTGGCTCCAGCGGTGGCTACCCAATGAGGTCTGCCACTCTGTGGGTGGAGGGAGGGGCTTCTGGCTTCCCCACACCTCCGGGCACTGGGAATGGGGCTGCCACCTCACAGGGTAGCTCCTGGCTCCCTGATACCTTGGGGTGCCAGGAACAGGGCTGATGGCCCACCAGGGACGTCCTCAGCTCCCCCACATCTGTGGGCACCAGCAATGGGGCTGCTGCCTTGTAGGGGACCTCCCTGGCTGCCCTACCCCTCCAGATGCCGACAAAGGGGCTCCCTGGATGCAGAGGGTGGCATGATACCCATGCCTCTGAGCATTGGTAATGGGGCTGCCACCCCACAGTTGAGCTCTGTGGCTGCTCCATTCCTTGGGGTGCTGTCAACAGGGCTGCCGACCTGCTAGAGAGCTCCCCAGCTGCAGGAGCTTCGTAGCTGTGGAGGCAGCTGCCCCGTAGGGGAGGCAGCTACATGGGAGGCTGTCCTGTGGCAGGGATTGGGCTACCTTCCTGCAGTGGTCTCCCCAGCTGAAGGAGTAGCTGCTGCCATGGATGGGCTGCTCAGCACCGCTGGGGCACCAGGTTTCCCTTAAAATCTTAGGGGGGGGAAAACACCCTTCCTTATCCCTATGGTAGGACCCCTGGCTCCCTCTCCTCTTGCTGCCTGTACTGGCCCGTCCATGCTTGCTGCATGTGCTATCTGACCAACTCCTGGCTGATTTAACCTACAGATGTAGCTGCGCTGACTGACTGATTGGGGGAAAGGGCGGCTCAGCGGGCAGAGCAAACATATGGGACAATTCATTTTTTTGTTACAAAAGACTGCCTGAAATATGGGACTGTCCTGATGAAAACGAGACAGATGGTCACCCTACTTCCAGCACATGTAAGAAAATAAATACATAGCATCTAAAAACCTTATGAATTGGTCGATCAGTGTGACTACACGAACATAAAGGCTTTGTGTACCCTACCCCCAGAACTTCAAAAGGGGCATGATAATGAACCTAACCAACCTGATGCTAATGAGGCGCTGTCATGAATATGGAGCACCTCATTAGCATAATGTCAGCTGCGGCACTTCGAAAGAGCCACTTTCAATCACATGCAGCTCGTCTACACAGCGTCCTTTTTGAAAGGACCCCACAGACTATGAAATCCCCTTATTTCTATAACCAAATAGGAATATGCAGCACCTCATTAGCATATTTCAATTAGGTTCATTCTCATGCCCCTTTTGAAGTTCTGGGGCTAACGTCGACATAGCCAAAAACAGTAAGTCATTTCAACCTTTGTAATGAGATGGATGAGCCTGAGACTCAGCAGCTGATCGTACTGCACCCCCCCCAATGAAAGTTCGCACCTCCCCAAGAGGGTTTGCCCCCAACTTTGCACACTGTTATATACTACATGAAACTTTTCACTCCACAGGCAACATCTAGTACACGTATACTTCTGTCTGACACCCCACGGAATGGTGACTGTAAAATAGTACCAGCGACAGGAAGCCTTCATTTTCAAACTACCAAAAAAGGCACAATGGCATGACTTCAGATTTCTGAGAGTCAGAATAAGGCTCACAGTGTTTGAGTATTCCCATTCACCATGGCTGTATTGCTTGGGGTTAACAATTAGCTTAAAAAAATGCAACCCTAACCCTTTCAGGAGATGCAACCAATGAAGCTGATTTTATTACACATGCTTCTTCGTCACCAGAAGTTTGTGTCAGAAGATATCTTGTGACAGAACTTCTGTTGACAGATCGCATCCAGATGCCAAGGTGCATTGGAAGAGAGGTCCACTCTGTCAACAGGAGTGGCCAGACTGCCCTGCTGTTCTCTCAGCAAAGCAGCCATCTGGAACCACGTCAACCAGGGTTGCAGGTTGCCAGTTCCTTCTGGGAGCACTGGTAAGACATGCACTCAGACAGATTCCCCCAGACAGACACCCATTTCCTGCCTCTGCTGAGGATGTGCCTACCTCCTCGAAGGACAGTATAGCTAGCGCAGGGCTTCGTATCTGTGTCTGACACAGCTGGTCCCTGGGAGCGATGCCACCACAGCTGCCCCTGGGCTTGCAGAGGCCCCACACTGACATGTTGCAGCAGCTGCTGAACTTTCTAACAGCCGCCGTCCTCTTCCTTACTGAGGATGAGCCCAAGACAACCTCTGGGGACAGAGCCCTGGCTGAAGAACTTACACATGCACCCCTCCTGGGGCATAGCATAGCATAGGTGGCTCTGGAGGCACCACACTAGTTTGGATTGAAATTAACCTGTCTCAGGACTGTCAGTGTTGTATGAGATTTCACTTTTCATAGAGTCACAGGCACATAATCTCTGGCTGTGTCTACGTGTGCATTCCTCTTTCAAGAGGTATGCAAATGAGGTAAATTGAAAATGCAAATGAAGTACAATTTTGCATAGCAGACACCTCATTTGCATATTCTTACTGGTTTTCTTCTTTTGAAAGACGCTAGTTCGAAATAGAATATGCAAAGGAGGTCTCATATGCAAATCTGTACCTCACTTGAATACCTCTTTTGAAAGAGGAAAGCAAGTGTAGACGCAGCCTCTGACAGAAAAGGCAAGCATAATTTCTCACAAAACATAAAAAATAAGGTCTATTAGCATTTTCTATCTTCCACACTTGCCAATTCTAGTGTTGCCGTTTAAGCGACCATCTTTCAAAGTACACCTGAAAATACACGTTTGATGGAGGCACTCACCAAAAACTCATATTTAAGAAACAATTGCGTTTCTAGAAGTCTACCTTCAGGTGGGGAAACACAAAAATTATCTGACTTCTTCAGCATCCAGGGCCAAACTGTAAATGAAACCCTGATCTGACTTCCCGATTCCTCATCCCACACTTGAACCATTAGACCAGACTTTCTCTAAAGACAAAGTTTGTGTGTAAAATGTATGACTTGATTATGAAAACACATCAATACACGAATTTTGAAGATAGGACAGGAAAAGCTTTTGCTTTTCTTTCAGCCTCCATTTCCACACACAGTAAATTAGGAGATACAATAGTTGGAAGTTACCCTTTCCTGCTTCTCCTCCATTGCACAAGACAACGTATTTGAGGTGGGGAAAATGCTTACATTGTTCTTAAAAGGAATAAGCACTCTCTATAGCAGAGAAACTCTCTTTGAATGAATGATTGCCTTCCTGTTCCCAGTGGAGTCCATCAAGGAGAGTTTTTAAATGTATGGTTTTTTGTTCTGTTTTGTTTTTTCAGTCTTTCTTCCAAGTCTGGTTAAAAGCATGTTCTGATTCAAAAAGATATTAATAGTCCTGCTTTCCCTTCTATATATAAGAGAATAGTAAAATCTTCACACAGCTCTGCCTTCTGTATTCTACATTTAAACATAAACAAATCTTTTAGCCTAAATCCTTAGTTTAGGGTCTTACATTTTTTTCCTGAGGCTGGAATTACATGCACCTAAACAAAATAAGAAATATTCTTCTGCGAGAACTGCTTTGCTTTGTTTGGTAAGAAGTCACTTAATACTAATTTGGACACAGCCTTCCTGTACTAAGGACCATGCAAACAGGTATGCAAAGAAGGAATTTTCAATCACTAAATACAACACAGCTTTATAAATATTAAGCTGGTCCAAAAACAGTCAGTTAATGATATGACATGTGACGACAGTCTTCCTTTTTTGCTTTCATTCACCATGAGTCAGGTCCTTAAAAATAGGCCACACATATGCAATGCAGTATCACGTTAACTATTTTATCCTCCTGTCTACTAACCGATTTGCAAAATTTGTTTCATGACCAGACATCAAAAGCTGTTCATTTATGTTCTACCAGTAAGGAAATGTATTACTCTTCATTACAACACCCCGTTTTTTAAGTTTATGAGCCATGGACAGCTCTCCTCCTATGCTTTTAGAAAATATGGGATATTGAATTGTGCATGTGTTCTAAAGTATGACCTACATGTACTGATAGAGCTTTCCCTGCCAATTACGTACACAACATTAACAAAGAATAACTTCCATTCTTCATGAGTCTATAGAGGAGGTGGGCCTTCGACAGAAACCTGGAACTGGAACAACTCCAAACCTCAGGTCTTTGGATTTCATGTTCTGATATAGCTGAACAGAAAGAATCATGCCACTTTTGTCTACACGGTTTTGTAGTGTAAATTAGAAGTGCATGTTTTCTAGTGCATTCTATCTGCCCCACATAGACCTAGCTGGCAGGTTCTAAATGGTACCTAAGTGAGGAATAATATAGTCCAATTTCAAATGGAGCTATCTCAGCAGGAGATGGTTCATTTCAGGGCCTCCCAACAAGATCTACAAAGGGCAGAGGGCAAAACGTTAGCACACCCTACAGAGTACAAACAGTCCCTACTTCACAGAGTGGCACCAATGGTAGAGAAGAACTGTAAACTGGATGAAGAGAAGCAAATTGAAGTTTCAGAAAATCTCAGATTTGTTATTGTAGTGCACAGCTATCTCTAAAACAAAACCACTGAATTTTCCAAAAGCGACCAGTGATTTTGGATGCTCAACCTGTGACACCTTAAAATGAATCATTTTTAGATAGCAGTGAGATTTCCCATTTTCTGAATACTCAGACTTTTTAGGATGTTTTAAGAAGAGTACCCAAAAATTGAAATATACCAGCTCATTAGTCACATAAGATAAAATGCACAACTTGGTAATGAAGGAAAATTTTATTTTTAAAACCAGAAGTGAAAAAGCACTAAGGAAATCAAATGCACAGTAGAGTCTTAGTTTAAAGTAATCTCTCATGTGAGCATCCCAAGGCACTTCAGAGTTGGAATGAGATTACAAACATGCTCAGCTAAAAGCAGTATATATGAATAAGAAAAGAGCTTTAATCTTGGAGTTAATAAGGGAATTCCCTGTGCCCCATGGGTGGTGTTCCAAATGCCATGCAAATGCTTTGTTCTCAGAACAAATAAGGGACAAAAAACTAAATGGAACTGGAGGACAGGAAAGAGTATTTTGATAAAAAAGGCAGTCAGCAGCATTCTGAGACATCAATATGAAAGAGAGTTAAGGATTGCAGTGGGTAAACACAAACATGTAGGTAAAGCAAGAGCCAATGCATTTACAGAACCTGGCACAAAACAATCATTACAATGTGTCGAGTGAAATGTGAATAATCATCTGTGCCTGTATGCATAGGTGCCATATGCACACACCCAACACAGAGATTATTTATACACATACATACATAAAGTAGATAGTCTAATTTTCATAGAGCTCCAGTTAATCTACTGCTCCAATAAATAGTGCTTTAAAAACAAAGAAAAACAGCACTATTTTTCTAGCTGAGAGGACTTTACACAGTTTCAATCCTGCTAATGGATTTGCAAGAGATATAAATGAGCCAATTTATTCCATTTTGTTGACCTTCCTGCTTCCATACCTCATTCCCTTCTAACCTTGAACCCTTTCATTAATCAGATGTCTCCATGATTCTTCTTGGATCCATTTAAATTTATTGGGAACAAAGGGATTTCAGGGGCAGAGTGATCAGAGGAGACAAGCTGTAGGCGTGGAGACCCACCATTGTCCTGGTTTCTGCAAACTCTTTGGCATTTGCTTACCAAACTTACCAAACTCTGGTTACAAATGCATCAAACCTAGAACCTAAATGATTATTTGAATACATGTGGGTCCTGATCCCATAAAATGCATAAATATATGCTGATCTTTAAGCATGCGAGTAGTGTCCATGAAGCCTTCTGCATACCTTTCATTTCTTTTCCCTTTTTTCTAGACATTTGTGCTGAGTAATCCTTTTGTTTCTGTGGAGCTTTGTTCACCTGCGACACTGATAACTGTAGCTTGGACTAATCTCAGGATGTGGGCAATATGAGCAAGTGGATGAAAGGCAGATTCAATGAGACTTAAACAAGACAAAGGTGATGTTCTTGGTCAGGAGGAAGCATTCTGAAGGGATACCCATTATCATACCTTTACCCAAAATAAAGATGTCCCCTTTCAAAAAGATAAATTGTTTCATAATCTCCTTCTCAGCTCCTCCTAATATACCCCAATATGCTGTTAGCCTTTTTGGCTACATGGGCCCACTGTTGACTCATATCTAGTCTTTCATCCACTGTAATCCCCAGTTCCTTTTCTGCTGCACTGCTATTTAGCCAGTCGGTCCCCAGCTTGTAACAATGTTTTGGATTCTTCCATCTCAAGTGCAAGACTCTGCACTTGTCCTTGTTGAACTTCATCAGATTACTTTTGGCCCAAACCTCTGATTTATCTAGATCACTCTGGACCCTATCCTTACCCTCCAACATATGAACCTGTCCCCCTAGATTAGTGTCATCTGAACATCTGCTGAGGGTGCAATCCATCCCCTCACCCACGTCATTAATAAAGATGTTGAACAATACCAGCCCTAGAACCGATCTTTCGGACACTCCACTTGAAGATGACCGCCAATCAGACATTGAGCTATTGACCACTACCCGTTGGACCTGACCATCTAGCCAGCTTTCTATTCACCTCACAGTCCGCTTATCCAACCCATACTTCCTTAACTTGTGGGCAAGAATATTGTGGGAGACTGTACCAAAAGCTTTGACACAGACATACACAATTAATTAATATTTAAAATCAAGAAGGGACCAAGGCAGACAACAAAGTTCCTATATTTCAGTGATGTTGAGAAATGAAGTAAGGTTCAACTGCAAAGTTTGGAAACTGATCTGAACTTCTTCAGAGTTTGAGGATGTTCCAGTATAGGAAGACCAACATTTAAACCTTTATTCTTTTTCTTCTATATTCAACAACAACAGAACAAAAGAGGCACACTGCACAGCTACTGACATATTTTTGGAAAGTTATACAACCGAACTATTTTAGAAGGAGAAAAATAAATTACTACAGGAAAAATGTCATACTGAATTAGTACAACATGCAGCAATGGAAAGGAGACTAAGTTAGTTATTTCTTCTCATAAGAGGTGATAGAAAAAAATCTCATCTGTGGCTTGGTTTAAGTCCAGCTCTCACACATTTCCTGGTTACGTCTAACTTGTAATAAAAAGTTTATTCCCATCCCCACCATGACATATTTAAACCCAGATGCTCTGCAAACAATTTGCATCATCCTGCTCCTTCAACAGACACAGCTGGCAATTGAACAAAGAGGCCATTTTCCTCAGAGGACCAACCAGCATGTATCACCATCCACTGCCACAGATAAAACAAGTACAGAAACCAAAAGAGATGAACTATATAATGGAACACAAAAAAGATAGAGGCCCTGACAGATTGCTTCAGGAATGAACTTTATAGCAGAGGACCTACCAATGAGAATCCTTTTCTACCACTGGCCTCCTTTAAAGGTCAAGAATTGGAGTTAATGCTTCTGATCAGAACTACTTATTTGGGGCTGATAGTAAGAAAACAGTATAAAGCATGACCTTGAAGCTTTATAGTGATTAGCATTGACTGATACAAGAGCAGAGTGTATTTGGAATGCCAAATGTGCCACATTTGGAATGTGCCAATGGATGTTCCAAAGCAAATGTCAATATAAATTCTACCAAAGTTACTGATATGAATCAGGGGCTCTCTAATTCAAACACAAATGGTCAGTGTTCAGTCAATATCTAAACCCTTCAGTAGAGCTAGATTTGAACATCTTTCAAAGTGTCTCCCCCTGCAGTAGAATCAAAATACACAAAAAGCTTACTAAAAAGTAACATGTTTTAAGTGGGAATTCCATGGTCTGAGGCACTTTTATGATTCTTCTGAAAGGAAAAGATTCCAACATATACCCCAATTGAGTAAGGGCATGAGAAGACTGGCCGTGAGTCACAGAGGCAAGATGGCTATAGGGTTTTGGGGTTCCCTGAGAGAGGACAACACCAGAGAGTGGGGCGCTGCAACAGGGCAGTACCTTGAGAGAAGGACTCAGCGGTCAGGAAGGGACATGGGTCCTGATATAAGGTAGAGAACAAACTTACAGGCAACAGCAGGTGAGACTCCAGCCAGAAGAGCGCACTCCAGAGGCTGGAAGAGCTAATTCACATGTGGGCATCAGGAGACACCATGCTGGTGAGTCATGCCCTGGACACTCAGTAACAAAGGCACAAGTCCAGCACAACCGGTTAAAGAGTTGCAGCTCTGCTGATGCAGGTCTGTTAGGGGCCGAAA
Source organism: Carettochelys insculpta (assembly GCF_033958435.1). Classification (NCBI taxonomy): domain Eukaryota; kingdom Metazoa; phylum Chordata; order Testudines; family Carettochelyidae; genus Carettochelys; species Carettochelys insculpta. The sequence goes on from NC_134151.1 coordinate 14,165,592, forward strand.
AGCCTGTTTTCAATTCCTGCTGACATTATGAAATCTGTACACAATCTGTATGGCACACAGGAGCAAAATAGCCTGACAAATGATTAATGCCTTGATCCTAGACACTTTCAGAACCAAATATTTACATTGTTTCAACACACTGAATTATATATTGTCTACCTTTACACAGGAAGTCCTTACCATTCATTGGGGATAGATTCTTGAGATTACTGTGAATGGCAAAATCTGAGAATACTGGAAGCAGGAGTGTTTGACATAAAACAACCACATTTTCTATATTATAAGGCTGGCTAGCCTTTTAGTACCTGCAGCTTCATAGTCAACCACCACCAAACAAATTCAGCCTCACAGCAATACATTTTTAACACAACACAAAAATATAAAAGCCCATTACTGAAAGCTAAATTACCCAAAACAGTTCTTTGATTCACTTCCTATGTACTTTATTGTTCCTCAGGGATGAGGTGGGTTTTCAAAGGAACACTGTGATGGGATGCTGCTTAATATTTTCTTTAACTCCATTGCACCCTCAGTTTCCCTTTTAATTTGCAGGCTCCATTCCAACAAGGGGTTATATCACAACATTTTATCAGTGAGTTATTTGCTGCATCTAAAGAACTTGGCCAGTGTTTCTAAATTTGAATCACAATTTTTTCACTCTTCTTCTCCACTATTGGTCATTAGCTCTGCTAGGTCCTCAGCAGTCAATTCCTCTGATTGCAACTCAGTGTCTCAACCTTTGATCCCTCCATCTCCTCTGAAACCTCCCCTCCATCATCATAGGCCATATTCACAATCCTTTTGATCTCTTCATCAACTGGTGGAAGATCAGTGCAAGCACTGATTGTTCTTCCCACAACTTCCTCCAACAAGCACTGATAGTTGACCATTGTAATTCATTGATCCACTCCTTTATGTTAGTAATGCAGTTGGCAATGTTGTAGTCCTTCCAGCACTTCCTGACACAAAGTGATTCATCAGCTTCCAGACCATTACAAATCTGGGTGGAGGTGTGCCTGGTAAAACAGGCTTTAAAGGTAGCAATCCCCTTTCTGATCAAAGGGCTGGAGCAGGGAAGCTGTATTAGGTGGCAGGAAAGCCAATTCCATGTCAGAGGGGGCAAACTGCAAAGGGGTTTGTGGATGACTTGGTGCATTATCAAAGATGACTCATATTATGAAGTATTTTTCTACCTCATGGACAAATCAACTGTTGAACCAGTCCAAAAATAAGCTGACTGTGCCCCAAGCCCTTTGATTCAACCTCCAAAAAGCCAGCATGCTGTGCTTACTCTTTCCCCTTAGTGCCCTGAGGTTCAATGTGTGGTAGAGCAACCATAGGTCTCACCATCCAGTCTCTCGTGGCATTAGCACAGAGGAGAAGGGTTACCTTTTTCTTTTGCTACCTTTAAGCTCAGAGTAGTCCTATCCTCCTTAGAAAGGTATGCTCTTGCAGGCATCCTTTTCCAAAATAAGGCAGGTTCATCTGCATTCAATGCTTATTGGTGCATGTAACCCTCCTCCTCAACACTTTCAAGAAACTAGCGGGGGGATAATCCCATGTTGCTTTATGGTCAGCCGATACTGATGCCCCCATTCAGTTCACTTTATGTAAACTGTACCTCTTAAAATTTCTTGAACCTCTCCTTGCTTGCAGTCAATAAAACTGCATTCTCGTATCTACCTCCCTGACTCCCGCAGCCACACACACCACCTGCACAAAATGTTTCCACAATAAGCATAGAATCCTAGGCTGTGTCTACAATAGCCCCCTTCTTCAAAGGGAACATGGAAATCAGCCTGAGCAAAGAATACTAATGAAGTGCTGCAATGAGTATGCAAGCAGCTCATTAGGCTAATTCTCCCTGTGTCAAACTTCGAAGTGCCAGCATGCCAAGTAGCCGTGGGCACTTCAAAGTACCAGCACAATTTCGGATCACTGGTCGTTCTTAGCCCTGGTCTACACTAGGGAACAAAGTCGATCCCAGTTATGCAATTCCAGCTAAGCCATTTGCCATTAGCGTAGACAGAATTGACATACCAGGATTAACTTTGTTCCCTGGTATAGAACAGGGCTCTTCAGGTTCGTGCCAATGTCCCTTCATCTACATGATAGCATGGAGTACCATGGTCGACCACTGAGCCAGCGAGATCAGTCGTGGCATGTCAAACGCACGGTAACAGACATAGCCTTAGAGTGCGTACAAGCAAGAGAAATGGGAGAAGAGGAAGAGGTAAACACACTGGCCAATTTCAAAGTGCTACTGAATTGCTCCACCCAGCCCTCCTTTTCCCAAAGGAAGTGCGAATAGGGAGTAACGTCCTGGATAATGAAAGAATTTAATCCTTCAAACAAACAAACAAACAAACATTCTCCAACCAGGGAAAGCCAAATTATATTTTAAATTTGTTTCTTTTAGTATAATTCCTGCAACATAGTCTTTTTCTCCAAATTTCACTCCATCACAAATCTGTGTTAATCTCAGCTGGCCAAATTAGATAATATGCCATGGTGTCAGCATTTACCTAAATTGCTTTATTTCATCAAGATGTAATGCCCTTTTGTATATTTCCTCCTCACCTTTAAAACAGAGCCACACATTAGCAGCAGGATGCTCTGCTTATATAGTTTGTGCAGTTGGAGATTGCCTTCATTCCCCTGGATTAGACTTCCTTTAATATGTGTTACATTGTCTTGAATGTGCCCAAGCTTGCTTTCTGCTCTTCTGTATCTAGACGATCTTATAACACGTCTGGTGCTATAGGCACATACCACATGTTCAGTGACAGCTACTTTATCCACTCCATATTAGGTGTGCAATATGCTAATTTTCTCAAATTTGTTTTCAACCCCCTCTTCTGGTCTTGGTGACTGAGCTTTTCTATCAGCTCTCACACAGCTGACAATGCCATTAATTCTAGCATGACTTGTGAAATGGTTTTCATGTCAAAGCATGAGGTGGCTGTGAAACTGTTACTTTAAAATTGTCTTCCAAGTAACACTGTCTCTGTGAAAAAGATAAAGAAATGGTGTCCAAGTCTGTGTTACTATTTTTGTCCTCTTTTCTTCTTCTTTTTAATCTCAGCTACGCTCAGGGGGAAAAAATCACTTCCACTTAACGATAACATTAGTGAAAAGTACCCATAATCAGAAACATCACAAACTCTGGGTGCTCAGATCCTCTGCAACATCTGGCCACTCATTTCTGGTTCCTAATTTTAGGCACCAAGTTTGAAAATGTTAACCACTTCTTGGTCTGATGCTCACCCATATGGTGATAGAGCATTTATTTCCTATCACTTGGGTAGCACATTTAAAATATTTGTTGAACACCTCTCTTATCTGTGTTTCACTGGTCCAGCAATATCCCTGGTCCTGGCTAGCAACCCCCTGGATCAGAGAGCCTAGGATGTCTGCTGCTGGGAGCCAGGCCAGGTTGCCAATGGCTGAAAGAAGGGCAGGGGCTCAAGTCAGTAGCAGAGCCTGGGTGGGGCTGCACCAGCAGTGTAGCCTGTATGGAGGCACAGAGGCCAGGACCAGACCAGCAGTGAAACCCAGACAAGGGTTCAGAGGCTGGGGCCAGACTGGCAGCAGAGCCTGGCCCAAGATGCAGAGGCCAGCACCGACCAACAATGGAATCCATCTGGGGGCAGGATCCCAGGGGCCAGGAAGCCCAGCAATTGGGGCCAGACCCAGAACCCAGGCTCAGTCTGGGTCAGGATTCCAGTGGCTAGGGCCAACAACAGAGACCAGCCAGGGGTGAGGAGGTAGTGACCAGGACCAGACCCAGCACCGAAGACTGTCTGAGGGTTGGACTGTGGTGGCTGGAGCCAAGGCCAGCTGGGTAGTAGAGTCCGGCACTGAGAGAGGGGCCTCATACCTGGACCCAGGGCTGGCAGCAGGATCCTGATAGTCAGGGGTGGAATCACTACCCAGATGGGGGGAAGGGAGAAGGGTGCTGCTTGGTGGCCAGGGCTGAACCAGCTGTGGACTCTGGCTGGGGTATGGATCCTGGCTGCTGAAGTTGGAGCCAGATTGGCAACAGAGCCCAGCAGAGACAGGAGACCAGTGGCTGGGACTGGATTATCAGCAGAGTTGGCTGGGGTCAGGGTCTACTGACAGGGAGCCCATCCACCTGGGTGGCCAGCTGTGTCTGGCAGCCAGGAGGGGAGCCAGGTCAGTGGCCATGTCCAGCAACGAAGTTAGGCCAGGGGCACGGAGAGGAGCCCAGCCCAGCCTGCTGATGGACCTCTGCTGGTTCAGCAAACTCCCTCGTTCAGAACCAATCAGTTCCCCAGGGCACCAAACCAGGGAAGTCCAACCTGTATCTATGAGTCTGCTTTTCCTTCTGCCCTTTCAACATGCGAATACAGTGTCTAATATGAGGGTTAGCAGTGGTGGTCTCAAACATGATAGTAGCTACTATTGCAAAGCAGTAAAATGTTAACCAGAAGATAGTTAACCAAATGAGAAATATACTTGTGGAAGATTTTCTGAAATCCATGGATTTTATAATTCTGCTTATCTGGACATTTTCTATCTTAGCATTACACACTTTGGTATCAAGTAACAGAGAGGTACCCGAGTTAGTCTGTATCTTCAAAAACAACAAGAAGTCCTGTGGCACCTTATAGAACAACAGAAATTTTGGAGCATAAGGTTTCCTGGGCAAAGCGGTTCTTTGCCCAGGAAAGCTTATGCTCCAAAATATCTGTTAGTCTATAATAGGTGCCACGGGACTTCTTGTTGTTACACTTTGGTATGTCCAGGAAATGCATAAGAGAATTCTTGTTTACAGAATCCATCTGCTCTAGCTTATTTTCCATCTAAGTTACCAATCTATGCTTGTGATATCATGATTTGCTATTGTGAAAAAATGTGAAAATATTAGCAATACAAAGTAAAACTTAGCATGCCACCACGAATACATATTGCAGCTAGTCATCTACAAAAAAAAACTTCAAAAGCTCTTTCCTGAGAACACATTTAATACTCCTCAGAACACCCCGAGGAATAAATATTACTGTTAATTAATGTTTATGCAGTGTTTTCAACATGCTAAGCACGGTACAAGTGCTAAGAACTACTTCCATTTTACAGATGAGGAAACGAGGAGATAGGCTGAGGTCAGAGTTTTTAATGAGTTCACTGAAAACTGAATAATGAGCACAGTCATATCTAGGTGAATGCCCTATGAAAACCTTAGTTATAAAGAAAAGTCATGTACAGCCCCCTGATTATTATACTTAAAATAATTTCAGAATAAAATTGTTCTAAGACTTACAGTTAATTTCATAACTATAAGAATGCCACCATATTCCCACTTCTAATGTATTCTATAGCTGGAATAAAATTAGCTCAATTAATTCCATTTGTGTATAATGGCCTCAAAGAATCTCTGGTGCCTCATGGAAATTTTGAAATTAGAAACAACTCGGATCACGTGTCAAATACTAGGGTTTTATTTTTCTTCAGATCTTAAAAACTAAAACCTTGTGTATCAATTCAGAATCTTCCTGCCTTAAAATGCACTTATTCCTGTTGCTTATTTCTCATCTCATTCCCAGACATATCCTTATATCATCCAAAAGATAAATATTAGGTCATAAATAGAGATAATCCTGACAATACTATTTTAATCTGATGTAGAATGAAGCCCTGTTTTATGATTCCATGCTTACATTTACCTGTGCACACAGGGGAGCATTACCAGAAGTTAATTTATGGTATTTCTCACCCCATGGAAATACCCATAGAAGGCCTCGATAGGATTTCAACTATTTCCAGTGGTATGGTAGGGGTAGGGAGCTGCACAAGTCAGCTAACCTACAACTGCTTTCCCCTCACTGCTGTAGCAGAGCTACCCTTTGTACCTGAGGAATGCAGGAAGGAAGGATAGATTTAAAGGACAGCTACGGCAGGTGAAACCCATGGAAGAGTAATTCCCACAAAGGCAAAAAAGACTGAGTAGAAAGGGGTGAGTGGGGCATCCTTAGAGTTCTTTACCTCTGTCAGTTCCCACAGCTCAGCTTGGCATTGGGAAATACCTGGACTGCAATACTGGAATTCCAAGGATGTGGAAAATGCATGGCAGGAAAACAAATATGAAATTCCAAATAGCAGATCAAAGGGGTTCCTTCTCCCTATACAACATATTACCACCGAGGGGAGAACAGAGCCATTAGTATTTATTTTTATAATTACTTACTAAACACAAACACAGATTTTGGATGTCTATAAATGTATCACCCAAAATTGAATGATACATCTAAAATTAATGGTATACCTTTAAATTAATCTTTCCTCATCCCATTTCCAAATGCACTGAATGCGATGTAAAAAAGGGAAATGGATCTTGTCAACTGCAATTTGTCAGTTATTTTTCATGTCATTTTTCAACTGCATATGAATCAATACCAGAGCACTTCATTACTATTAAACACTTCTATGGATTCTCTACCCTGCTGATTCTCAAGTTCTCTAAAATGGTTCATTAATCTGCTAGCGACAAACTGATGCCTTGAAAGAGGCAATGTACTCCAGAGAGCACAATCTCCCACAGATATGTTCTTATAAGCATTTATATTTCACAGTCTAATACACCAGAGATTACATACTGCACCTCAGACTAATGTCTTTCCTATTTACATACATATCTTGTGGGAATAGACACAAAATATCTGGTTCAGCTACACTCAGCCAAGTAAACTGTAGAATCTTCCAGCTGCATGCAGAGATTTCACGGGGGTTCAGGAGTGTGAGGATGGAAAAAGAAACACAGGAACGGTTTCATGTCATGTAGGCCTTGTCCAGTATTATAAATATTTATTTTTTCCTTGCAGTCTGTGCTAGGCTTAGCCCCTCTAAAGTGCAGAGAGCTGACAACGGTAAAGTAAAAAGACTGCTTTAAAAAGACACATTATTGCTCTCATAGTGATAGATAACTTTTGAAAATTGACAGGAAATCCAATTTACATAGTAACCCAACACATGCAGGAGGCAGGAAGCTCTTTGAGGACATCTGGGCCGTGTCTACACATGCACGCTACTTCGAAGTAGCAGTGCCAACTTCGAAATAGCACCTCTCACGGCTACACGTGTTGGGCGCTATTTCGAAGTTAAAAATCGACGTTAGGTGGCGAGACGTCGAAGTCGCTAACCCCATGAGGGGATGGGAATAGCGCCCTACTTCGAAGTTGAACGTCAAAGTAGGGCACGTGTAGACGATCCGCGTCCCGCAACATCGAAATAGTGGGGTCCGCCATGGCGGACATCAGCTGAGAGGTTGAGAGACGCTCTCACTCCAGCCCCTACGGGGCTCTGTGGTCACCGTGTGGAGCAGCCCTTAGCCCAGGGCTTCTGGCTGCTGCTGCTGCAGCTGGGGATCCATGCTGCATGCACAGGGTCTGCAACCAGTTGTCGGCTCTGTGGATCTTGTGTTTAGTGCAACTGTGTCTGGGAGGGGCCCTATAAGGGAGCGGCTTGCTGTTGAGTCCGCCCTGTGACCCTGTCTGCAGCTGTGCCTGGCACCCTTATTTCGATGTGTGCTACTTTGGCGTGTAGACGTTCCCTTGCAGCGCCTGTTTCGATGTGGTGCTGCCCGACGTCGACATTGAACGTCAACGTTGCCAGCCCTGGAGGACATGTAGACGATGTCGCTACATCGAAATAAGCTATTTCGATGTAGTGTGCACATGTAGACGTAGCTCTGGAGAGCAGTGGAGCTGAAAGTGATGCCCAGAGTGGACACATGGGGGCACTGTGGGACACACCAGGAGGCCAAGAATGTTGAATTTAATAGCACTTCACCTACACTATCGTAAGACTGACCATGCAAGGTCAAATTTGGTGTTACTCCCCATAAAAAGTAGGAGTACTAAATTCAGCCTTAGGAGCCCTTAAAATTGATGGAATGACTCCTGCAGTGAGGACTGATTCATTAGAAATTTGACCTAAGTCACCTAAATTCAAATTAATCTGCTAGTATAGATCTGGCCCTAATGATGGGATTTCCAAGAAAATAACTGGCCCACCCAGATGAGAAAAAAAAAATCATGTGATTGGTCTGCAGAGGTAGAGAGATCTACAAAAGATGCTATGCCTAGACACCATATACAGTAAACCCTCGATTTAATGAGCTAATCAGAAGGAAGGGCTGTCCATTAATGCCAAAGGTTTGTTAAATCTGAATGATCATGCTGTATGACCACGCACTGACCTTCCCAGCCCATCACTCATTCCTGTCCTCTGCCCACCAACTTCCCTTCCCCACTTCTGCCCCATTGTTCCCTTCACAGCCCCCATCTCCCTCTCCAAATGACCGGGAGAGGAGCTGCACACCAACCTGGCTCTTTCCACCCCCTCCCCCCAACAACCCTCTGGCCCTGGCAGCTCGAGTTGATTCAGTGGCCTCAGCCACAGCTCCTCTGGTGATTCTGGTGAGTTGCTGGCATTTTGAGGTGGAGGGGGCTGGAAGACAGTGTCCATTATTTCTGAAGTCCATTAAATCAGGGTCCGTTAAATCAAGGGTTTACTGTATCTCATAGTCGTTGCACCTTCATTAATTATACTTTGACAGTTGTGTGACTTTTATGATATTGCAATTGAATATTGCAATTAGGCCAGGGTCCCCCAAGATGAGGCTGGTTACCTTTGAAAACAGGACATCAGGAAGCAGGCCTCATGAGTTATAGAAGCTAAAACTGAACATTGACTGGAACAAGTGTATATCGGTACCAAATGTATTTATGGGCAGAAAGATTAAGTACATCAGTTGTCTCCTCACCACTGTAATCTGTTAAATGTTAATATATGTGTACATGTCAAACACTAAACGTGTCCCCAAATACTGGTGCACCAGAGTATGCTGCATTAGGGAGACACAGTACCCCCACAGAACTGCTGTGAAAGGCATTCTGCAGAATGATTAAAACAATCAACACATGCAAACAACAAATATGGCAGAGCATTAAGATAATTGTGCTTGGGCCCAGTGAGGTAGGCAAAGTGACATATCTCTTATTATTCTAAGCTTCCCTCCAAGACAATACTTGACAACATTTCAGACAGCTATTATGCTAACCTTGTATGCTTGAAGTCCCTCAGAAACAAAGAATAAGTTAACTGAGAGAGAGAGTCTCATAAATGAAAAGTGTAGGTAGTTCCTTTCCCTCAAAATAGCAGAAAGTTCTTCATCCCTCAACATTTTACAATTACCTCATGAAATATGTCATTCGAAATATTACCATTAGTGTGAATCTAGGCTTGGCAACTTTCTAAACCCACAAAACTGAACATTTTTCTTTACTCTCCTCCCTTCCTCAATTCCCATCCTGCCCTTTTTCTGCATGCTCCAGCCCCTCTACCTCATTTGTTTGTGTAACTGTCCACCTGCAGACTTGAACCAGGGACCTCTGGAGTTTGGTGCAGGAGCCTCCACAGTTTGCGCTAAAAGCCATCTGCCTCTCAGCTAAGGCTGTAGAGGAGACTAATTCTTTGCCTGTGTAAGTGGTTTAAATGCTACTACATGGAACAGTGAACTACACACAGTAGATATGTGGGTTACACTTGGTCTCCTCCACCCTCACTGACTTTCACTGGGGAAGGGCCTTGTGGTGTGGGATGGAAGTAGAGGTACATCTGGAATATGTGCTCCAAAGGGGGTCCAGAAATAAAGGGTTCAAGGTGATGGAATTGGAACTGTGCTGGGGGCAAGGGCTTGGGTGCTCCAAGGATACGGGCCAAGGGTGAGGGGTCTGGAGTGCAGAAGAGGGTTAATGGCTGGGTTGGGGTTAGATGTGTGGAAGGAGGCTCAGGATTGGGTTTCAGAGGTAGGAGGAGATATGAGATGCAGGTTCCAGAAAGAAGGTGTGGGAGGGGGCTGAAGTCATGGCAACCACCCCACGCCACTCATCAAGCCTCCCTGCCATGACAGTCCCCCTGCCTCCAGAGTCCCCCAACGAGCCCAACCCCACCAACCCCCTGACACTCTGTACTCCCCATGCTCCCAGACCCATCCTGGCCCTGACGGGGATCCCAAACCCACAACATGATGAGATCCCACATCTAGCGCTGCTTCACATCCCGCTTCCCCGCGGGGTTGCAACCTCCCACCCCCTCCCTAGATAGAGGCTTCCCACCCCATCCTAAGTCCTTCTCCAAGTTCAGAGGCCCCCCACCTTTCCCAACCCCCCCCCCCATGTTAAAACTTGCACTTTGTAACTAGTTTTCATTAACAGTTGGTTTGCACACATTTTTCCAGTTTTATAAGTAAAGGTTTTATGTTTTTTTTCCTGCCACCCTTGTGTCCCTCGTTATTGGGGAAGGGTTGGGAAGGGGTGAGTGGGTGAAGGGAGGGATCGTGGTGGGGATGGGGTAAAGCTGCAGGCCCAAGATCTCCAATGGTGGTGCCATGGAGAAGGTTACTGGGGGCCCAGAAGAAGCTGTCCCTCAGGGCTCCTGGATCCTCAGCCCATCCCTGTGGGCTTGGCAGATGGAAGCCGCCCAGGGATGTTCATAGACATGGCCAGCACTGGCCTCCCACCATAGGAAGAAGGCTTCCCCTTTCCCCTCCATAAGGTTGGGGAGGGCACAACAGGCAAACAAGACTCGTGGAACATTGGGCTCCCCAACATCCAGCCAGGTCAGGAGGCACATGAACTGTGCCTTCAGATCCAGGTCTGCGATGCAGACCACTCTCTAGAGCAGGATGGTATTGATGACCGTCATAACCTGCATGGGGAGGGGACCAAAACACACGAGGGAGGGAGCCCACAGGACGACCCCCTCAGTGGGTTGGTGTGAGTGGCATGCCATGGTCCCCTGGGGCAGGTATCCCCTGCCTCCCCAACTCAACTCCTCACACCCCCAACCCTGCTCACTGAGGGTCCCCCTAGGGCGAGACCTCCACTCCCCCATGAAGGGCCTGCAGCCCGAACATGCCCTACCTGCACAAAGATGGCCCCAAAGGTGGACCTCCCCATGCCAAACTTTTGCCCAGTGGAGCACTAGCTCTTTGGAGTGGTGAGTTTCCAAAGGGCGATGATGACCTGCTTCTCCAGAGGGATGGAGGACTGCAGCTAGATGTCCCACCTGGTCACCTGACGGGGGGGGGGGCAGGTGTAGAAGTGGTCCTGGGGCACTGAGGGTGTGTGTGTCTCAATCCCACTGGCAGGTCTCTCCCAACAGAGGAGATGGAAGATGGCCGTGATCAGGGCAATCAGCTGCTCAAGCAACTGGGAGTGGGTCCAGCACAAGCCCAGGGGATGCAACTGAGTCCCCAGTCTGTCGAGCGCAGAGTCAAACCAGGTGCTGAACTTCAGGAAGGTGTCCTTCCTCATGCGGAAGTTCTGGAGCCACTGCTGGTTGTCTCACTGCCCCATGACAACGCAGTCCCACCAGTCAGAACTGGTGGTGTACCTCCATATCTGCATGGTCACCTGGTGGGTGGGGCAGGGATGTAGGAGGTGTCCTGGGCCACTGTGGGCATGTGCCTCAATCACAGTGGCAGGTCTGTCCCATTGGAGGAGATGGAGGATGGCCACGATCAGGGTGATCAGCAGCTTGAGCAACGCAGAGTGGGTCCAGCACAAGCCCAGGAGCTGCTCTGACACCATGGCTAACTGGACAGAAGAAATTCTCACAGGAAGTGTGGGAGCCCTGCACTAGCTTTGTGGTCCCTCGAGGAGGTAGGCAAGCCTCAGCATGGGTAGGGAACAGGGGTCAGCAGGGGGTGTTCCTTTAAGGGCATGCCTGGCCAGTGCTCCCAGAAGGGCTTGCCATCCATGCGACCCTTTTTTCGAGAAAGCGGCTGGGCAGTTTGGCCGCTCTCTGTTGATACAGTGGAACTCTTTTTGGATCCACGTTCATGTGCGGATGCGATCTGTCAACAGAAGTTTTGTTGGCAGATCTCTTCCGACAGTAACTTCTGTCGACAGAAGTTAACTCTAGTGTAGATGTAGCCTTAAAAGATTACAAGAAGATGCAGAAAGTCAACTAATACACAGGTCAGAAGCAGCAGAACTCATGGGTGACTTTTCAAAACTTTCTTCCAAACCTCTTTTCCTTTCCGAGTGGTAGATAATGTCCTAGTCAAGATCTGGCGTATTTGTGAAGATGAAAAAGTAAAGCTTTTGCTTAAATTGCCAACTGGTCATTAATTACCAAGTATAAACTGCATAGAAGCATATACTCCGGCTAAGCCCTTCAAACGGTCTAGTAACCTGCAGAATTTCAACAGGTAAAAGAATGACTTAATGAAGACATATAAAGCCTGCACTAGTCCTTTCTAGAATATATTTAACCAAAAGTATGAAGTTTTTTTTGTACTACTAGCATGTCTGTATTAACATGATAAAAATGCACCAAACGAATCCAATATCATTCTGGTTTTTAAGCTTTATTTTGGTTCTCACTTGCTTTCATATGTGTAAGCCAGATTTTTCATATTATCTTATCACATTCACTGCCTGAAATAACCAAGTAAGGAAACTCTCAAAAGTGGTTACTGGGCACTGACTTGAACATAAACTCACAAATCAAATTCAATTGCATTCATAAAACAACTCCAACTGACTTTGTTTAAACACACAAACAATTTACTCTTCCCACTGGCCATCAAAAATAGTCATAATACGTTAAAAGACAATCTGTTTTGTACACATGTCAAGCAACACAACTACACTATATTGTCTGAAATGTTAGATAGGATTTTCAGTAATGGCCTAACAGGGCGCCCGCTGAAATCAATGGCAAAACTCCGCTGACTGTAATGGGAGCAGAGTTAGGTCACACTGACACACACTGTTGAAAATCCCACTGATATATGTTATTGATTTTGCAGCTACACCATATCATTTTGTTTAAAACAACTAGTTTTAACACCTTGACACACACACTAGCTCAAGCCATTTTGTTTATTCTCTGTAATGATTACATTTTCAATCACCAAATGAAAGCACGGCTTCAGCGGGTGTTAAACTAGCAAAATCTCAACCACCCCCAGGTTCATACAGGTTTTATACATTATTTCTGCATGAGCACACAACAAATTAATCTGCGAGTAGAACACATTGATTTGAAATCCACTAATTTGTAGCAGATTAGTTCATGCATGAAACACACATATATACATCTAATCAATGGCTTTGATTGTGACACATCTCCTGCTGTTAAGAGAATAATAGTGCTTCTCACTCTGTTTCCTTCCTATGTCGTCTTATCCTCCTATGCAGAGTGTAGATGAAATTTAAATTAAAAGGGACTCTTGTAAAAAAATTTCCATATGATATATAAAGGTCATTCTTAATAGTTTTCCTTATCCAGAGAATTTCTCCGTATTTGAAATCGTGAAACTTAAATACAGTTCTTGTCACAGGCAGCCTCTAGCTGAAATGCCAATGAACTCTCACTATCCTTCTTTCTGACACTGTAGGTGAAATTCATCCATGCTGCAGTAAGCCAGCCGAAGGCCACATGCATCACTTAAGATACACACAGCATATGTTATGGAGTTCTGGGAAGGCCAATGCGCTCCCGCTGCACTGCTGAGATGGCTGCTGTGCCAGCCAACTGTTATTGAAAGCCACAGCGAGAGTGGAAAGAGGTCCTGATCCAAATGTATATGGCTGCAGCAGCACCAGTAACTCCTCATTACTGTCATGGAGCATCTGAAGCAGCTGTTCCAGGCCAAAGATCACAAAAGCAACTCTGGTTTCCATGCAGGGAAGATTTTACTTTTGAATTGTTCCACCTGCACAGCTTCTGGAACCCTGGAGGGGAGGCAGGGGGTGCACGTCACAGTAAGTGCAGGTCATTATTAGGAGGCACCACAAAGGTCTAATTACACAAACCCCAACCCCTGTGCCCTGTCCCTATGCCAGTTCTTCCATGAGGCCCTGCTGCACTCCTTCCCCTAGTCCTCATGTAACACTGACAGACCTGGGTTGCTGGCACCAGGGATTGAACCTGCAATCATAGGGGCTAATGTCCTGTGCTCTACTGCATGAGCTAAAGGCCAGGTAGCTCTCAGCCAAGGCTGTGGAGCAGAGACTCCACTAGCCTGGAGTTTCAGTGCCTCTGGCTACTACATGCCTCCCTGGGCTGAGAAAGTGCATCCCGAGCTTCAGAGACCTTCCAGCTGTTCATCTCAGATGAGCCCCCAATTGTAACACCAACAGACCTGGGTTGCTGGCACCAGAGACTTAATCTGCAATCATGGGGGCCCTGGGCTCAACCACTCCCCTACTAGCTCCATTCCCTCCACCCCCTCACCAGCTCTGCCCTGCTCTCACTCATTCCGGGGCAGGGGATGTGGTGTGCGAGGGAGCGCAGGGTTTGGGTTGAGGCCAAGGGATGTGGAGTGTGGGAGGGGGCTCTGGGCTGAGCCTGGGGCAGGGAATTTGGGTGCAGGAAGAGCGTGGGATCCAGGAGGGTCTTGGGAGGAATAGGGGGTTCAGGGCTGGGGCAGAGAGTTAGCCTTCAGGAGAAGGTGAGGGCTCTGGAAAGGAGTTTGGGTATGGGGAGAGGGCTGGCATGCAGCCAGAGAGGTGGAGTGCAGGAGGGGTGCAAGATGTAAGAGAATGTTTGGATGTGGGAGGGAGTTCAGGGTGGGGGTTGGGATACAGGAGGGGTTTGTTATATGGCGTGCGTGGGGGCTCAGGGTTGGAACAGAGAGTTGGGGAGCTGGAGCAGTTTGGGGGATAGGAGGAGGAAGGAGGGGGCTCAGGTCTGAGACTGGAGCGAGGGTGGGGATTGGGTGAGGGCTCCAGCCAGGTAGCACTTGCCTCTCGTAGCTCCAAGTCTCTGTAGACAATGAAATAAAGTAAGGCAGGCTCCCTGCCTGACCCTAGCCCCACACCATTCCCAGAAGTGGCCAGGATGTCCCTGTAAATCCAAGGCAGGAGGGCCAGGTGTGGTAGCATAGCAGGGCTAAGGAAGGTTCCCTGGGGCAGGTTCCCCCACACCTCCCACTGGGGAAAGTTCCTGGCCAACTGGGACTGTGGAGTGATTGTTTATGCCAGGGGAATTGCACAGAGACCCTCTTCTCTCCACCAGCCTAGGAACCACAAGGAGGGATGTGCCAGCCTTGAGGCAAGGGGATCAGGCAGGGAACCTGCCTTAGCCCTGCTATGCTAACACACTTTTAGCAGCTGACCTCCTGGTTTGGGTTCAAGAGCCCTTAGGAGTTCAAAGCTGATTCCAGGAGACCCACAGCAAAACTGGGCGGGCTGGCAACCCTTGCTCAACACTCACTCCATTCTTTGAGGGCGGGGGGGGAAATGTATCGTGCAATACCTTGGCTCTGGGTTGCTCAGGTTAAATTGTGAAAATTTAGAGTAGCAGACTGGACTAGCAATGGAGAATTGTGTTTTATTCCCAGCTACACCACTGAGTCGCTTTGTTATCTTGAGAAAAATCACTGTATTGTCTGTAACTTATACCCAGTTTACTGATGGTTCTAATACTACTTAATACTAGGGCTGTCAATCACAGATAATGCACATAATTAGTGCAAAAAATTAACTAGATTTCAAATTGTCACAGTTAATTACAGTTTTATTTACACTGTTAAACAATAATAAAATACCAATTTAAATTTATTGCAAATATTTGGATGTTCTTCTACAGTTTCAGATATATTGATTTCAATTACAACAATACAAAGTGCATAATGCTCACTTAGTGTGTTGTAATTGAAATCAATGTATTCAAACATATAGACGAAACAACCAAATAGATTTGTAATAAATTTATAATTGGTATATTATTATTGCTAACCTGTGAGATGACAACTGTGATTGCGACTTTTTTAATCTTGTGATTAATTACAATTTTTAAAAAATGTTTGATGCTAATACTAAAAACTTATTTGCTTACAGGGGAAGTATAGCTAGGAGATCATATTAGTAGATTTGTTTTTTTTGATAACCAGGAAAGGTACTATATTGGTGATAAATGTTAGTATTACTTCTCTTACAGCTATATCTCCTTTATCCAAGTTCTCAAACATCAGAAAATATGTCAGAATAAAGGGTTTGACATTTTTAAACACCAACAAAGTTACTTTATTTCAAACTTACTGGAGTTAGTACAGTAACACTGTATTCTTCCTTTAACTTACTGTGACCAAAGACTAAAATATTTTCATGCATCCCAACCCACTAATAATTTTTGTTGGCCTCTGCTGGACTCTTCAATTTGTCCACATCCTTTCTATAGCGGTGGCCCAAAACTGCATACATTATTCCAGATGCAGCCTTACCACTGCTGAATACAGGTGAATATTCACTTTCCTCAATCTGCTGGCAATGGTACTAATGGAGCTCAATATGCTACTAACCTTTTTGGCAATAAGGGAAAATTGTTGACTCTTACCCAGCTTCTTGTCTAGTGTAATCTTCAGGTCCTTTTCTGCAGAACTGCTGCTTAGCCAGTCAGTTTCCAGCCTGTAGCGAAGTTGAAGCTTCTGAGATTTCTTTTGGCCCAGTCTTCTAATTTGCCTAGGTCACTCTGGACACTATCTCCCCAGCTGCTCTAATTACTGAAGTCAGTGACTTTAAATACAGAATGCTAGCATAATACACAAAACAACTTTTAATTCTTATTTTTGGCTCTGCCTGTGGAGATCCTTACTCATTTCCCATTGATGTCTATATTAATACACATAAGACAGGGCTTAAGAGACATTGTGCATGTTTGTTTGCAAATGCAATTATAAAATTAGCCATTTATATAGGGCATCAATTTAACCCCAAAAGGGAAACTGAATTTTCCCACTCCAGTAAGCACTTATTTTAATATCTACGACAGAAGCTATTAACACCGAAGTGTTAGCTTTCTATATCCCAACTTCAAAGTTAATTGGTTTTAATATTTTTCTCTAAATTCATTTTTATGGTGAATAATTAGAGATATTGTCAGGTTAAACATCATGGGCTCGATGTTTAGAAGTGCTGAACCTGGCGTCAAAAAGATAAAGGTTTTTAAATACCTATTACCTTTATACATGATTTTTGTTTAAAATCATATTGTCTTGCCTATGCTGAAGCCTGGATCCACAATCTGGTAGCTGGAAGCTTAGATATCCAAATTCTGATAAAAGGTGCTATCTGAAAGTAAAATGTAATTTTTTTTTGCATTGATTGGACTTTGAGACAAGCTCACAATAAGCTAATTGCATAATTGCTTGCATTAGACATCATGTTATTAACTTCATCAAGAATTACAATTAAGTACTCCTCTTAAATTATCTCCTAAGCTTTTGCAATGCTGAAAAAGTCAAGATGAGACTTCAATTGGCCTAAGGCACAACATTTTTTTCTATAGCAGTTCATAATTAACAAATTACTGCAACACTACATGACCACACATACTGATTTACAGGCTCGTTTCAATATCAAAGTATCTGTTGATTATAGACACTAGATGAGGAAAATAAATTACTGGAAACACTCAGAATCAGGGAGGATTACCATTCCTTCTATATAATAACATCTCCCACCCTCAGCGCTCCTGGCCTGAGGTACGAGGGCATGTGCTACAGGCACATGCTTAATGGTAAATAGATGCCTCAATCCCGCTGGTGTCATAAACATAAGCTTAAATTTGAACACATACTGAAGCACATTTCTGAATCTGGGGCTCAAGAAATATCCTGAATTTAAACTAAAGGTAAATTCTCAGACAAAAATAACTGAGAGGCAAGGCCCCAAATCTACAATGTGATGTATCCATGCACCCACACGGAGCTTTGCTGATTTCAAATTTAGCACACAAGTAACAGCAAACATATGGGGCTTTGTCTTTCACTTACTAAAGTCAAAGGCAAGATTCCAGGTGCAGAATCAAGTTTATGGCTACGCCTATGTTTTTTTTCCCCCCAAAAGTTGTGCACATACATCAGTATTTCCAGAATTAGGGCCTAACTGTTTTTTGTTTGTTTTTAAAGAAAGAAGAATGTCTTTCAGATCTGATAACCTGATCTAAGTCTGAACTTCCCCAAATTTCAAATGCTTTTGTTTCAATTCTGACTCCAGTTTTGGGTCCTCTATAAAAATATTTTCTTACAATACAAAATTATTCAGATGTAACGGTTCCCCTAAATTTGGGGCACAGGAGGCCTATATATTTATCTTATAAACAGCCAATTTAATTTGATTTACAGCATAACTGTAGCATTAATAAAGTCAGAAAATTCATTAAATAGCATTTTTATTCTAATGTAAATATTGTTTTTAAATATCTATACAGGAGTTACTGGATCAGGCAAACCAAAGTAATATGCATGTGATGCAGAGAAGGAATTAAAACACAAAGTAAAAGCTACTGGAAATATCGTGGATGATAATCAATCCACATAAACTAATGTACACCTAACAGTATATTTTATCAAGAGGAAATTTCTCACCAAAACCAAAATTTATCTCTACACTTTGCTTTGGGAAGACACACAGGCTGCATCTACACTAGCAAGTTCTTTCGGAAAATTTGGCCCTTTTTTGAAACAACATGTGGACCAGCTACACAAAATGTGCGCTCTTTCAATGTGAAATTGAAAGAATGTGGCTCTTCTTCCAGAAGCCCTCTTCTGCTCCTGGATCAGGAAGAGTGTCTTCTTTCAAAAGCTTCTTTTGAAAACAAGGATGTTCAGATGCTCCATAGGCCCTTTTTTCGTAAGACATGTCCTCATGGCACCAGCTTTTTCAATCCCTGGACCATTCTTTCGAAAGAGTGGGGGCTGTGTGGACACACTGTCAAAAGAGTGGATCCATCTTTCGATCCACTTTTTTGTGTGTGGATGAACTCTTTCAAAAGAAGTTTTTTCAGAAGAGATCTTCCAGAAGAAACTTTTTGAAAGATTGCTCTAGTGTAGACATAGCCATAATGGCAAACTGATCAGGATGATTTCCTAATAGACATATAATACTGCATACCACACACCTGAGCTTCATCTATGAGAACATCACATTGCAGAAGGAGAGACGAAAGCAAAAGAGGAAGCCTTAGCATGATTGTTAAACTCTACCACTTCCCACCCAAATATGAAGTCATAATGAGACAGGTATGATTATCCCCTTAATGATGTACATCCAATACTTTAATTGTAAAGAACCAGACCCCAAGAACCTTTATTAATTGACCACCCTGTTTAAATTATCATATGACATGATATAGAAAAATCATTTAAACAAAGGAAACGCTATATCAGTTTAGACCAGTGCATGTTCTGGTCTACTATCTTGTCCTACAGGACTGTACTAGGTGCTTTAAATGATAGCTCAAAAACATTTATGGAAGAATTGCCTATTTTGTAGGGGAAGTTTCCTCTTAAACTCTCTCAGGTCTCTCTTTAAGAGTCTGGATCAATGGTGGGCAGCCTGCAGCCAACAGAGCATATGTGGCATATCAGAGTTCTGCACATGTGGCTGGTGAGACACATTGTATACTCTCAAAACAAAAAAGCAGTAAAGTAGCACTTTACAGTGGCTCACATTCAGGGCTGTCAGATTCCACTGGTTTCCACCAACACAGTTTTTCTTTTTTTCTTAAAAGTTTTATGAAATTGAGATGTATGTAAAGCAAGAGCACTTGTAGAGGTGTGTGCTGACTGCACATAACATTGACTGCAAAAGCCACATACTCCTTCTGCATCCAATGAAAGTACTGTTATGATTCAAATGGCACACCTCGCAAATATCAGGTACATTAAGCACACTTAGCAAAACTAACCCATCCTCAGAGACTGACTTGATTATGACAATATTGCAGCCTACTTAGATGAAGAAGGGCCGCTCATGTGGCCAGTCAGTATTCTCATTTGCCAAACACTGGTTTGGATCATATGGAACAAATATTTGTTACCCAGTTCCCATCCACTTCCTAGTATTTTTACTGACCTACACGATCTTCACAGAAATAGTGAAATTACTTAAGTAATTTCCTCTGAACAAGGGCATCTCAATGTATTAACTAGGTGACATTAATTAATAAGAAAGCCATCACATATGCAGTTGCTGCAGTTTAACATAACTAACCATTCCTTGCCTAGAATAGGTACAGGAAAGGAAGGGTAGAAGTCCAGCAAAAGAGGATTCTGATTGCACCTACAGAAAAATGTACATAGTTTTAATAACAGATCATATGTACAGGTGCTAAAAACCACCTTGTTTTAATTGGATGCTGAACTCTAACACTTCTGCTCACCAACCATTCACAGGAAACAGACAGGCTAATGCTATAGAAAACAAATTTGTATTCCATTCTGTGTGAAACAACTGGTGTTCAGTGAATTATTTAGGAGAGGAAAATTGCAATTGCATGTGTAAATAAAGCTAAAATTAAAGAAAAGCAGATGGGAGAATAAAAGTTAAAATTATATGTGGAACAAGTGTTTACAGACAATATGTTTGTCCTCAGGACCTTTGGTGGGGTTTGCCCACCATTCCCTGAAAGACAAGTGAGAAAAACCCCATTTAGTCATGCTGTGAACCTGTAACGTGACTAACTTCATTCTGCACAGAGGAAACAGAGCAAGTCCTTGTAAGTAGCTAGAGGGAACATGGTGGGGAGGAAAGGGGAGACTACAGAGAAGACTCCTCTCTTTGGTGCACAGAAGCAGTGGGATACGATTTAATAGAGGAAACCATAGAGGAAGAACACTACAGGAGCAGGTTAGGTCCTTAAGATAGAGGTAACAGGAGAGAAGTGGAAGAACTACAAAATTAAAGATATGTTTGGACTGTCTTTTGAGTTTGTGTTACCCGGAAGGGATTTAGACTTTCCAGTGGGGTGGATGAAGGGCTAAGTCATAAAACATACAAAGGAGCATCAGTAGAAGACAAAGACTGGGAAAGTCCATTGCCTGGCTGAGGGAGATCCCATCAGGGGGTGCCAGATATGGGGAGCCTATGCAACACCATGACCAAAGACAAAGTCCATGAGGTTGGGAGGCACAACTACAGAACCATGTGCTATCACTTCACTCCCAAGGAAAAATTTATTCCTATAGCAATTCTCCTTTATACAGTTGAGGTGGAATAAAAATAAGGAAAGAAGAAAATTGTCACAAATAATTTTAAAAACTATTTTGTCTTGAACATCAGTGATAATTTCCTTAGCCTTTTACTATGAGAGATCTGGGCAGAATTCCAGCTTCAATCACAATAAAAATCTGGTGATCTGGAGCAAGTCTCAAAGTCACTACAGCACTTGCCAAGATCTGCTCAAAAGAGAACAAGGAAAGCAAAACTAATAAATTGGAATATTAGTCTAATGGAATGGGCCAAAATTCTGCTCAATTACACACACAGAATACTGCTTTAATTTGATCATTTATATTGTCCTCCTATTTCAACAAAAATTTCTCCATGGAAAAAATGGGGAAAAAAGCTTCTTAATGAGGAGGACACCTGTTAGGTATTATTTTACATGTATCAATACTAAAGCCTCTATCTTGTGGGAACTGATGCAGAAGGTTTTTAATACTTTTTTTAAAAAATGCCCAGTTGGATCTTTCACCAGATTTTTCCCAAATGTAACTTATTAGAAAATGTATCAGTTCACAGACAGTCTCTCAGTTATTATAATACAAATTATAATTATAAACACAGCACTGAACTATGCGCAAGTTACCTACACGCAGGTTAACTCCTATTAAGTTTGTCTTACATAAGAGTCAAATAAGACTACTACATGGCATCTGGCAAAGTGGGGTCTTTGCCCATGGAAGTTTATGCTCCAAATATCTGTTAGTTTATAAAGGTATCACAGGACTTCACATTGTTTTTGTGGATACAGCAGAACCCCAAGATATGCGTAACTTGAGTGTGCGTATTTTGGGTTTAGCACAACTCTAAGTGGTGGGTAAACTGACCAGCATTGCTGCTGTTTCACGTTAGCGGTTTCCCTACTTCTGTCAGGGACAGAAGCTGCTTCTGTCTGTGGCAGCAGCTGAGAGTCAGGCTCTCAGCTGCCGCCACTGACACAAGTGGGGAAACTGACGAGGGCAGTAGCCTTGGTCAATTTCCCAGCTCTGCAAGTGGGTGGGAGCGAGAAGCCAGGTTGCTCTCCAGTTCCTGCCTCCCCCTCACTCGCTGAAGCCAGGCTCCCTGAACGTGCACAACATTTGACATATACGGAGTTGCAAGAACCCACGCGTAAGTCGGGGGTCTACTGTACAGCCTAACATGGCTACCCGTTTGGCTCAAGTTAAGAGTAGTCAAACTGTAAAACATCCCTGGAGTTACATATCATTTCTGGATTAGCAACACAAAGTAACTGAGACCCCACAGCATTACTAGCTCCAGAAGTCAGCAGCACTCAAGCCTCAACCTTTAATTCCTGATGGTCCACCTAGCTCGAGTTTAAAGCCCCACTTAAGCTAGTGTATTAGAGCTCCATTAGAGGTAGCACTTGATTGCTCTCTCAAGCTATCACTGTAACCTAGGCAAGCCCTCAGTGACATTCATATGAGGGTTTCCCTATAGCATATATAACTAGGTTCCTTTATCCAGTCATAGTTCATAGCTCACCATGACCATTCCACATTGTGAATCATTGTAAATGGTATGTTAAGTCTGACGTACAACAGCTTCCTTAAAATCAAAACAAATTAAGCCTGAAATTCTAGCTGCTGTAAATAAATGTTTTAAAAGCGCTGTAGAAGTTTATCTGCATAGTGGGATTTCACATCTCTACTTGCCATCTCAGTCAGTTAATGCTAATGCCATGTGATTAAGTGGCACTTCAGCAGTGTCTGGGGACAGGAAATAGATGTCAAGTTGATAAGTCTCTCTTTCGACTCCTTACCTCCTCAATAACACTGAATTTAAATGTTTGCCATTGTTTTCCTTGTGTCCACTCAGCCACTGAAATTTACTTTAGGACGAAAATTAGTACACAAGTTCTGTGAATAAATATTTTTCAAAAAGTTTCTGTATTTGTTGTCTTCATCAGTTATTCTGTTGAGGTTTCAAATTGGGAGAATGTAGATAATATTTGGTTGTATTAAAATGGACAATTTCTGAGGCTGTCCTATGTCTTCTGAAGAATATTTCTCAGTGGAAAGCAAATACAGTGAAATCTGCTTCTCTGTAGTTCCTGTTAGATAAACACTAGCATAACAATTAGACACTCAAGGGCTACGTCTACACGTGAAGCCTACATCGAAGTAGCCTATTTCGATGTGGCGACATCAAAATAGGCTATTTCGATGAATAATGTCTACACGTCCTCCAGGGCTGGCAACGTCGATGTTCAACATCGACGTTGCGCAGCACCACATCGAAATAGGCGCGGCAAGGGAATGTCTACACGCCAAAGTAGCACACATCGAAATAAGGGTGCCAGGAACAGCTGCAGACAGGGTCACAGGGCGGACTCAACAGCAAGCCGCTCCCTTAAAGGGCCCCTCCCAGACACACTTGCACTAAACAACACAAGATCCACAGAGCCGACAACTGGTTGCAGACCCTGTGCATGCAGCACGGATCCCCAGCTGCAGCAGCAGCAGCCAGAAGCCCTGGGCTAAGGGCTGCTGCACACGGTGACCATAGAGCCCCACAGGGGCTGGAGAGAGAGCGTCTCTCAACCTCTCAGCTGATGGCCGCCATGGCGGACCCCGCTATTTCGAAGTTGCGGGACGCGCAACGACTACATGGTCCCTACTTTGACGTTGAACGTCGAAGTAGGGAGCTATTCCCATCCCCTCATGGGGTTAGCGGCTTCGACGTCTCGTCGCCTAACGTCGATGTTAACATCGAAATAGCGCCCAACACGTGTAGCCGTGACGGGCACTATTTTGAAGTTAGTGCCGCTACTTTGAAGTAGCATGCACGTGTGGACACGGCTAAGATCTTTAAGTTGTACTAACTCTCAGCTCTGTACTTATACACAAGTGTGGTTGTGTATGTTGTTCCAGGTGCCCATTTAGACCCAAAACATGACCTCAGAGCTTAAATCCATACTTGTGGTTGAGAAAAAGACAGCAAAGATCTTCTTAATAAAGATTTGGAATTTAAAGGACATGATGAAAATGTCTGCTTCTCTGATATCCCCCCAAAAAGGGGAATTACAATGGCTCCACAGCATACTCTGCAATGTATTTTCAGGGTTAACTTGACTCTTTAGCCCCTACTCAAATAAGACAACACAATCCCCACAGATTAAGTCATGCATGCCCCATGCCCCAAATGGATATCTGAAAGCCACCAAAGAAGGCATATAAAGAGGTGAACATTATAAGTATATATAATATTAAGTAGTAAGATGTCTCTGATGTGTTTTAAGATACTTCTCTGTGGAGTTTAGCATTCTAACTGTTTAACTGTGGACAAATACAACATTTAAGACTCTAAAATAGTTGTTGGTACAAGGTAAATTGCCTGCTTGAAGGATGTGTTGTGTTGGTGAAAGGTCCATAGAACAGTGAAGACACTATGGGCTAGATTCACAAAAGCACCTCAATGTTTGTTTAGACACCTAAATCCAACAGTTAGGCCAGACTCATGTTCAAAAGCCACTGCTTAGCTGCCTCCTCATTATGTAGAGTCCAGAGTGCTGGCAGTAGACATGTGTAAAGATGCCTAAGTGCTAAGGCTGTCCCACAGTTAACAAGATGCTTGGAACTCTAACCTGCTTATATGGCTTGGTGGGATTCTAAAACTAAGCATACCTCCACCTGGGGAGCCTGATTCAGTAGGTGGGCTCAGGGGACAAAAGACTGGTAGGGTGAGAATTATTTTTTGGGGGAGATGTCCCCCACCATATCTAGTCACCTGTGATACACATGGGTTTCAATCTCTGATTCAAAGAAGGCAGAGTAGGGATTTTTACCTTAGTCTTCTGCATCTCAGCTGGGTGCCTTAACTTTGGGCTATTTGCCAGAATGGAATAGGTCTCTCCTTCCTTCATCAGGCTGATCTGGTTTAGGTATTTACTCCAGGAGGTGTTCACAGTTAGGAATCCCAAGCAGAGATAAGCAACTCTGTTCTGGTCAACCAGTCTGACACCTCAAGGCCCAGAGCGATATGAATTAGACACCAGAGTACCCCTCACCCGTTTTCCAAACATAAAAGCTTTATCCACATGTCTACTGGTTTCTTACATCTACATGCATTTGTCCAGGCTGTCCCCCATGCATGGAATGATTGTACTAAGCTCACTCATACGTTCCTTATCTTTACCACTATGATGGCTATGCAGGTTACTGATAGGCAATCACAAAATTGAGGAGTATGGTGGGAATACTAAACCCCATGTTCTTCCCCCAATTCCATGTTTATGTATCTGTATTAAGTACAACAACTCTAAAGAAGGTCACAGGTTTTCTGCTGGGCACAAAGAGGGGATTACAGGTCAACATGATGGTAAACTGTGTTAAGTCCATGTTCTACAATGCACCACATATGCATATTTCACAGGGTCAATAAGTCAAAAGCAGATATAGACTATGAATCACATAACTTCCCAAAAAGTTGCACAACACAATCAGAACAAAAAACCAACAACCACCAAAAAAAAAAACAAAAAAAAACCCAAACAGCTCTGGATACATAAATCTTAACAGCAAATTATTTTCCTGTAAAGACATATTAATGTTAGAGATTTTTGTTCTTGCATGCCATCATTTTCTAACTGATGTTCTAGATCAAGGATCATCTCCCATATATATTTAAAAGGGCCATGCATATCAAATCAAAGACACTGAAGTTTTCTTATAACAAAAGTAACTGTAGTTGATGTTTTGATAGCTAGGGAAATCAGACCATGACTCAGGTTCTTCTTTTATCCAGAGAGGATAAAATGTTCTGATGCGAGTGTTTTCCCAGGAATTTTAATTAGCTGTTTACATTTTACATCTGCTTTTCTGTCTTTTAGAAAAATTTTGTTTCAGTGGTCAAAACTAATGCTAGCTTGCTCTTCATCTTTGAGTCAATGCAACAACTGTATTGTTAGCTACAGAACCCAATGTAACACATTCCTTGTCAGTCCCCTAGGGGTTCTGCACTTCCTGTGTGCCTCAGAGACTCTCAGTGGCCACATTCCTATCTTGGGTCTTCCCAAAGGCAACAGAGCCTCTACTCACCAAGCCATTCTCATCACAGACAAGTCCTCAGTGGGGAGTAAAGCAGACCCCCTTTGCAGGTCTTGGGCTTCTCCTGCTTCCCCAGCAGGGCTACCCTCCTGGGAAAGGGATGGGGGAGTCCAGGCCCACCCACAATTCTCAGGGTCCCTGAGCCAGGGGCCAGAGACAGGCAACTGGTGAGGCTTTTACCCCTGCTCAAACACAGCAACCTTTCCCTGGGCCACTTCACTCACCAACTTCCCTCTGATAGTAACAGAGAGGAAGCCGCGCTAGTCTATACACTATCAAAACAAAAAGCAGTCAAGTAGCACTTTAAAGACTAGCAAAATAGTTTATTGGGTGAGCTTTTGTGGGACAGACCCACTTCTTCAGACCATAGCCAGACCAGAACAGACTCAATATTAAGGCACAGAGAACCAAAAACAGTAAGCAAGGAGGACAAATCAGAAAAAGATAATTAAGGTGAGCAAATAAGAGAGTGGAGAGGTTGGGGGGAGGGAATCTGTTGTTGTTGTTGTTGTTGTTGTTGTTGTTGCTGCTGCTCTGCTCTGCTCTGCGACCTCCAGCCTATCTTCCTTGTACACCTCAACTCCTTTGCCCCCCACTGCCCGCCAGGGGGAAGCCTTTCATAGGGAGCCCTGAGACCTTAACTGGTTACAGGTGCTTGATTAGGCTCTGTTGCTAGCTGACTTCTAATGAGCCCCAGCTGCTTAACCAGTCTGCAGGGCTGCACCCTCTGTAAGCCTATGAGGGGAACAAAAAGGCATTTATCCAACTGCCAAAATGTTCTCCAGCAGGATCTTGCCGGATACAGCCTGTGATCTGTCACATCAAACTTACAATATACTGGAGTATATTAAAATCAATATACTAAACTAAGAGTTATCATCAACAGATATATATGATGTCACAGGCTTCAAATGCAGAATATCTACTTTTGATGAGAAACAACTCATCTGCATAGTCAAACAGACATTCTCAAAAATAACAGTGAAAATGTTACTTGAAACTTAACTGTTGCTATCATTTGTGATTGGACAGCAAGCATAACAACAGCCATGTGCATCACTAGTGCATCTGAAATGAACACTGGTAGATTGTTTCCAGCCATTGCATTACGAATTTTACTTGCCATATAAATACTGAAGTCTTGTATTGTATGCTTCTTAAAGACACTCAGATGAGAGAAATGACAAGTGGCCTGCAATTCCTCCATTTGCACAGAACACATAGTACTACTAAATTTAAAGCTTGGCCTGTGAAAGAACAGCAGCCAACTGCATATACAACCTTTGGAGAGGAATGAGGAAAGAGTGACTGATTAGGAGAAAACGAACATCCCCTGAGAATACACCGTGCTTGCACACACCTCCTTGTGAAAACACAACAGACTAGATTGCCAACTTCTCTTTTCAATTTTTTTCTCAGATCAGAAAGGTGAATGGATGATTCTAGCTCTATGGACGACCATTCATTCACCATTTCTGTACTGCTTAATGTGAAGATGAGGAAAGACAGCCAAGAGAAATTACCATGAAGTTTGGCCTTTGGATGCAACGTAACAAGATGTGACAAGCAACCTGCATATAGAAGCACGGGGCTTCTACTAACTCTTCCTTTTCTCCTGTGCTAAGGCCCTGAATAAAGATGAGTAATTCTCATGTCATTTAAATGAAGAAGAGAAAGGTTAACTTGTGTGTGCAGTGCTGTCTGGTTAATGAACTATTTTCTAAAACCATCCTAATCACCAAAATAATAGCAACCTTTTTTGACCTTGGGTCATGTGATTTGTCAGTGTGCAAGCGACAAGAGTGAAAACACTATTTGAATTGCTAAATAATGCTAAAGCACTTAAAATTCCCCAACATCATAACATTTAATGATATCTTATTTCTTTACTCTATGGTTTATTTTTCAGATGCACTTCAATTTCTATTCTAAGGGGTATGTTATGAAATAATGTAACAGATGTACAAAAAACTATGATTTTACCCTCAGTCTCTGAGGGTATAAAGCAGGAGAGACATGGGATTCACCAATGAAGGCATCTGGAAAGCTCTGTACAGATACATGTGTGAGCATCTGCTTTTAAGTTAGGGCAAAAGATTCCCTTTTGTCCAGAAAAATTAACTTTGCATATGAGGACTAAAAACTATACTTTAAAGTTCCTCAATGGGAAACCATCCCCAGCAAATGCCAGGTGTGAATGAGCACACTGGTTTCGTTGTCCACTGGAGGAACCATCTGCACAGCTGTCCACTCATGTGATTTTAACTTCACATAAAAATACTGATGGCCACATGTCATATAGGTTGTAAGATTACCACATACTGTGGAGATGGTGAATCATAGGCTGAACTTTCATATTCCAGATGAGGAAGACTGGTTAAACTGCTGAAAAATCAGATATTTTTTCTTTTAGATAAGAGGTACGAAGAAGACATGGTAAGCTACAAAATAACCAAGTATTGTCAACAGAAAAGTTTTGAGCATGAGCTCTCGTGAGCACAGACTCACTTCATCAGATTCATCTATATAACCCTATAAGGTGCCACAGGACCCTTCATTGCTGTTACAGATCCAGACTAACACGACTACCCCTCCCATACTTGACAAGTATTGTGTATAACAAAAAGAAGCCATGCAATCAGGTGATAGAGAAGGAAGGTTGTCAAGACAGAATGTAAAGTGACTTTTATTCTGCTATTGTAATTAGGGATTCATGGGGTTGGACCCATAGTTTTCCCAAATATTTCCAATCTTCATTCTTCTTAATGTGAGAAATCTTCAGAGCACTTATTTGTGACCCCATTCCATCCTCTACACTGAATTAAATAAAGAAAATTAGAGGACTATTTATTGCTAAAAATGACATTAGAAGCGCTAATTAATTTTTATCAGAATATTTCCAGGGTTTTTTTTTGTTCTATTATTAACAGTCCTCCAGGTCAACCATCTGATTGACAAGCAAGGATTTCATGGTAAAATTGGTTATATAAACTGCACAGCTCCTTTCAGTAAACACACCTCGGTGACATCTCACAGAAATAGATATATGATTTGTTCTTTCAGTTTACATCTGATGTGCTGATCCTGTCTTTGGGAGGTCGCAGAATAAATAAGAACACAGCACATAACATTACATATCAACTCTTCATATACAACAGAGCAATTCCGGGGGTAGCTTATGTCATCAGTGCACATCCACTTCAGACCAGGAAAGCAAAACCAGGCCTGACATGCTTCTCTCCCAGGGCCCTGTCCATATGAACAGTTAGTGCTCAAGGGTGCAAACCCATCTTGTAATCAGCAGGGGACAGATTAATATCTGTGTGGGCCTTCTACCACACACCACAGGCTCATTTTGATCTTTCCCACTTTAAAATGGGCATAGATCAAAGGAAATGTTTAGTGCATTGTAACGGGCTCCATACTTCAGCTTGCCATGCAGTAATTGCTCTTCTAGAAAAGCCCTAAGAAAACTGCTAGGATTTGGAGTCTAATGTTTCCTCAACTTTATTCTCCTCGTTGATGTTCTGAGCAGGCAGGTGAGGCATAAAGTGCACAATGTGTGCACCGACATCGCTCTGTCTTTCTCCATGACACTTTAACATTTGGAAAATGCCTCGGCTCCTGGCTGCTTCTCTACATCAAGACGCTTTGGCAAACAGAATCCAAAAGGAACTTGCACCACCTGTCCCAAGAAGAGAGACTGAGGAAGACTGGAGTAGTGTTTAGGGCACCAACCATGGGACTGAGCTGGTTAGGCTTCAGGTGGAGTATTGTGTCCAGTTCTGGGCAGCTCAAAAAAGACATGGAGAAATTAGACAAGGTCCAGAAAAGAGCAACAAGAATAATTAAAGGTCTAGAAAACATGACCTATGAAGAAAGGCTGAAAGAATTGGGCTTGTTTAGTTTGGAAAAAAGAAGATTGAGGGGGGAACATGATAGTGGTTTTCAAGTACCTAAAAGGGTATCATAAGGAGGAGGGAGAAAACTTATTCTTCTTGGCCTCTGAGGATAGAGCAAGGGGTAATGGACTTAAACTGCAGCAAGGGAGGTTTAGGTTGGACATTAGGAAAAAGTTCCTAACTGTCAGGGTGGTCAAATTGTGGAATAAATTACCAAGGGAGGTTGTGGAATCTCCATCGCTGGAGATATCTAAAGAACAGGTTAGATAGACGTCTATCAGGGATGGTTTAGACAGTACTTGGTCCTGCCATGAGGGCAGGGGGCTGGACTCGATGGCCTCTTGAGATCTCTTCCAGTCCTAGTATTCTATGACTTGGCAGAGACAAGAACATATGGACTTCGGGTACAGCATGTAGGCACAGAAGGAGTTAGGGGCTGGGATGCTCAGTGTCACAACAGATAACTTGTAGGTGCTTAGAAAATCACTGCATTTCACAAAACCTGAGGTAGGTACCTTGGTGTCTAGACAATGGGTGGAGACTGTACTTTATCATACTTGCTTTTTTGCAAATGACAGTCTAGAAAAGAAGCCAGCCGAGATAGGCAATGGAATATTCAATCAGAATGGTGTGTGCTAACCCCATCCTTTCTCATGGGAACAGGTTCCTAAAACAAGCCCGCTGGCCAGCGCCTATGTCTGGTTGTGACTCTTAGCTATGAACTCTCTCCTGGAGGCTGTCATGAAAGCCATTTTTGCAAGAAAACAGATATACGGAAAGCAGGAGGACCAGAAACTCCCTATAATGTTAGCATATTAATTAACGTAATCACCTGGTATCAAATCCTCCTCGCATCTGAGGGGGCGGGGAAGGATCTGCATAGGGATCTGCCACCACTAAGGTGAGTGCCCTAATCTCTCAGCTATGGGATATTACGTTACAAGATCCCTGTCTCTCCTCTTGAAAGTGCTGCGCTCTGGAGAAATTCTTGGAGTCATTTGGGCCAAACAGACAGAAAGCAAAGCAAGAGGGAGCACAAGCTTGAGAACGATTCTGAAAGCCTGGTGACTCGCACAGTCAGGCAGGATTTGGGAGATCCAAAAGCCAGTGCTGCAGCTCCAGCGACTATCCATAGTGTACCAGCTTCAACAGAGAGATTGAGTGAATGGAATAGCCAATAGCCAGATGATTAAAGTCTTCATCTGCGTGCTCATCCCTCTTCCCTTTAGGTAGAAACAGCTTGCCCAGAAGTAAAACTGTAGCTGCCTAGGGAATTTGTATAGTATAGGCACCAGCAGTATTCAGTGGGAATTTTATGTATTGCAGCGATACTGAAACTGGGACTTAAGTGCCTCACACAGTGACTTTGGAGACTAATTAATTTTGTGCATCCTTGCCTCTCTGTTCCTCAGATTCTTGTCTGTAAAATGGGGATAATAATACTTTCCTTTCTCACAATGGTTGTTGTGAGGATAACAAATATTTTAAACTGTGAGTTGCTCATACACTGTGGTAATGTGAACCATGTAAGTCCCTATGATCTTATAGAAATACATTTTGGGGGTGAGAGAAGCCAGTAAGAAACTACAAATACTCATCTAATGGAAGAGACCGAAATTGTGCACCCATGCTTGTATTTATAACCTTCCACTCCCTATGGCACAAGGTAAAGTGACAGCTAAAGTAAACAGCACCAGACAGACTTAAAAATTGATCCTGCCATTTTATTTTAAGCCTCAGTACAGGTCCCTTCATTGACAGTATCCAAATGATGAAAAGCAGTGATTCACATTATGTAAGGTGAAGTTAATTACTCCGTGTTAAACCTGAACAACTGATCTGTGAAACATTTTTTTTAAACAACTGAAGCAGACTTCTGTTTGTTTGTTTGTTTGTTTCCACAATGTTAAGTGCCGTTTTCCTCACTAATCCTTACTGGCTTTATAAAATGGTAGCCTGATTACCTCTTGGTAAATATTTCAAGGCTAATGTCAGACATATTAAGGAACCATGTACATTTTTCCTCATATGGTGACATATCAGAGGGGGAGCCATGTTAGTCTGTATCCACAAAAACAATGAGAAGTCCTGCGGCACCTTATAGGCTAACAGATTTTTTTGGAGCATAAGCTTTCACCCGCAAAGACCCACTTCACCTGATGAAGTGGGTCTTTGCCCACAAAATCTTACACTCCAAAAGATCTGTTAGTCCATAAGGGGCCACAGGCCTTGTTATTTGTTCCTTATGTCTTTTTTTAAATTTTAAGTGGCGGTAAGATAAAAGCATAAGTGATGTTGTGTCCAATCACATTTGCACTGAATAGCATATAAGTCAGGAAACAAACAGTTGTGTAAAGAATTCTTGAAGCACTGGTACAAAAACTTTTCCAGTGACTTTAGAGCTGGTGAAAGGCTAGCAACCCTGATAATTACCAAAGAGGCGCAGCACAGGCACAAGGGCAGGCTCAGTAAATCTAATCTTGGCTCAGAGAAATGACTTCTTGAGGAGGGCAAAGCACACCTGCTCAATGCAGGTTGTCTTGGGAAATTACAAACAAGAGAATCAATCATGTATTTGATTTAAACTTTATTTACACTAAAACCAAAAATCTGATGAAAGTACACAGCATATCACTGCACTAAAGCAGACCCCATGTAGGTTTTTAATAGGCAAACAAAATGTCCACTAAGGAGTAATTTCAGGGTTAATTTAACATCAGTTACCATAAAGGATGAACTTTTTAATTCCTTAATATCTAGCAGACCCATGTCCACATAATGTGCACCACTTAAGTGTCAATCACCACCATAGCACCATGCCTTCTCTGTACAGTAGATATTCAGTGGAAGATGAATCAGTTTCATATATAGATGTTCAACCTATGCTGGGTGTGTCTCTACGAAAAGATCATTTATAGTGCGGGAAATGCAGAGGGAGCTAAAACAACTGATAAACTGATAAACCACAATTATTAACAAAGAGTGGTTTGATCCATTGGCCACAACTACAGGATCTCTAAAGTTATACTGTAGATTCACTTTCCTTCATTCTGCTGTTAACTAACAGAACTGAGTTAAGCAGGATAAGCTCTGAAACAATTACATGATTGTGAGTGAGACAAAGGGACTCGGAGAGACACGGGACTGTTGGATATTATTTACTCATAATGAATATTTCTGTAAGAACAAGAGAATTAGACATTTCCTATTCATCACCTTTCACCCAGGAATCTACAAATGCCCTTTTTTTCAGCTGTCTCATGATAATTCAGCCAGCTGATTTCTTCAAATTTTCAAAAATCAGTAATACATTAAGTAGTATCGGAGGGGTAGCCATGTTAGTCTGGATCTGTAACAGCAACGAAGGGTCCTGTGGCACCTTATAGACTAACAGAAAAGTTCTGAGCATGAGCTTTCGTGAGCACAGACTCACTTCATCAGATGCTGGTCTTGGAAATCTGCAGGGCCAGGTATAAATAAGCCAGAGCAAGGGTGGGAATAACAAGGTTAGCTCAGTCAGCAAGGGTGAGGCTTAGAACCAGCAGTTGATCTGGAGGTGTGAACACCAAGGGAGGGGAAGCTGCTTTTGTATTTAGCCAGCCATTCACAGTCTTTGTTTAAGCCTGAGCTGAGGGCGTTGAATTTGCAGATGAATTGTAGCTCAGAAATTTCTCTTTGGAGTCTAGTCCTGAAATTTCTTTGCTGTAGGATAGCTACTTTTAAGTCTGCTACTGTGTGGCCTGGGAGAGTGAAGTGCTCTCCTGCGGGTTTAAGCCTCACCCTTGCTGACTGAGCTAACCTTGTTATCCCCACCCTTGCTCTGGCTTATTTATACCTGGCCCTGCAGATTTCCAGGACCAGCATCTGATGAAGTGAGTCTGTGCTCACGAAAGCTAATGCTCAAAACTTTTCTGTTAGTCTATAAGGTGCCACAGGACCCTTCATTGCTGTTACATTAAGAAGTGTGTACAAACCAACAAGGAAACCTTACTCTCTGATTGGGGAACCCCTTCATGACCTCCACTACCTGCTTGTACTTCATTGGCTCTCCTGTCAAATTAAATCGAAATCAGTGAATACAATGGAGCCAGGCATCAAATTTCCTAGTCCACTTTTGGAGATTTCCACATTAGAAGAAGAAAACCTTTTCCTGGTATTAGAGATGTTAATGATTTTTATAGAAATTATGGAAAAAGTAACTTTTCTGTGCAGACAAGTGCTGTAACACCGGTACTAGCAGATATACAAAACACATGTGATTGTCAGTGAAATTAAAACTTTCCAATATCTTATCTTATATTTTCCTTAATGTAGCTTAATAGATATTTTTGTATATTTTTTTCAAATCAGACTTTTTTCTATCTGTCTGATTGTCTCATCTTATATTCCTGAAGAATTCATAGTAATGTATATATATTTGTGCTGAAATATTCACGAGCTATTCTTAGTGATGTAGAGAAAAAAAACCTTTGGCACATAAATGCCACTCATAGTACTTACGAGCTAAGAATTATACAGTGTGACTAGCAATAGCTTAGTGTTGGACTTAACACATCTGTTTAGTACAGTAACCTCTTCCATAGCCGGCAACTCCAGGACCAGTAGGTTGCAGAATATTCAAATATTCCAGTTAATAGAGAGCAGCTGAAGGGAGGCACAGCTGGGGGTCAGTGGCCACCGAATGAGAAAAATTCAGCTCCCCTTCTTGTGCCAGCTCCCATTGAACCGCGGCCTCGTTACCTTGGTGGAGACAGTGTGGAGCAACTCGTGGGGCTCACACATGACCATACTGCACAGGGAGCCACTTGTGGGGCTCCCACATGGCCGTGACGCATGGAGAGCTGCTTGCAGGGCTCACACATGGCCATACCACACAGGGAGACACCTGTGGGGCTCACACATGGCCATGCCATGTGAGGAGCTGCTCTGGGCAGCGGACACCAGGTGAGAGAGCAGAGAAACCCACTGGCTGCATACATACAGCATGGAGGGATGCAGGGCAGGTGCTGAGCAGGTCAGCTGCCATGGGGCAGGACTTTGCTCACACACTCAGTTCTGCTCTCTGGCAGAGTGAGAAGGGGCAGTACAGAGTTTGCTGGAGTTATGCCAGTTATCTGAGAGTTCCAGTTGATCAAATACCTGATTAAACAGAGTTTACTGTACATCTGGTCTAGGTGCAGACCACCACACACTGCCATAAATCAAAGAAAGAAAATAAATCAGAGCAGGACATCTAAAGAGGAAGTGGTTACCAAACTAATTACACAAGCAGGTCTAATTAATGTAAAACATCATGTTCACAATCTTGCAAAAATAAAAGGATGAGGAAAAAGAATCAGAAAAAAGCGTAAGTATAAAAATGCCATAATATCATGAATTCTAATGTCTCTTCTTTCTTGTAATTGCCTTGAGACTGCAGATGTTTGTCTGTTCTAGGTAGTCTTGGACCATGCCAAAAAACTCTCACTGTGAGGCTATGGTTCTCCAAGAGAACAGGGAGTCCAGGTTCCTCTTGAATCAGATTTAGTTGGGTAAAGACATGAGTATCTGTTCCACATCAGACTATGACTAAATGATATGACAACTTGTTTCTGTGCCAGGAACTGCCTTCCCATCATATAAGTAATGCATAAAATATAGGAATCAATTGTGCATAACCTCTGAAATATTTGTCTCTCAAGGATCTATCTGGTCTTCTCATAGCACGTATTGCCCAAACTGTACAACAGAACTAAACATTCTTGAGCCATGCTTGACACCTTGCTATTTATGGAAAAAGAGTTTAAAAAATCCTTTGAACTATAGAAAACATAAAATGGCCCCATTAGAATAAACCAGTGGCCCTTCTATGCTGATCTCTTTACAGATCTGCTCATAATGCATCTACCATGAATGCTAATAAGTTTATGCCTCAAGCTGGATTCAGGGCTCATCTAATTTTTATCCTAGCTAGTATAATCACTGATGCATTGTGACATGAACCAAAGAGCCAAACATGTAACAAAAATCTTAAAACCACCCCATCAAAAGGTGTTGAAGTAGCCCCGGAGGTCCAACCTCATCAATCCTGACTGCTCCTGTGGGGCTAATGGGTCTTGCTTTGGTCTGACAGGCCATCTGTCTTTCTGAATCTATTTCTGCCCTGTGAACAAGTGGTCCCATAGGCCTTTTCATGAAATCTGGCATAGAAAATGCTGTGCTTTTTAAAAAAAAATCTGGGTGAAATGAAACATAATGGATCTTCTCAGTACAAACTATTTATACTGCAAACCTTTTCCAGGGAAGGTGGGCATAAACACTATGAAATGCTCGCCTTGTTGACTGTGGAAGTGAATGGAAGAAGGGGGCTGTGGGGAGAAAGAAAGGGAGCAAAAACAGAAAATATTTTTAATGTCACTGAAGTGAAAAATTGGTTTTTACTTTTATCTGTAGCTTTGGATTTATAACTATTGCTAGTCAATGAATTTTAATACCTATAACAACACAGGACAGGCATATTGATTTTTGTGATGTTTAAAAGCAAAGACTCAGCCAGCCCGAATATTAGACATGAAAGAAGGAAGACTGTTGCAGTGGAAGGAATGCAAACATTGGTAGGAGTACTTCTTTCACTGCACAGGTGTGGAAAAATCAGTTAGAGCTGCCCAACTACCATATATCCTTCATTCAGGTGAGGAGTGAATGGGACAAAAAACCTATCAGGGTATGTAAATTTATGGCGAGACATCAGAATGCTGAGATGAATGACATGAAAACCTACAAAACATAAAGAGTTACACGTTCCATTTAAAAGGTATTAGTTGAAATTCATACAATATAACACAATATTGATATCAGCTGCCTTTCTCCAAGAATATACCACTAACATCTCCCTCATCAAACGCCAACGTTCCCGTCATAAAAAATCTATTTAATTGAGGAGCACTGATCTAACTGATTTGCTCACATGTCTCAAGTGCCCTTCTGCAGGTACAATAAAGTGAACATGATTGTTGAAAAACTTGGAAAAGGGGGATTTGCATGGATTCTTTCCTAGTCACTGATACCAACCACTGAGTGTCCAGTTCTGCAGCAGATGGCACATGGACATGTAATGATTTTACACAGTTTTTAAAATCCACATATTACAAAGATAATAAAGCTATAAGTAACAGTGAGCATGAATTTGTCAAGAACAAATTGTATCAAACCAACCTAATAGCTTTCTATAACAAGGCAGCAAGCCCTGTGGATAGGTAGGAAGTGATAGATTGTGTATACTTTGACCTTAGTAAAGTTTTGGATATGGTCTCACATGATCTTCTTATCAACTAAGGAAATAGATGGAGCTACTTTAAGCTGGGTACCTAAATAGAAAACTGTTTTCATAGTGCAGTCATCAGTGATTCACAGTCAAGATGGAAGGGCATTTGTAGTGGAATATCAAGGGATTAGTCCTGGGTCCAGCTCTGTTCAGTATTTTAAATCAATGACTTAGATAGTGTAACACACAACACACTTATAAAGTTTGCACATGACACCATGATGGGCAGGGTTTAAGTGCTTCGGAGGATAGAAATAAAATTGAAAATGATCTGAACAAACTGAAGAAATGGTCTGAGGTAAACAGGGTGAAATTCACTGACAACAAATACAAAGTACTCCACTTAGGAAAGAGCAATCAACTGCACATATACAAAATGGTAAATGACTGCTTACGAAGAAGTACTGTAGATAGGGAACTGGAGATGATAGTAGATCACAAGCTAAATATGAGTCAATAGCATAACACTATTTGAAAAATAGACATCACAATTGGGACGTATTTGCAGAAACGTTGTAAGCAATATACAAGAAGTAATTATTCTTCTCTACTCCATGGTAAGTCCTGAGGTTCAGTATTCTGTCCAGTTCTGAGCACCACATTTCTGCAAAAATGTAGACATACTGGAGATGGTCCCAAGGAGAGCAAGAAAAATGATAAAATGGTCAAGAAAACATGAGCTAAGAAGAAAGACTGAAAAAAAATGGGTGCATTTTAATCTGAAGAAGAGAAAACTGAGGGAAGACATGGCAACAGTTTTCAAGTATATAAGAAGTAATTATAATAAAAGGGTTAAAAATTGTTCTCCTTGGTCTCAGAGTATAAGAAAGAGAAGAAGCAATGGGCTTAAATTGGAGCAAGTGAGATTTATACTGGATAGTAGAAAACTGTCAGGGTAATTAAGTACTGGAACAAATTGCCTAGGAATCTCCACCATAGGAAGTTTTTAAGAACAGGTTAGATAACCATCTGTTAGGAATGGTCTAGTTATTACAGAGTCCTGCCTTGAGTGCATGTGGCTGGACTAAATGATCTCTCGAGGTCCCTTCCAGTCCTATACTTCTATGATTCTATTAAATTAAACCTCAATCTACAGTTAGTAAATCTCAAAGTGCAACATTATGATTAATTGCTCTTTATGGACAATTACGCAGGCCATGTCTCTTCCTTGAGGGGTCTTTCCATCTCAATACTTCAGAAGGGTTAGTTTCTAAATAACTGTGCATAAATATTATTACTATTGTCATTGCACTGAACTGGCACCTAAGGAGCCTCAATCATCTACCACGGCTCCATGATGCCTG
The DNA here is from genome assembly GCF_033958435.1 of Carettochelys insculpta. NCBI lineage: Eukaryota > Metazoa > Chordata > Testudines > Carettochelyidae > Carettochelys > Carettochelys insculpta. The sequence goes on from NC_134151.1 coordinate 14,204,193, forward strand.
TTGCTGTACATGTAGGCTATGTGTACACTAGCCCCTTCCGTTTGGAAGGGTCATGGTAACGAGCGAGTTGGAGAGATGCTAATGAGGTGCTGCCATGAATATGCAGTGCCTCATTAGCATAATGGTAGCTGCATGTGATTCGAAAATGCCGCTTTTAAATTGCGCGCCAACCGTGTAGATGGGGGCCTCTTGAAAGAATGCTCTGGACTTCGAAAGCTCCTTCTTCCTCAAACCAAATAGGAAAAAGGAGCTTTTGAAGTCCAGGGGGTCCTTTCAAAAGGCCCCCTTCTACAAAGGCAGCACATGATTCCAAAGCAGCACTTTCAAATTGCACGCGACTGCCATTATGCTAATGAGGTGCTGCATATTCATGGAAGCACCTCATTAGCGTTTTCCCAACTCACTCATTACCATGACCCTTCCGAAAGGAAGGGGCTAGTGTAGACTTAGCCGTAATGAAAAAGGCACTCTCTGTCACAAAGTGGTGAGTAAGAGCCTATACCAGTCAAGATCCCTGTGTTCAACTGTGCAACCTGAGGCTTGTAAAACAAAAAGGTACCAGAACTGCATTTCACTGCTTCACAAGACATTTACAGCTAGCTTTCAGCAGAAGCTGCAGCTCCTGGATGACCTCTCTACCTGCATTTTCACTGTTCTGTATTCTCTGCATCCTGTGGTCTTGAAATAGCGATCTGCATTTGGAGAAACAGCTTGTTCATTCAAACCCCTTCTTAAGACAGAGGTCAGCATTGACCCTTTGATTTTCAAATGTTATATTGTCTCTGGATTAAACTGTAAGGTCACATGGGCAGAAATCTGTGAAGCTCTGTATGTATGTTAGTATGCAGGCTTGTTTGTCAGTTTGAGACAGAATTTTGGGTGTGACTTTTGATATTCTTTTATCCTTGTTAACATGTGAAGAACAACGAACAAAGACAATGTGTATTGTATTTCCCACTACTACATGGGTTTGTCAGAATAACAGGAACAGATGAGAACAGTTAAAATGCACAAGGTATGGTGGCAAGTATCGGAGGGGTATGGTATGATACGTACATAATATATATGAGCATACACTAGAAGGCAGTCTGGTTTCTCTCTCAAGCCAAAGTCAAGCAACCTGTTAGGAGGGTCAACAGTCATTGGGTTGGGGGCAGGGGAGAGAAGGAATAAGAAACACTGGAAGTCAAAGAAAAGTCTCAATGGCCAGAACACAGCCTCACTTCTTACTCCTTATGGGATACAAAAGAGGTGTGATGAAGACACAGCCTTGTGACTCTCTGAAATGGAATATGGCCGTAAGTTGTTAGGTGTCTGACTAGAGATGTGCAAGGCAAGTATCTTTGGGTATGCTAAGAAGGAAGAGATCCCAAAAAAGGGACATGTAAAGGGAATGGAGAACAAGGACATGGGCAAAACCTCTGTGGCATCTGAGCTGGGGAGGGGAATGCAAGTTAAAGGCTCTACAGCACCAGAGTTGGGGATGGATCACTGGAAAACAGGCTATGCTGGCACTTAGAGCTATGGGTACAAGCTTGGAACTAACCCTAATAAACATCACACTGCCTACACTTCCAACTTCTGGTCCTCTGTTTTCCTCATGCATGGTAAGAGACAGGGGAAGGGATGAAGGGAAAGCCTTCGAACAGTACATATCAGGGATTAGCAACTTGCCACTCCAGAGTCCCTTGTTGGCTACTAAAAGTCCAGAGGCAGGACTGTCAGAAAGGGTGCCCATCTGCTGTGGCACCATGCCACTCCTGGAAGCTGTGTAACTCTGTATATCCCTGGCGAGAAGGAGAAGACAACTCTGTGCACAGTCCCTACCCTCAGAACCATTTTCATAGCCCCCATTGGCTGGGTGGTAATTGCAGGCATGGGTAGCGCACAAAGACCTGATGACTCCCTCCTCCAAAAGGCATGCAGAGTCATGCCAGCAGTTGGCCACTTCCACGAGCAGTGATGGGCCATGGCAGGCAGGCAGTCTGCCTGAGAGCCCTGCTGCACCAGGAGCCACTTGTGGCAAGTGCCTCCTGGTCAGAGCCTGCACCTGACACCCCCTCCCTTCATCCCATATCTCTGGCCTAAGTCAGACTCTCCATCTGCACCTAAACTCCCTGCCAGACCCTGAACCCACATCTGCACCCCATCTTCTGCACCAGCCTGGACGGCCCATCTTTGCACCAAATGAATATTACACATATTTTAACACAAAGATAAGCAATTCATGAAATGTGACGGGAAATGGGTCACTGTATAATGTCTTAGTGACAACAAAACGTACAGTCAAACTGTATTATTAAAGAATAACCAAAGGGGAAATAACTAATAGACACAATTTATTCAATCACATATTTTAGTTATTAAGTCAGAATTTGCCTGTCATCTACAGTATACCTGCTATTTCTGTGTATGTATAAGTAGTAGCAACCCTCCCTCAAGACCTTTCTCATGAGCACAGCCCCTTGATGTTCTCTCCAGATGGCATTGGTGCCTGGCTGTTCATGTTCCTGGACAGACATTCAGCTTCAGCCTTCCACACTGGCAGTAATGCCTCCAACTTGCTCTCACATATGCTGTGGAGCACACAACAGGCCGCCCATCACAATGGGGATGTTGTGCCCAGCATAGTCCAGGCAGGTGAGCAGACTTCTGAACCTCCCCTTCAAATGGGAGAACATTCCAATACCATGTGGCACCTCCTCAATGTGGTGCTGAACTTCACCTTGCAGGGAATCCAAACTGCCCATGTAGGGCTATATGGGCCAGAGGAGCAAGGGGTAAGTTGCATCACTCAGTATGACGAGTGGCTTGTCCAACTCCTCAATTCTGATGGTGAAGTTTGGGGAAAAAAGTGAAGGAGTGCCTCTTTCAGATGAGGCAGGAGTTTCAAAGACACAGGTGTCTTTCAATTCTCCCAACCATCTAATACTGATGTCAGTGAAGCATCCTTTGCAATCTACCAGGGCCTGCAGCAGCATGGAGAAGTACCCCTCCCTATGGATGTAGTCTGCAGCCCCATGTTTGGGAGCCAAGATGGGGACGTACATGCCTTCTATGACCCCCTTGGAATTGGGGAAGCCCATGACAGCGAAGCCATTGAGGATGGTGTTCAGGTTTCCCAGAGTGATGACCCTCCATGAGAACATGTAGTTGGTGGTCTTGGTTACCTAGAGGAGCATGACCCTGACTGTGGATTTCCCCATGCCAAACTGGTTCCCAAACAGGGCAATGGCCACACACTTCTGCACTGGGCTGGCGAGTCTCATGCAGGTGTCCCATCACCTAAGGGTGGAGTGAGCCACTGGCAGAGCTCCAACAAGGTGGCCTTTATCACGTGGACATTCTGCAACCACTGCTGACCATCCCATCCCTGCAGGATGATAAAGTCGCAAACAGTCTGAGCTCATTGCACAACGCCAGAAGCGGCATTCTGTGCTTTCCAGGGGATTGTGAGGCAAGATCAGAAGGAGAACCAGGACCGGAATGACCAGGGCCTGTGTACTATGCTGGGGTGTGTCGTCCTGGAGCAACATGCAGGCAGCTTGGACATTCTTTGCAAGGAGGCGCATGGTCCATGAGAGTGATGCTGCTTTGCAGCAGCTCCATGTTGTGCATGCTGTGGCATCTCCAAGGGCGACCAGAGTACAAGACAGCATGTGTCTACTTCATCCCTTTTATGTCCTGCAGGCGGGGGGTGGGGGTGTCTGTGGCAGAGTGGCTTGTGAGACACAAAGCTTTAAAGTACAAATGGACAGGAGCAATAAATTCACCTACCACTGAAAATGGTATTTCTGAACTTATTAATCTTGGACCAGAATCAATAAACTTTAATACTACGTGAGGGTTTGTGGACTCAGGCTGTTACTAGGGATTACAGTGCTTTAACACAGGCCTCCACAATGCTGGATAGAGCAGAACATGTTTTTTCTTGTTTGATTTTGGGTTCTTCACCAAGTTTAGTCCTTGTGTGGCAAACAGCATTTAGACTAAAAATGTAAATTCATCTGCTGTCTGTCATCACATCATTTGTCAGCTGCACACAGCCCTAAGCAACATGCATGCCTTTAGCATATTGCTAATATTAGGGGGTTTTACTCATCTTAGTTCATTTCTTTTGTTTTTGGGTCACTTCATTCATTTGCTGTGACTAAATAAATAATAAATAAATGTTTGGTGAGGAGGCTGCTAGCTAGTGCCTCACAAAATTTTAAAATTAACCTCTCTTGTTGTGACTTACAATACTCAGCTATGCAAACACGAACATACAGCTACGCAATCATGTGCATAGCCATATTCTTAATGAAGGCAGGCAACTGGCTAGGGAAGGTTCAGGTATAACCACACAAGCCAGAAATTTATTTATTCCGTAATGTTGCTGTACACAGTTACACAAATAAGCCCCCATCATTCCACCATCTCTATAATGGCTAAAATTATCCTTGTAATATATTCCTTACTTGTCAGGTGCCTAAAACACATCCCAGGGCTTATGAAAGGCATGGCTTTGCTCTGAAGCAGTTACAATACAGTTTCACATACACGCATACATTACGAAAGTACAGTAGACCCTTGTTTTGCACAGACTCGACTTATGTGTTTTCATATTAATGTGAGTGTAGTCCAGGGGGACCCTACTCTCTGGAACCCCACCTCTCTGCTTACCCCATGCTGCCAGGCAGCTTAAGCACCTCTTAGGAGGCTGCTCCCGCCTTGTGGCTGCCTGGCACTGCAACACCAGGGGCAGAGAGGGACAGGCATGTCCAGCGCTGAGGTGGGAGGCGTAGCTTAGCCTCAGGGCTGCTCAGGCAGCACAGCAAGGCTAGGGGGCAGCAGAGGCACTATGGCTCCTATACATGGCCGGCGGCTGGAGCAGAAGGAGCCCTGCCCCACCCCACCCAGCCCCCACATGCCCGCAGGGGGAGCCGGAGCTGCCGGCTGGAACAGAGGCTCCAACCACTGGCTTCCCCCAGCCAGGTGAATTCCGGGGGTCTCCCCAACCTGCCCCACAATTTACATGAAATTTGATTTATGCAGAGGTTGCCCAGGACATAACCTCCATGTAATTGAGGGTTTAGTGTATAAGGAAAGAAAGACAAGGGTTGGAGTGGTAGTGCCATACCTTTCTTGATATGTATTGCTTGGCAATTTTATTAGAGCCAAGTAAAAAATACAGGAAAATGCTATTCAAAATTAAACTAAAATAGCAGTCAACTAAGAATAGTATTTATACAAAATGAGGAAAACAGGCATGAAAAAAATACTGAAAAACAGCACGCACCATAAGTGATTGAACAATTCATTCAAGACAAAAACACAAAAAGAGACACATTTTAAAGATTCAAATATTAGGGGGAAAAGATATCTTGAAACTTGGAAGTGGTATTACTTGTACTTTCATTTCACAGGACTATATCTGCATTCACACCACAATGGACAAACTAATGTGCAAGGAAAATATTTCAATTTAAAATATATGAATGCAATTAAAACCCCAGTATTCAAAAATGGGACGTTTGTAAAATAAATCTGGTGGCTACTAAGGTACACATATTTGGAGCACAAGAACACAAGACTTCCTTTATTATAAGAGGGCAAGGAAAATTTACTAAAAATACTTGAACCTTTAGAAGTACCAGGGAAGTAAGGTGACACTTACCAAAAAGGAGAACACAAGAAGGCAAAGACATAACCTTGCTGACTGGGTTAATTTACTGCCATATTTCCATAATCAATGGATTTCTCCCCTATTTGCATGACTGTTAACTTGTCATTTAAATAGAAATACATACAAGCATGACATTTAGCCAATTCCTTTTGCTTTTCACTGTCGTAGCAAGAACCCACTACAGAGAATAAACTCCACTCTCTTCTTCAATGTGATCATATAAAGAACTGAACATCACATCCCATGTTCAGAGCTTTCTAAAAATTTTAAACAGAAAATGGTTTATTTAGAGGAAATAGCTTTCAGACATCAAAGGCTCATTGCTTATTACAGACATCACTGCAGTCAGTCATCAAAGGCTTATTTCAAGTCTCTCAAAATATGCTGCTACCTAGTGACAAACTTTATTATGCTTTATGATGAACATTAATAACTACATGAATAGAAATAATTTTAGCAAGAGGATCCACCAGATATTCACATGTTGAAGGCTGTTGAAGCTGAAAATTGTCTTCCTCCAGCAGCTCAAAAGAAATTAAGCCACATGCACAAAACAAGTAACATTAAGGTTTTGAGCTAATCCCACAGAAGTAATGCTGACACACTGTCTGTATGTTGCACCATTCTATCCTATGTTACAGCAATGGTTAAATAGCAAATTGGTGACCCAGATATTTAGCTTGCACTCTAAATTTTCAAAAATCCTTCACTGTTGGGTATGTTTTCTTGTAGTCATTATGAATGGATACGCCACTGAAATCAATGGAACAGCAGGTCTATACACCAGTAGGGACGAGTTAATATTACGTGTTAACATCAAAACCTTAATGCTCTATCACCCTCTATTTTTCTTCCACTTCTTTTTCTTATTAGTGAGAGGCTTAAGAAGCACTAGGGTGAAAAGGCAAAAGAAAAATGTCTCATAAGCTACATGTATCTGCAGCAGCTGTGAACACATTATAATTAATATTACTAGGACTTCATATTTTTCATATTTATCCTCTTTTAGAAATATTAGCTAATGAAATCTCATAAAAGCCCAGTGAGGTAAGTGCTATTATCCCCCTTTATTGGCAGTGTAATGAAACGAAAGAGGTTATGTGAATTGTGCAAACCAGTGAGGGAATCCATAAAGTTAAGAAGGAAGTACCTAGTTTCCCATCAGATAGTCAGAAATAAGACCACAAATCCAAGTTTTCATTCCACTAGGCTAAGTCCACAACAAGAATAGCAAATTCTAAAACTTGCAGAGGAATGAAGAACCACAGGATAAGTCAGAGAAGCCTCAAGAGTGCCCTTAACATTATCCCAGAATTGCTGGAGTAAGATGCATTCTAGCTATGCCTCCTTCCTTGTGGGACACACTGGCAATTCTCTCTATGGAAGGTTTAAGGGAAGATGGTACATAAACTCTTTTGCTGGCCATACCTGATCAGGGAATTCCTCTAACCTGGAGATATTTCTTAATGTAAACAGTGGCTTTGTGATCCATGGATAGCTACATAAAGGAGCCATATGGAACCCCTTTCTCCCTGTATACCATATATTAATAAACACAAGTTTCAAAACTGTATTGCGAGTTGTTCATCTCCTCACATTTACTAGATTACCTATCCGTAAAGTGATATAACACACATCCTGATTCCATTCTCACTACACTCAAATGAGTTCAACAGAGAGATATCCAATTTACACTACAGTTAAGAAAAATGTCACTGTTATAGTACAGCACTATTTATTATAACATAAAGAAGATGTAACACAGAAAAGGATTTCATAAATGGTAATAAGGAACAATTGTCTCATATATGAAACACTAAAATTGCCATCAGAAATAATCCTGGAAATTGCATCTTAAAAAGCTGAACTGTAACACTGGACAAATTTGCAGAAACTATAGTAAAGAACAAAATTATGAAGTACGTGGATAAATTAGATTTACTGGGGCTAGAGTCAACAAAGCTTTTGTAAAGGAATGTTATGCCTCACCAATCTATTATAATTCTTTGAGGGAGTCAACTGACATGCGGATAAGGACAATCCAGTCAGTATAGGCCGTGTCTACGCTAGCCAAAAACTTCGAAATGGCCATTTCAAAGTTTACTAACGAAGCGCTGAAATACATATTCAGCGCCTTATTAGCATGCGGGCGGCCACCGCATTTCGAAATTGACGCGGTTCGCTGCCACGCAGCTCGTCCAAATGGGGCTCCTTTTCGAAAGGACCCCGGCTACTTCGAAGTCCCCTTATTCCCATCTGCTCATAGGAATAAGGAGACTTCAACGTAGCCGGTGTTCTTTCGAAAAGGAACCCCGTCTGGACGAGCGGCGTCAATTTCGAAGTGCCGCGGCCGCCCGCATGCTAATGAGGCGCTGAATATGTATTTCAGCACTTCATTACTAAACTTTGAAATGGCCATTTGCATGGCAATTTTGAAGGTTTTGGCTAGTGTAAACACGGCCTAGGTGATTAGACAACACAATGGCAGAAAAAATTAACATTGTTAAGGACAAAGTAATGCACACTGGAAAAAAATAATCCCAACTATACTTTCTCAATGAGTTCTAAACGAGCTTTTACTACTCAAGAAACAGATCATTGTGGATAAATTTCATTTTTTTAAACTCCTGCTCAATGCACAGCAGCTGTCAAAAAGGCTAAAGAATGTCAGGAACTGTTAGAAAAGGGACACACAAGACAAAAAAATCTTATAATGCCATTATACAACTCAATGCTTCATCCACCCTTGAATACTGTTCCTGCAGTGGTCACCTGATCTCAAAAAGGATATAGTGGAGCTCGAAAAGGTATACAAAAGGGAAAAAAAGACGATCAAAGCTCTCAAACAGCTTCTATGACAAACCAACTGGCTCTGTGGATATGGGGAAGGCAGTGGGAGTAATATAACTTGACTTTAGCAAAGCTTTTGATACAGTCTCCCACAGTACCCTTGCCAGCAAGTTAAAGAAGTGTGGATTGGATAGTCTGTAAGGAGGACAGAAAGCTGGCTAGTTCATTAGGTTCAATGGGTAGTGATCAATGGAGTATGCCAAGGGTCAGTTCCGGGGCCATTTTTGTTCAAAGTCTTTATTAATAACCTGGATGTGGGGATGGATTTCACCCTCAGCAAATTTGCAGAGGACACTAAACTAAGTGGAGCAGTTGATATGATAGAGGGTAGGGATAGGATCCAGGGAGACCTAGACAAATTGGGTAATTGGGACAAAAGATATCGGATGAGGTTCAATGAGAACAAATGCAAAGTCCTGCACTTAGGATGGAGGAATTCTATGGGCTGCTTCAGGCTGGGAACTGTGTGGCTAAGCTGCAGTTCTGCAGAAAAGGACCTGGGGATTACAGTGGATGAGAATCTGGATATGAGCCAGGTACTATTGTGCCCTTGTAGCCAAGAAGCCTAAATCACATACTGGAGTGCATTAGTAGGAGCACTGCCAGCAGATATAGGGAAGTGATTATTCCCCTTTATTCAGCACTGGTTAGGAAGCATTTGGCTTATTGTGTCCAACTCTTGGCCCCCCATTACTTACAAGTTTGTGAATACACTGGAGAGAGTCCAATGGAGAGCAACAAAAACTATTAGAAGGCTGGAGTACATTACTTATGAGGAAAGGCTGAGGATTTGGTCTTATTTAGTCTAAAGAAGAGAAGAGCCAGTGGGGAATTAGTAGCAGCTTTCAACTACTTAAAAGTGGATGACAAGGGGAATAGAGAGAGGCTGTTCTTAAGGGTGACAGAAGACAAAACAAGGAGCAATGGTCTCAGGTTGTAGGGTGAGAGATCCAGGTTGGATATTAAGAAAAACTATTTCACGGGGAGAGCAGTATGGGTTACAAAGGATGTAGAGGTCTTGAAGTTTCAGACTGACAAAGCCCTGGCTGGGATGATTTGGCTTATTTACTTAGATTTCAGCAGGGGGTTGGACTCAATGACCTCCTGAAGTCTCTTCCAGCCCTATGTTTATACATGAGGGGAAACAAAAAAACAGGAGTCTTCACCTTAGAAAACAGATGACTAAAGATCTATAAAATCATGAAAAGCATAGGAAAGGGGAATGAAGAAATGTTACTTATTTAGTCACACAAAACAAAAAACCAGAGGTCACTCAATGAAATTATTAGGCAATAGATTTAATAAAAACAACTCGAAGTACTTTTTCACACAAGGTACAATTAAGCTACAGAATGCAGTGCTAGGGAATGATGTAATAACTGCAAATATAAACAGATTCAAAAAAGAACTGGATAAATTCCATCTGGATAACTCCATCAATGGCTACTCCTCCAAAGCTCAGGATCTGGCCAAAGCTTGAGACAGGATACTGGGCAAGACGGACCATGGTCTGATCCATCAGGCAGCTTTCAGGATTATGTCTTCAGAAAAATATTTGTGCAATAAAAGAGAAGTGCATATGTCAGTGCACATCCTGTGTAATATGCAATCAACCGAAAGATCCAGGAGCAACAGACCCAAAATGGCATGAAGCAGAGTACCAAATAAAGTGGGTGGATAAGCAAGAAAACAGCAGCTTGAAATGCTATAGTGTGTTGATGAAAGAGAAAGGGATTCCTGGGGAAGTTACAACCCAGAGGTTTATTGAAATTACTACAGGACCTTTTAGTGTGTGTGTGTGTGCGTGTGTGTGTGTGTACACACACGCAATAAAATAGGGGCATGCAGCAGAGTATGCCCATAAAATCATTGAGGGTAACACAAAAATGTTTCTTTAAAAGGACTGCTCTTCAGGGAATTCCTTTACAGATCTGGATGACTGGAAAGGATTGGTAACAAGTTCACAAAATATTAGAAATATTGTGTCATTACTGAATAGATATGGTGTTGGATATTTTTGTTTCCTATGTCAACTTTACAAAAGACCATAGCCAGGCAATACAAAGGCTGTAAGAGTGAAAGAACTGCTAATGGAAATTATATTTAGCAAATGTTACTACCAAAAAAGTATCCCACAGGGAAGGTCTACTCGATATGTATCAAGAAGATAAGAGCTGATGTGAGTAATGACTTACGTGATCAAAGTTACCGCAGAATGGCTAAGACAGTGAAAACAATTATATCTTTGTCAACTCAACATCATTTTTGAAACTACAGAAAGAAAAAATCCCACAAAGACAAATGAGGTGGAATTCAGTCACCACTGCTACAACTCAACTGGAGTCCTCACAACCAGAAAGGAAATCATTACAATGTTTCTTATTTATAAGGTAATGACAGAATGTACAAGTTTGTGAAAAATGTATGCCAGCTAGTCTTTTTCTTAAGAAAGGCCCCATTTGTAAGAACTACTTTTGTTAGCAACATTTTTACCTTGCTTCAACTGATTATCAAGAGGAAGGTGGATGGTAAGCACTTTCAGAAAATCAGGCTAATTTAAGTTACCACAAGCTGGACACTAATAAATTGAAGCAACCAAAATCATTAATCACTTTGAACAACTGATGCTATAGCATACTACAACTGAACTGTGCCTCTCTTTAAAAGATTTTTCCCCTCTGAACGAAGTAAAAGGGCAAAGCCCTTGAACACCCATTTTAGTCAATTTACATTGTCAATATATGCTATATTTTAGTTGTCAAGAAATGTTAATGCAGATGGCTTCAGACTTGTGATGAGTTACGTTATATTGATGAAATTTGTGGGAAACAGCCACATTTAGCAATTCCATTCTGCTGCCAATGATCTTTCTTTGAGACTAAAACAACGTGGTAGCTTTTCACACCTTAATGAACAAAGACCTATGTAAATTCCAGTTGCGAATCAGCAATCAGTGTTTATCTGTGTGGGAAGATACAGGTTGCACATGATTCGGCACAGCTGGGATCTGATTAGTCCCAAACAAGAGAATTTGCCGAAACAAGGAAGGTTCCCTGTCACCAACCCCCAGACTGCCACTTCCCCTTACACACACACACACACACACACACACACACACACACACACACACCCCTGCTGGGTTGGCGCCCCCCCGGTCTGTACTGCTGCCAGGCTACTGCCCATACTGCCCAGCATGGGGCTGCCAGGGGAAGCAGCTCCAGCTCTGAGCAGCTGCCTCTAGCCCTGCGGGCTTTCCTGGGGAAGCCAGCCCCAGCCCCAGCCCCAGCCCTATGTGGTTGCCCCCTTATGGGATTGCTGTGGGCACACTGGTTCCAGTCCTTCAAAGTTGTCAGAGGACATGAGCTGCAGCTCACCCTCCTGCCTGGCTCTGTGGTCCAGTAGCATCTTTGCTCCTGCCAAATGAAAGATGTTTCTGGATCAGAGAGTGCTGGTTTTGGGAGGAAACCTCTGCTGACAATCGTTAATTCCTATATTTAGTACTATGGGACAGACATCCAAAGCCAGCACTATTACTTGGTAGTCACTGGCGGCTTTTTTTTTTTTAGAATTTCACTTTCTTTGCAAAACGTTATGTAAATGATGTTTTAATAGAAGTGATCTCATGAGTAGCACCACAGGGCAGTGTGGTGCAAAATACTTGGATAAGCTGGCAGCTGTAAGATTCTAGCCTCCAGGGATGGTGGAATTCTGATCTGCAGCAGAGACTGTCTTGAATATGATGAGGGTATTTCTACACAAGCCTCAAGTTCATTTACATAGCGGTATTGGTTTAAGACTCATAGAAGGCTTTAATGCATTTCTTCAATAATTAGGGTTGGCAAATAGGATGATGCAATTTTAAACCACATCTCACAATGTCTTTCAACTTTTAAAAATTATTTTAACAGTTAAGATAAAAACAATCAATATTTTTGGTCTGTAAAGGAAAAAATAAAATATCATCTGAGTTATGTTAATAATAAAAATCAAACCACTTCAATTGATTTATTATCTCCCTGTATACCATAAGCCAGCAGTGGGCAAGATATGGCCCATGGGCTGGATTCAACCTGCCAGGCCACTGGATCCAGCCCACAGACAGCATCAGGCACACAGCAATTAGCCACTGTTTTAAGTGTCTTCCTGATCCGTGCAGAGCTCTGCTCCAGATTGGGGTGCGGGTTGGGGAGGGCAGGAAGAAAGCTTCATGCGCTGTTCCCAACCCTTTGAAAACATCTCAGCTCTCACTGGCCATTTTACAGTTTTCCAGACATTAGGATGAGAGATTTTGCTGTGAGGTGGGGCAATGCATGAAGTCTCCACCTTCCCTCAGTTTCTGGAGCAGAAAGCCACATGGAACATGAAGCATGTTTGAGCAGTCTGGTGTTGCAGTAGGTAGAGAGCTTGTCTCAGGGCCGGGGAGGGCTGCTGGCCAGGAGTTGCCTAGGTAAGTCTCCCAGCCAGAACCTTCCTCTGGCACTCCAAACTCTCCCTCCATCCACCTACCTGCCCCTCTCCTTCTGCACCCACATCCCACATAACCCAAACCCTCTTCCCCTTCTCCTGCACCCAAACCCCCTCCCAGACCCTCTATCCCAATCCCGTCTTGAGTCACAACCCCTCCTGCCCAAGTCACCATCCAAACCCCCGCACCCCCTCCTGCCTCCCAGATACCTGCCCCAGGTCACAACGACACCCTTTACCCAGACCACAGACCCCCTCCTATACCCCAATCCCTTACCCCAAGCTTCCTTCTCCATCCATCCTCCATTCCAGACCCCAGTCCTCCTCCATTAACATCATGGAAGAGTGTTGCCCTTGACTACTTTCCTAATTCTCAGTATGGTGCTCCATCAAAAAGTATCAAAGATTCAGTAACAAAAGGAAAATGAGACAATAAAACAGGAAGAATTTTTTAATACAGGGCGGTTATAGGTGGTGGTGAAGGTGGTGGTGGGTTTTTTTTTTGTGTTTGTTTAAACCACACTTGGGGTAAATGTTTTATCAGTATGAATTTGAGAGGAATGCATTAGTCATAAGTGGTGATGATATGAATGACTATATTAATCTACCTCAAGAGGGTATTTTGAAGCTTAATGACACATTAGTATTCAAAGCATCTTTAAGATCTTCAGATAGAAAGCACTATTCAAAAATTTTCTGTAACGTTACCAGTGCTGATCTGCACATCAGCTGACTTGAAAAAAGCAAGTTCCCTTATCTGACTGTGCAGCTACAGAGAAAGAAAGATTACATGCACACCACAATAAACTTGTGGCCTAGAAGAGCCCTAAGTTGTTCCAAATTGTTAGAATTATACTGTTGTTAAGTTCTTTAGTAACTCACATGGGCAAGAAACTTACACACCATTCAAAAAGAGAAAAAACAAAGTCTTTCTATGGTACTTGTTTCTATCCTGGATGGTTCACGATAGACTATATTCTAAGATAACCACTAGCTCAGAAATGAAATTTGTCAGTGATGAACTATCACTTTGGACACAAATAATTTGTGAGGAAAATGCTACATGAAGTACAACATATGGAAGAAGTTATATTTATTTGCTAGTTTTTGAAGCAAATGCTTGAAAATTGCTCAGAGTTGGAAACAGAAACAGAGGCAAGGAAAGAAATTATAATTCCAAACTAAATGTACCATTTACTTAGATAATAAGCTACTTTGGAGGACAGAACCATCTTTCATTTCTATTTGTACAGCGGTCCATGACTGGCACTCCTTCTGTTTGAACCCCCCTAGTCCTGCACTATTGGGACCTGCCCAGTCCCAAACCAGAGAATATGCTGGACCAGGGAAGGTCAACATCAGCCCCTCTGATGCCATCCAGAATCCTGACCCCGAGCTGCAGGGCTCCACTCCTGGTCTCCAGCACCAGGGTTGTGCAGCCACTCCACTTCTTCCTCCATGTGTGCCCAGCCCTGCTCCTCTCCTCCTTTCTTGAGTTTGAATGCCACAAATCAGAAGTTTGTGGCACTCTGGAAGCTCTTGGAGGGTAGAGGAGGAGTTGTTGAGCACACAGCTGCCAACACATAGGAAGAGAAAGTGGGTGGGGGGAGGGAGCTTGGTGCTGCTTGTTTCCCTCAGAGTGCTACCGCCTTGCAATGCTCATGGGGTGGGGGTGGGGAAAATAAGAAAAGAGAAGTTACTCACCTGTGTAGTAACGATGGTTCTTCGAGATGTATCCCCGTGGGTGCTCCACCATAGGTGTCGGGCTCGCCCCGGCACCGCAGCTCGGAAAATCTTCAGCAGTCTCCGTCGGGTAGCGCATGGGCCAATGCGCGTCGGCTCTTCGCGCGCTTACAGTCACGTGCACGATCTGGTCCCCGCCAGTTCCTGATCAACCGCTCCGGACATCTCTGAAAAACATAAACAGAGCTCCGAAGTGGGGAGGAACGGGTGGGTAGTGGAGCACCCACGGGGACACATCTCGAAGAACCATCGTTACTACACAGGTGAGTAACTTCTCTTTCTTCTTCGAGTGGTCCCCATGGGTGCTCCACCGTAGGTGACTACCCAGCAGTAACCCCCCCCCGAAAAAGGAGGTGGGTACCCGATTTATGCGCAGCTTGCCCTTGAAAGGACTGCTGTCGACAGGCGTGTATCCTCATCAAGCATCCTGTGCATGGTGTAGTGCTTGGCGAAAGTGTCGTAGGAAGACCACGTTGCCGCTCTGCAGGATGTCTCTCAGTGCGATTCCCTTGAAGAAGGCCGTCGACGCCACCATTGCCCTAGTGGAGCGGGCCTTGGGCGGAACTGGCAGAGGAGTCTTGCGAAGCTCATAACACAGTCATATGCATGTCACAATGTGATTTGAAATCCTCTGCGAAGATAATGCTTCCCCTTTTGACCTGGATGCAATGGACACCAGGAGTCTGTCCATTTTCCGGAAAGGCTTAGTTCTATCGATGTAGAAGGCCAGCACCCTTCTCACATCCAATAAGTGCAACTGTGCCTCTTTACTCAAACTGTGAGGCTTAGGATAGAACGAGGGCAGTACTATAGGTTCATTAATGTGAAAATCTGAAGAGACCTTTGGAACGAAGGCTGGGTGCAAGCGTAAGACCACCGCCTCCTTTGAGAATATCGTGCAGGTTGGTGTGGACATTATGGCTGCAAGTTCGCTCACCCTGCAAGCTGACATGATTGCCAGGAGGAAAGTCGTTTTCATGGTAAGTAGCCGAAGGGAGACCGTAGCCAATGGTTCAAAGGGCGGTCCCGAAAGCATGTGCAAAACCAAGTCTAAACTCCATGACGGCAGTATTGGTTTCCGAGGGGGGTACAGGTTTACCAACCCCTTTAGGAAGCGTGTGACAACAGGATGGGCAAATATGGTTGATCCATCCTCTTCATGTCGAAAAGCTGATATAGCCGCAAGATGAACCTTTATGGAGGATAGGGAGAGTCCCTTTTGTTTGAGTTGTAGCAGGTAGTCCAGAATCATAGGTACGGTGGCGTCCTGAGGTGTCAATTGCTTGGAAGAACACCAAGCGGAAAAACGCAACCATTTATGTTCATAAGTCTTTCTGGTAGAAGTCCTCCGACTACACTCCAGGACTTGCTGCACTCCCTCTGAACATATAGTCTCTAGGGCACTGAGCCATGGATTAACCATGCTTGTAGCCGAAGTCTCTGCAGGTGCGGATGCAGTATTGACCCTCGAGCCTGTGTAAGAAGGTCCGGTACTGTTGGTAGGGGAAACTGCCGATGCTGTGCCATGCGTAGAAGCAGTGGGAACCATTGTTGCCGATCCCAGGTTGGGACTATGAGTATCATGCGTGCTCTCTCCCTTTTGACTTTCTCCAAGACCTTGTGTATGAGTGTTGTGGGAGGGAACGCGTAGAGTAGAGGGCCCTTCCATGGGATCATGAAGGCGTCCCCCAAGGATCCCTGTCCCATGCCCACTCTGGAGCAGTATTGGAGACATTTCTTGTTGTTGCGAGTGGCGAACAAGTCAATTTGGGGAAACCCCCATTTGCGGAACACTTGGCGAAGCAGGTCTGAACGGATCTGCCACTCATGTGTGGGCGCAAAGTGTCTGCTGAGTTGGTCCGCCTTCATGTTGTGGACACCCGGTAAGTATGAAGCTCTTATGGTTATGTTGTTGGGAATGCACCTGTTCCACAACCGGGTTGCCTCCGCACAAGAGTGCACGAGACCTGGCCCCACCTTGTTGGTTTATATAAAACATGGTGGTGGTGTTGTCAGTATTTACACCGACTACTTTTCTGCGCAGATAATTCCAAAAATGCCTGCACGCATTGAATACTGCTCTGAGTTCTAGTATGTTTATATGCAGTGTCTTCTCTACAGGGGACCATAAACCTTGAGTGGTTTTGTTGTCCATGTGTGCCCCCCATCCCGTATGGGATGCATCTGTTGTAATGAAAGCAGTAATTTGTGGTTGGTGGAAAGGCACCCGTTAGTAGGTTCTTGGGGTTTGCCCACCATGTTAGTGACTTTCGCGCCTCCACTGTGAGTGACACCATCTTGTGGACTGTATGGATTGATGGTTTGTATAAGGTTGCCAACCAATGCTGCAATCCTCATATGTGTAGCCTGGCATTTTGTACCACAAACGTGGTGGTCGCCCTGTGCCCCAGTAATTGTAAGCACATTAGGACTGAGACAATGGGGCTGTATGTTATTTGTTGTACTAGAGACTCGATGGCGCAAAAACGGGCATTGGGCAAATATACCCTTGACGTGACAGAGTCTATCCGAGCCCCTATAAATTCTATATTTTGTGTGGGCTCGGTCTTTGACTTTGAGAAGTTGATGATGAGGCCCAGTGAGGTGAATGTGTTTGTGGTGATGCGTTCTGCAATACCTCTGCTTGGGAAGTCCCCTTTAGCAGGCGATCGTCCAGGTACAGGAAGATGAAGACGCCCTGTCTGTGCAGGTATGCTGACATGACTGCTAGAGTCTTGGTGAAAACTCTGGGTGCCGAAGAGAGACTGAAGGGAAGAACTCTGTACTGAAAATGATCTGTGCCCACGATGAACCGAAGGAAGCGTCTGTGCGCTAGGTGAATTGTAATATGAAAATACGCATCCTGTAAGTCGAGGGCTGCAAACCAATCTCCGTCGTCTAGTGCCGTGATTATTGAAGCCATCGTAGTCATCTTGAAGCATTGTTTGCGCAGATATTGATTGAGTGCCCGTAGATCCAGAATGGGTCTCCAACCTCCTGTCTTCTTCTCTGTCAGGAAGTATCTGGAGTAGAAGCCTTTGCCTTGAAATTCCTCCGGTACTCTCTCCACTGCCCCTATGAAGAGGAGGTGGTTCACCTCCCGCCTTCGCTCCGATAGGTGAGAGGGGTCTCTGAAAAGGGGTGCGGTGGGAGGATTTGGTGTAGGTAATGATTGAAAGGGGATCGTGTACCCCGTGGCTACAATCTCCAATACCCACTTGTCCGAAGTGATGCTTTTCCATTGCGGGTAGAATGGCTTGAGTCGATGATGGAACATGTACTGAGATTGGCACTGAGATACGGTCTTGGTTTCGCGGCCCTCGACATACCCGTCAAACCTGCTGTCTTATATTCTGCCTGAGGGGGCGTGGCCTTGTTGAGGTCGATGCCTAGGGGCTTTGTATTGTGGTGGTTGTTGATGATGCCCCTGGTCATACCCCCGTTGAAGATGGGTACGTTGCGTTTGGTAACTATAACGGCGTTGTTGAGGATAAAACTTTTTCCTTCTGTATGGAGGGGTGTATATCCCCAAAGCCCGAAGTGTCGCTCTGGAATCTTTACTAGAGTGCAAGACTGAGTCAGTTGATTCGGTGAATAACTTCATTTTGTCAAAGGGAAGATCTGCTATTTTTACTTGCAGACCCTTGGGAATGCCTAAGGTGTGGAGCCATGACTCCCTGCACATTACAACCGCAGTGGCTACTGCACGAGCCACTGTGTCCGCTACATCTAAGGCAATCTGGACTCCCGCTCGAGAAGCCGTGTATCCTTCCTGTACGATTGCCTTAAGGACCGGCTTCTTATCCTCCAGGAGGAAGTCCATAAGAGCGGTAAGTTTAGAGTAATTGTCGAAATTGTGGTTCGACAAATGGGCAGCGTAGTTAGCCATGCGAAGCAACAGGGTAGATGACGAGTAGGCCTTTCTACCGAGGAGATCCAGTTTCCTTATATCCTTGTCCAGACCCCCAGATTTATACTGGGAAGTCTTGGCTCTATGTTGAGAGGATTCCACCACTAGCGAATTTGACTGTGGATGACTAAACAAAAACTCCATGCCTTTAGCAGGGACGAAATACTTTTTGTCTGCCCTTTTGTTGGTAGGAGTGGAAGCCGGAGTTTGCCATATGTTAGTGGCTGCCTCCATAATTGCATTGTCCAATGGTATAGCTATTTTAGAGGAAGAAGGGGGCCTGAGATTTTTCAGGAGCTTGTGATGCTTTTCTTGTACCTCTGCCACTTGAATGTCCTGAGATTGAGCCACCCTTTTGAACAGCTCCTGGAATTGTTTTAGATCGTCTGGGGAAGAGATGTCCCCAGGAACAACTGCTTCATCTGGGGAGGATGAGGAGGCATCACTGTGGTATCTCTCCTCCAGGTCCTCTGGATCCTGGCTGTATTCATATGGTTGTGCTTTTGAAGTTTCGAAGTGAGGTTCACAATCCTTTGAACCCGCCTCTGATTGGGAAACTTGTGGTGTTCCCCCAGGTGGAAGCTGTGCACTGTGACGTTGAGGAGGAGTTAACGGAGATCTATGACGAGATGCCGAACTCCTATGTTGATGTCCCGTATATTGGTGGCAGTCATAGCAACAGGGACAGGGTCCCGGTGATGGGGACCTGGACCACGACCCAAAGGCGAAAGGGTGATGCAGGGAGTGACGTGATCGTCGAGATGACACCGACATAGGAGGAGATCCTCTGTGATGATACTCATGGGGGTCTCTGCTGGAGGATAGTGAGAAGCGTGCAACTCCATGAGATGGACGTTGGAGAAAGGGAGATGGGAGTCTGTGGCAGGCTGAAGGTGTTGCTGCTCATTGAATCTCCGGGGGGGGGATCACGGTGATAATAGCAGTGCAATTACCTCAGGGGAGGGACTGCGGTGCCAGGTCTTTGCTTTGGCTTTCGCTCTCTCAGGTACCAATGGAGGCCTGATCGGTGCCGGAGAGCTCGGCACCGTAGTCGGTGCTGTGGTGGTTTCCGCTGCCCCCGGTGCCGTGCTCGGTGCCGTTGCTCTCGGTGCCGCCCAGGGTGTTTCACTCGGCCCCGTAGGGCTCCGTGCCGGGCGTTGACGCTCCGGTTCCATCAGAGCCGAAACTCTCGGTGCCACAGTAGCGGTGCCGATCTCTCCGGTGCCTGCACGGCCCTCGGTGCCGTTTCCTTAAGAGTCACGGGCCCCTGCGCAGGTACATGCGCCGCAGCTCTCTCAGCAGAGGAAGCCAGCGGGCCCGGATCCCTTGTTTCGGTCGTCCCGCTCCCAGAAGTGACAGGCAGGGATCGAGCTGGAGAAGCTTTTCTCTTCTTCTGCACAGAGGAGGTCAAAGAGGCAGCCTTCCTCTTGTGCAATCCTGAAGAGCCCTCCTTATGGGGCTTCTCCGACGTGGTAGGCTGAAGTGCTTTGTCAAAGAGAAGCATTTTAAGCCTCATCTCTCTATCTTTCCTAGCTCAAGTTGTTAATTTGGAGCAATGAGAGCACTTCTGGGGAACATGGGTCTCCCCAAGGCACCGGATGCATTTGCTGTGGCCATCTGAAGCAGGCATGGCCTCCCGGCAAGATTCGCACTTTTTGAAACCAGGGGACGACATTATTAGAGTTTAATTCTCTGAGTCCTTAAGTGCTAACACCACACTTAACAGTCTATTTGCCAAACAATAGCAACTGTTAGCCTTTGAAGGCTTGTGAAAAATAGCGGGTCCGCCCGGAGACGGTTGCTCCAATCCCTAAAACAGTCTTTTGCTTCTAGAACAAAACTATATACACAGTAGACCAATATTATGATAACTAAATAACTATTACCTATAACTATAACTAGTAAAACGAATAAAACAGAGTTTATCTGTCTCGGGCGTTGGAGCCGGAGAGGATTCCGTCTGCAGCCGTTGGCGGTTGAGAAGGAAGTGGCGGGGACCGGATTGCGCACATGACCATAAGCGTGCGAAGAGCCGACGCGCATCGGCGCATGCGCGACCCGATGGAGACTGCTGAAGATTTTCCAAGCTGTGGCGCTGGGGCGAGCCCGACACCTATGGTGGAGCACCCACAGGGACCACTCGAAGAAGAACCAGGTGACTTCACCATGTCAACAGGAGCCTCAGGTCACCCTTTCCAGCTCAGCTGTGGGGCTGGACCCCCACCAAGGCACACCGCTCCAGTACTTTCCCTTCCTAAAGCATGTGGCTCAGGCTCAGCATGTGGTTCACTGCATTTTTACAAGGGGAATACTCAGGTACCTGTTGACATGATTCCCTCCCTATCTTTCTGCATGTGAGCTGGTTTAAATCCACTGTTACTGTAAACATGTGGGATTGAAGGTTCCCTGTCTCCCACCGGGGGGGAACACTGAGGTACCCATTGAGATGACACGGTCAGCTGGAGCACATACACTATAGTATATGGGACTGACAGTTCCCTGATATGCTGCTTCGTGAAAGTTGTTTTTCACTGAGTGAAAACTGAGGTACCTGTTGACTTGGCACAGTCAGCTGTGTGCTCCTAGATCACATTTTCAAAGCGTACTTCAGCTTCTGAAGCACAGCACCTGCTTGGCTTTCATTCCCTTGGGATTCCCTACTTTCTTTCTCTGTGAATAAGATTAAGTCTTTCCTTATTCAAATGGTTCCAGATTCTTCCAGTGTCTGGTGTTCTTTTACTGAGGGAAAAATAGTTGAGCAACCTGTTGACATGGTTCAGTCATGTTTTTTTCCCCTCCCTTGGGATTCCCTACTTTTTCTTCTTTCCTAATGAAAAATGGCCTTTTGCTTTCAATGGGAGTGGTCTGAGGGCCATGCAGACTGGGCAGAGGACAATGGGTGCTCTTGGGACACATGTGGTTAAAAGATCCATAATGCAGACAATTCAAACAATTTCATTGGGGAAGAAGAATTCTGAAAAATGGCCATTTGTTTTCAAAGGGAGGGGAATGAGAGAAATGTAGTGTGGGAAGATGACATCACATTCTCAAAACCACTTGCAGGACATTTTTTTCCCCATAGAGCATCAAAAAGAAAACCAGAATGCAATAGGGCTGAGGGAACTGTGGGATAGGTTCCCATAAAGCAGTGCTACAATCGTGGAAGTTTGGGATGCACTAAGTCAATTTTGTGGGGAGCTGCAGATACTCAACTTCGACTTTATAAAACCCTATGTTACAAAGTCGACTTTGATAAATTCAACGTAGCCTAAGTTTCACTTAAACTCTAGCTTAAGGGCTGAAATAGGATTTACACAATGCACCAGACAGATTTTACCCAAGTCCATTTTGGATCCCTATGAAACTATTTGTGTACCTCTAACATTCACCCATGGAAATAGAAATGTTTATTGTATGGCCCTAACTATGTACCTAGTGTTCAGCTGCTGTATTTAAAATACATTAATTAAAAAAAGATTTATTCATGATGTAAACTAAGGGTAACCAACTATGGACCATGATATGACTTTGATTTTTGACCATAACTCCTCATTCATTTCAATAAATATTTGTGAAATTTTTTTGCATGACTGGATCTTATTAAATATCAAAAATGTTCTCTACCTATATAGGAAAGAAAACTGAAAGAAACTGATCATGTGACAGAGTTTTAGGTCAACCAGGCCACATTTATAGAAGGGACAAATATTTGTAATTTGTCATTAAGCAATTCAGTAAGAAATTAGAACCAGGATATCTCATAAGAGGAAATACATTTCTGAAAGTCAACAGGCAATAAAGACAATTTCAAGCCTTCTTATATTCCAAAGGAATACTGACAGAATCAGGAAGTGGAAACACTAAAAGGAATGCTCACTTATATGTATTTGAGCCAAACACTTAATTAACCCCAGACTATTATTGCATATGTTGCAAAGTTAACGATTGTACGAAAGTCATAACCGGTGTTAAATTTCACAGATCTGCAATGACACAGATCAAAGAGTAAAGACTGAAAGTTCAGAAGCATGGTATAAGACAAGGGAAAGTTCTTCAAAAACTGACAGTATTTTTAAAAACTTTCCATAAATCGGAGGAATCCTATTTTTTCCATTGAAGGTAGATCAGTCTTCATATGAACTAGAAATATGGAAAGGACTTTGTTTTAGTAGTTTATACAAAACTTCGATTTCAAAGTGATTTTCTGATCCTATTTTTGGTATATTGTATTATAAGAGGTGATTAATGCACTGTAATTTCTTTTTTTTTTTTTTTTTGGAAGAAAAGGGAATTCAATTTGCCTCCAGATAAAAACTTCTAAGATCTCTGTTTCAGCTTTACATAGCATATGTCATCAATCCAGAAACAAATATCAACTATATGACTCAACTCATAGCTACTGTAACTAGGGCTAAGAGGGGGCAGCACCCCCTGGCTTTAACTGGTTTCCATCCTCAACAGATTTGCCTTTTGGTTCAATGACTCTCAGCACCCCCATTAAAAAAATTGTACCAGCCCCTTGACCCACGTAACTTTTTACTTAAAGACGTTTAACAAGGAACATAAATAGGAATTAAAATGTCTGCTCTATTTCTACGCTCAAATATAGGAAATGAAATGCAGACTATTTGTGGCTAAAAACTATTAGAAAAAAACTACATGGGTTTGTCAGCACAATTAAGTAATGTGATTTCTTCTACGATAGAACCTCAGAATTAGAAATATCAGAGTTAAGAACTGACCAGTCAACCACACACCTCATTTGGAATCAGAAATACACAGGCAGCAACAGAGACAGAAAAATAAAAAACCACCAACCAACCCAATAACAAAGACGGTGGATAAGAACGTTAAGAAGGGTCATACTGAGTAGGACTCATAGTTCATCTAGCCTAGTATTGTGTCTTCCAACAGTAGCTAATGTTAGGTGCATTGGAGGGTACCAGCAGAACAAATAGTAAACAAGTGACCCATTCCCTGCCATCCATTTCCAGCAGTCAGCAAACAGACTAGGGATACTTTAGAGTGTGGTTTCGCATCTCTGCCCATCCTGGCCGACAGCCATTGACAGACCCCATTGTACTGTGTTCAATGTAAACTAAAAAAAAAAAAATGAAGGGAAAGCAACATTCTTTTGCACAGCAAAGTTTCAAAGCTGTATTAAGTCAATGTTCAGTTGTAAATGTTTTGAAAAAAGCAGCAAGATGTTTTGTATAGTGTTACAAACAATTTTCTCCATTCCCAAGGTGTCTGTAAATCTGAGGTTCTATTGTATTACAAAAGGAAATTTCTTTTATCAGTGGTTATCACAGGAACTTATTAGACTGATTTTGACTAGCATTCTCTTCAAGACCTGTGAAATTATACAATAAATGCCTTCAGGTTAAGAAAATGTGTATGCTCTCATTTTGAGTTTGTAAGGTGGGTCAACAGATCAGTTTTTACATTATGGTAAATGTAATTTAAAGTTACTTTTCTTACTCGTGTCTTGTTCATTTCCTGACCTGAGTCCTGTAATTCTCTCTCATCTCTGTAAATCCCTATTCTCAAATATCGCAGGTATAAAATGCAGTAACCAGAGACATGGGGGCAATCAGGAAATCCATGTCCCATCAATTTCTTCACTACAGTTTCCAGGGCTCAATTCTGAATGGAAGTGATGTAATTGCAACAAGCATATCGCTCTGTTTCTCTGTCACTTACTGATTTACCAATAAACTCATGATTACTTTCCTAGTTATCAAAATTTTCCATGAAACATTATTATTTATCTCTCTGTACTTGCGTGCCCTCTCAATATAGTGTTTATGGCTCATTTTTCTGTCCAGTTGGAATTTTTTTTTTGGGGGGGGGGGGGGGAATCCTCAGGTGTTCTCCCAGGCCTCTACAAGTACTTCTCCTCTTCCTCACATTTAGCTTTTCCTTTTCAATATCTTTTTGACCCACTTGTCAGGATTTTTAACAACTTCGGACATAATTGTCCCCATGGGCCAGGGATTACATGCCTTTGGCTTTGCAAAATCAGTGCAGACACATGAAAGTCTAAAGCGTCACAGGCTGCCATTTAGCAACATTACCAACAGTCGCTTTTTGTCAGTTAGCTCCCCCGGCAACCTGAACACATGAATTAGTAATGATCATGAATTTGAATACAGGCCTCTGATTGGGCGAAAGTCTGGATTTCCAGAACCTTCCATGCCCAGGAGGACCTGTTTGAGAACTTCACCTTGATGGAAATCAGGTCATGAATCTGTATGAAATTTGCCACAGAAACCTGAACTTTATTGTAATACTATCGTATTTAGATAGCACACCGTATCCGAGGATCTCATCAAGCTTTACAAATGGCACATGAAGCTTCTCAGAACCCCTTTATCATAGGAGCTCTTTCCTTACTACCCTCAGTTTTAACCCTGGACGACTTCTGCATGAAAACTCAATGGAGCGACTTCCACTGGTAAAAAAGGAGAGAGAGAGAATATTGCTGTAACAGCAACGCTCTTGCTTTCTATTCTACATGAGCTGAGGATTCCTGTATGTCAAGATGCTGGAGGACAGTCCAGATCTTAGTCACTAAATAAGTCTGACATGGTTCCTAACAGATAATTTTCTAACAAAAATATTATTCCATTTATTCATACCATTTTAGGAACTTCTATAAAAAAAAATCGTTCCATTTCCAAACAGGTAGTAGAAGTTAAACAGTTTGGGTTGCCCTGCGCTTTAAATGTATCTGCACAAATTTCTGAGTCAGTTGACCTTAATAAAAGACCTTCAAGGCTTGTGATTACAACTCATGTTTATTTAGTAGGTTAAATTAGTTCAGGGGATTTTCTTTTTTCCATGTCTGATAAATTGTGGCACATTTACCAACTAGGAAGTCACAATGATTATACCTCATTATCTTCAGGGTCTGGTATTTTCACTATAGTCTGTCTTGTAAAGTTTAGATGGTAATTTTACCAGAGTTTCTATTCCACAAGGATCAGAAATTAATAGTTTGGTGCATTTCAGTAATACAATATTTCTGATGAAATTCACAGGGTGGGCCCATGGACAGAAATTGGCAGTAATAATTTTTTCTGCCATTCACTGACTATATAACCTTGATCTAATCAATTATATCTTGATAAAGTATTAATACAATGTAAAATGTAAAATTATAAAATGTAAAATAGTGAAATACCTTGATATGGACATTTTGAGCTCACACAATTGCTGTTGGCAAAATGCTTTAAAAGCTTACAAGAAAGGTGAAATATTAGTTTCGCTATCTATTTCTAAATGATTTACCAGATTCTGGTCTGAATTAAAATGCTGTAAATTCATGGCAACTCTATAGCTGTCAATTCAGTCACTAAAGATTGACACAGATAAGACTGACATAATAATCTGGACACCTAATTTTCTGCTCTTTACCAAAGTTTTTATAAACACATTAAAGTCCAGAAGGCCATGTTCTTGATATATTACTGAAGGAAAATCTTATAAGACAAACTCTGAAAATCAGGGGCCTGCCCAAGATGCTGAAACACAGCACTGAGATCTAAAACCAGATAGCCTTCCTAAATCTATTAAGCTTAACCCTCCAATTTAAGACTCACTCTGATACGGTCAGGTGGATCTTGCCAGTCCATCATTCAAAAGTGGAGGTGCACTCAACCACAGCAATTACTGAGATATCTGTGTGAGCAGAAATTTCAGCAAACTATTTGCTCATCCTCAAGAAAAGAATAATATTGTATGTGATCAATCCCAAAGTAATCAATGAAAGCTAAATTGTCTTTCTGCCTTTGAAACAAGCTGTCAAGCACATTGTCCTTCGCTTACAGACCCTTATTAACAAATACACAGTAAACAAAACAAAGAAACATATTGGCCTGCTTCACACTCTTTAGAAAATGACTGATAATTAAATCACTACAAAACAGAGTATGGAAAAATTATGACTTCATTAACTCTGTGAACCACTTCATTAAATTCAGGATAGCAAACCATCTCAGAGTTCATCAGACACAAAAGAGCCACAAAACAGGGATCTAATCACTGTGTGGCCTTCCTCAACAAATACAGCTTTAGAGACACAAGGTGGGTGAGATAATATGTTTTATTGGACAAACTTCCATTAGTGAAAGAGATAAACTTTCAAAGTTACAATACCTGTTCTTCAGAGCATGTAAAAGGACTCCATGAAAGCTGGAAAGCTTATTTCTTTTACCAACAGAAACTGGTCCAGTAAAAGATATGACCTCACATACCTTGTCTCCAGTACACCCAGATCAACATGGCTGCAATAATACTGGAAACATCTAGTATTAATGATTTACTAACCCAACTGAAAAAGTTCCTAGACTCCTACGAATTGAGGCAAAAATAAAATACTGCTCTGTGCTTATGACCTGTTGTCATATCACTTGTACAGGATGGTCTCCAAAGAAACTTCTACTTTCTAAAAAACTGCTGTAATATGTGCACCCTACAAGTCATGGAGGCAAAGCCAAAGAACTCAGCATCTCAGAAAATTTCCCAACTTAACGAACACAGATTTTATGAGGTTTTAAATGACGGAGCTCCTGAAACTGAAAATACTTAGCTTATACATACACAAGCCTCATCAGTAGTGCATTAAAGACCTAAGACTGAATACTAAATCATGAGGAAAAAAATTAGCTCGGTGGGCTTTTTTGAGTCAACAGAACCACTTGTTATATATGACCCCAATAAAACTTTTATCAGAAATATTCAACAGCATAGTATAACCCATTCTACTATATGGGAGTGAACTCTGGAGCCTGAATTTTACCAGTTCATTGGGATAAAGCCCCATCAGAAATCCTATGTTTTGAAAACAAATCCTCCACGTACACAGGTACTCCAGCACTAGTGGCAAAGTGCAGACCAGAGGCAATACCCCCTTCTGGATTAATATACAGAAAATTATTCCACTTCTGGTTCCATCTCAAGCACAGCCATAAATGCTTCCTCCACCAAAAGCACCGGAAGATCAAAAATTGTATACAAATGGAAGCAGGACACACCTACGTATTAGTTTCTGAGTCTAATAAATCCAGCCTCCTGAAGAATGAAGCAAAGAACCCCATTTGGAGGTGAAAAAGGATCAGGATGCTTAACTACCACTTACAATGCCAGCACTTGAGTCAGTGGGAAGAACACAGCAAAAATAAACACGACTGCTGCAGATCTCTAGCAGGAACTAACATAGTAGCAGATTGCCTCACCACACATTAGCACAGGGGTGTGCAAAATGGGGAGTACGCCCCCTCCAGGGGCCATAAAATTTCATAATGGGGGTTGCAGCATAGTCCCACTCCCTCCAGCCCCCACAGCCGCAATGTTATCAGCTGGGGCAAAGCGGCCCTGCCTGAGGGAGTACAAGTGAGGCATATGCCGAGCTGCTCTCACTCGCATTGGGCCACGCCCCCTGTGACCCAGATGGCACATGCGCCTCCACTGCTGCTTCCCCTGCAGCCCAGCATCCGACTCTGCGCGAGGACAAAGTCCAGCGTGCAGCCTGCCCCGAGGAGTCGCAACAGCCCTTGCGCTGCCATTTGCTGGGCGGGGGGGTGGTGCCTCAACAGCCCCCTCCCCCACACCTCCTGGCTGCACTCAGTAACCTGTGGTGCAGCAGCAGGACTATGCCTGCCCCTGCCCATACCACTGCCATTGCTCTAGGGAGCTCCCGTGCAACCCCCTGCATAGCAGCGAGCCAGGGGACAGTGTGCACAGTGGGGCAGGAAGAAGCCCCTTTAACCAGGCATTGGGGTTGTGTGTTTCACTGAGATTTTTAAAATCTCACCCCAGACCCATGTTCCCTTGCATCTTTTTCGCATATCCCCCACCCCTGCAGCTTCCTCTGCTGTCACCAGAGGAGCGCAGTGCATCACTTCTGGGAGATCACCGCTCATTTCCAGGGCTGCAGGGCGGGCGCTGCTAATTGCAGAGCCGAAAAGTGGGGCCTGGCATAAAAAGTTTGCTCACCCCTGCGCTAGCAGACTCCCTCATCACAGTGAAATGTGACAAATGAAAACAGATTCTCACCAAGGACAGAATCTGTCGCCATGAACAAGAGGTGGAAATCAGGAAGCACAAAGTGTTATCCAGACCCAGTCAGAAAGGACTAAGCAGCCGATATGCCAGATTGAGACAAAGATACGCTTTCAACTCCACCCTCCCACAGGCATGGAAGGATAAGAGACACATTTCCTTCAAATATCAGAAATCACATAAAGGTTTTTCTTTAAAAAAAGCGTTGAGGCCAAACTGTGCTTGACTCCAGCCGAAAGGAGTTAAATAGCAGAGATGCAACACGCTACCAAGCAATCTGAGGAGTGGAGCTAGGGGAGCTAGGGCTTGCTTAAGTGCAGTACAAACTGTGACAGGGCGAGGCCCGGGGAGAAAGTACAAGAGGGAAAAGCAGGGCTGTTTTGAGCTGGGAATGACACAGAGTGGGGGCAGCTGGGGAGGAGGCTGCCCTGAGTCAGTTGGGGACCAGCTGGTCCCACTCAAGAATGCTTTTAAAAACCCTTTCCCCAGGAGGGCGGGGGGGTTGGGAGTTAAGAGATGACTGAGGAGAACGTAGGAGGCCAGCAGAGGGACAAGGAGAGAGTTTTAGGGACAGCAGAGAACGGGAGAAGCTTCAGCAGTGAGTCCCCTGCCCCACATCTGGGTGACTCTGAAACTCAGCTTGAGGCCAGAAAGAACTGGTCACCCAGTGGAGCTGATCCAGGAGGGGGGGACTCACTGCTGCTGCTGCTACCTGGAGGATCATCTGGGGAAATAGTCCAGAGAGAAGAGCTGTGGTATCAAGGTGAAGAGAGTCATTCATTACCAGTAGCAGCCACACAGGGTCACTGGGCTGGAACCTGGAATGAGTGGGTGGGGCCTGAGTTCCCCCCCGACCAACCTCCTGCCCCAGCAAGGCCAACAGGTTCCTTACCATGGGGCCAGTGACCTGAAGAGAGGCCTGGAGCCCAGGAATAAAACTAACCATACCACAAGACATTCAGGAGCCCAGGCTCTAGGATTCAGTGAGGTGGGAAGGTCCCAGAGCTCAGGTTCCAGCCTGAGCCCAAATGTCTAGAGCCAAGAATATCCAAGAACATCCACTTCATATCAGCAGATAACGGCATCTGAGGGAGGGCACCATGAAGCCCCCTCCCACTTCAGGTAAGGTGCAACAGGTTTGCCTCGCTCACTCCAAATGCACCTCCTTGCTTGAGGGGCCCAATGCCTGCCCTGCCAGGTCCCCCTCATGCCCCTGCCTGGTAAGCTCTGACCTGTGGGAGTGCTCATCCCAGATCCAGCTCTGGGAGACATACTGCCCGCCCCACATGCTATTCTGGGACGGCCAGTTAGTGCAGCTGGGATTATGCATGGGGCAGTTGGGATGATAGTGCTGGCTCCCATTGAAACAGTGAGCTGCCCCACTTCAAGCTGTAGTGAAGCTGGAGCCACAGGAGAAGTGGGAACAGTAGCCTGATCATGAGCTGGTTACTGTGCAGCAGGCCTTACCCACCCGCCATCGGGATTGGAGCAGGCAGGATCCTGACCCTGTACCCCTCCGCCCTGCTGGGATATGTCAGATCATGTAACACGTTGTGCATGTGATGCGACATCCATTCCATCACCCTCAACCTGCCCCCATGCTGACCCTTACCCCCAATCCCTACTCTCATGCTGCCTGCCTCTACTTTGCAACAGTCTGACCCACCCCACATGCAGTCATACATGCTCACTTCCTCTTCCCCTCCAGATGTCTTCCTGTTGCTTGTGCAGCTGCAGATGAAGGTGAAATCCAGCCAGTGGAACATGGATCAGATGAAAGGTGGAGCCTGGTATCATAAACCGCATGTAGCCATCCCACAGGAATCTCGTACCTTACACTTTTGCAATATTTGTTTAGCTTATTCCGCCAATAAACTCTCACTGAATTAAAAAATGTATTGCAGGACGACTTGGCAACCACAGCAACTCATGAACAACCTTCTAATTACTATCCATTAACAGATGTCTCCAGCTAACCATTAAATCTTTGAAAAAGGTAGTCCAACATTAGGTCTTTTGGGAGGTCAGGGGGGCCCTCAAGAAGACCCCAATCCATGAGTATGAAAGACTTAATATGCAGCAGAACTTGTGATTCTGATGCAGAAGACAGGATTGGGCTCTATAAACACTTGCACACCACAGAGGTGTGATCCAAGGGGCTTGACTTGGCCGAGCACATTTGAGGGCCAGAGGGGGGACATTCATGCATGAGAAGAAGCAGACAAAGACTAAGGAAGGATATGAACTAAAAAAAATGGTATCTGTTCTTGTAGCTGGGTCAGACTACCTTCCCCACGCAACCCATAAAGTGACCTTGTAACTTCTCCTACCAATCACAATGTGGAATTTTCACTTAAAAATAATCAATGAATATAACATATTGTGTTTTCTTGATGCTGCAAATTGAGGGTTAAGAAAATCTATAAGAATGCCAGCCCAAAAGAGAATGCATCATCTTCCCACAGCTCGTGACCTTGCAAGCTTCTAGACAATGTCTACCAGGGTGCCTCAATGATGACCTGGAAGGCCTATCACTAGGGGTGATGTTTCACTCTCTGGTCCCATTTCAGTGCCACAATTTGTCCTCTGTGCAGAAACTGAAAACTAGAGTAAGATTTAAGGCCAAGTGTGATGATGTAATATTCTAATGAAGGATGATATTTCAATGACACCACACTCATAAGTAAAAACTCCAGTAGCAAACAGCACAGAGCTACTTCAGTTTCTAATTCTGTAATATAATCCTAATGATGAGCATTTTTCTTTCTACATAGATTTCCTTAAGGGGAATGAACAGAAGCTCTCAGAAGAAAAAACACAACCGCCTCCCCCATTTTTTTCCTTGCTGTCTCAATTTAATATTCACATTATAAATGGATCATAGCTTTGATAAGAGACAAAAGAAATCCCTAAATGACTGTTGTTTAAATTCAATTTAAGGCACTAAAAATGCAATTGTTAGTCCTTTGTCACTGCTCTGTGCTGTAACAGATGTTTTATGCTGTCATCAATCATCATTCCTGAAGTTTCATTAGTCTTTAAGTAGACACTAGTCAATTAAAGATGAAGGAAGATAATCCAAACCATTTATATGGTGTTAAAAAATGATCTATATGAAAGTACCTACATAATGAAAAATTTGAGTCCCCAAGACCTCTCTGAACATAAAATTTTATGATTACCATGCCAGTATACATAAACACTGTTCTCCTAGGTTGCTTGGATGCAAAGAAAAATATTTAAGATGTGCAAAATAATTTATTGTGTTACATTATCCTATAAAACCCACCATGATAAAACCGAATACTTTATTATAAATATCCTACTCTACTCAGTTACCAGCACTAAGTTTACTCTTTATTTAATCAGATATATTAGCTGTGTTTGCCTTAAGCGCTATTTTAAACAACATTTTAAAACAGGATATCTACACTGTGCCTACACTCAGATTCATATGAGAAAATTCCATATTACTGTATCACTGGACTACATTTACCACCAAACCTTGTGCTTGATCTATCATATTCTTCCTAGTTTTACCAACTCCCTAATATCACCTCAAACCAGCCAACCAATCCTGCATATCTAGCCTAAGCGGCATAGCCAATCCAAGAGAAAGTTGATCTTACCTCTACAAATGTTTGACTAAAAATGGAGAAGAATTTTTATGAGACATTATTTTGACTATTCTTGTTAACTAAGCTCAGCATTTTAAGCTGCTATAGCTCACCTGGTCCAGAGAAAAGGAAAAGAAAATGGGGAAGAGGGAGTCAACTCAAGTGCCAGTTGGTGTGGCAGGAATGAACACACCCTCCCAAATTTAAGTTGTGGTTCTGAGGTCGTGGGGATGCACTCTGCCCATGTATTCCAAAAGAGTTGACCGTTAAATGCTGATGGAGACTCAGCCAGATGCAGGAGTACCTGAATACTCAGAATGGAAGTAACAAAAGGAGTGAGCATATATGCATGGATATACATAAGCAGTTCAGTGACCATGATTACCTGCTCTAGCAAGCTAAAGTGGGACTCATGATCTCAAGATTTGTGGTCATGGAAACAGAGCATGTCCCATCTGAAGAATTAGTTCTCACAAGGACTGCCTTCCTTCCGTTGCTGCCAAGTTCATATTGATAAATGTGTGGCCAATCCAGACAAATTGCTAATGAACTGTCTGGGGCAAAATAACCCCTAACTGAACCAAAATATGAGGTCATCTACATGAGCTTTCTTGTTAGGACGGGAGTGGTGGCTATATTCTGTTGGTACTCAGAGTATGTCATGCCAACATTTCTCAGCTTCTGCATGGTTGCAATGAAACATTCTTAGCCTTAATCAATGCTGTTGCTAGAGGCTGCTAATAGAAACAACAGCCCAAACTCCAAGCTCAGTAATGCCAGTGGAGGGACACTGTAATGATAGCTGTGTAACCAACACCAACATCTGGTCAGCAGCTTAGCAAAGGAATTGACCTCACTCATTCCGTGGGGGTTAACTCTATAGTCGAACAAAAACTCACCACTGAACATTTTATCGGAAATGTAAAAAAAGTTACTGTGGAATTGCAAGTGCAGTACAAGATTGTGAACTGACGTGGAACTTTTGTTTACTCCCAATTTGATTTTAGAGCTGGGACAGGGACCGATACAGTTCATACTCCCTTTGTCTTTGTACTGACTGATTAGTTCACCTTAACAGTCAACTGTATAAAGTACGGGCTGACTGCAGCCATCTTAAATCTGCATTCCCTGTAGGAAAACAGCTCAGTAAATAATGTACTTGCTTTGCTGACTTGCAGGTGTTGCGTTTTTGATTTATTAGGGAGTCTATGACCTGATACAAAGCTCAGTGAAGACTCACTGAGTCCCCATTGTTTATGATTTTGTCCAGACAGGGGAAGTGATTGTGGGATTTAGAGGGATCTGGAACTTGCAGAAGGCAGCTTGATGAAGCTTTTGTATCACCTACATTCCACTCTCGATTTCAATCATCTTTTGAGAAATTAAGTTATATTGAAGTTAGTCTGATTTCATATTGATCTCCACACACCCAGCCTCCTTGGTCCCTCATAGTGACAGACAACTTATAGTAACTAGAACTTGATGCCTTTATTTCCAAATTAAAACTATGAGCACCATCCTTTCCTACTGTGGACCTGATTCTGAAGCTACT
Source organism: Carettochelys insculpta (assembly GCF_033958435.1). Taxonomy (NCBI): domain Eukaryota; kingdom Metazoa; phylum Chordata; order Testudines; family Carettochelyidae; genus Carettochelys; species Carettochelys insculpta. The sequence goes on from NC_134151.1 coordinate 14,238,062, forward strand.
CCAAACACAAAAAAAAAAATTTGTTAACTGCAACAGGAGTTCCATAAGCACAATCAACTGTAGAGTTGTGCCCTTCTACTATTACTCCAGGCATTGAGAATTTCTTTACACCACTGTTTTGTAAACCTTCTAACACCACAAAACACCAAACTATAATATTATCTCGAACACCTATGAAATTTTTTTCAAAAAACTTGTCAGACAAAAAATTTAAATCACCACAAACAGCAACATATACCGCAAAAACAAACTGAAGTAATTTAGTCAGATAGCATAGCAACAAAGAAGTAACATTATATCTAGTTTTAATTATGGAAAATATATTCCATCCATGTATTCTTCTGAACGCTCATGGCACACCTGAAATTATGCTCATAACACCAGTATTCTGTGGAACATAGTTTAAGAAACACTGCTCCACATATCCTCAGTTACAACATTTACAGATTGAGGGATGGTCTGTAATACTGGTACCCCTGCTACGCTGAGCAAAATCAGGCCAGATTCAGAAGGCATCTTACTTTGCTGAAATCTAGAAATTCAAATGCAGCACGACGCTGAAAAATGCTGCTGCAGTTCCACAAGCAGGTCTGGATCCTTTTGCAAATGAATGGCAACTCTTCTCCCCTCAGACACAAAGGCACAATGTGTGTGTTTTGGCTTAACTGAGAGCCAAATAACCTTTTGGCCATCTACGTAATTTTATGTACTGCGTTTGGGGTTGGGACAAGAAAGCAAAAATTGGAACTAAATGAGGAATACGTCAAGGTTCAGATTCAAGGTCAGATGAAGACTAGATCTGAGATCTCACAAGATATCAGCCACGTCTCAACGCAAATAGGAAAAATGAGACAGCTGCAGTTTTGGATTGTTTCCAGAAGCAGGCTCAAGCTTGAGAAAAGCAAATCTAGCCTTGCCACCATACCTAAAAATCTCACGTCATGCAATATACACACATTTTCTCCTTCAAAATATTATTTTTCCACCAAGCTCCAAAGTGACAGGAAGAAGCACATACTTCATAATCAACTTGCACTGCATACTCAGTGCAGTAAAGTGCCTTTCAAGAGTATAAACTTACCAAGCAAAACACCTTTATAAACAACTGCAAAAATGGCAACAGCAGGAAAGATTTGCAAGCACCTACAAAGTATAGTGTTATTGATGTAAAGTATAGTGATGTTGATGTACAGTAATTCAACAGATGGAAAATTAAGGTAGCAAGTTGTTTTGTTTTGAATATCAAGCCTGCCCCCCTTCTCTCCAAATAACATTTCACTTACTAAATAATGAAAAGAATGATAGTTACGTGTACTGCAGGTAATGAAAAGAATAGTTACCTGTACTGCAGTCAAAACGTTATTTAATTAACTGCATGACAGCAAAAGTATGATCACTTTTACTGTATTGTGGTTTGATATATCCATGCAGTTTTACTTTTTGGTTGTCATTTGCTTTTAAATGCAAGGCAAAACTGTAGATACAAATCACGTCAAAGTGCATGCAGAAAATAATTTGAATCCTTTATTCCACTTCCACCCCTGCTCATGTGTTCATTTGCAAATGTGTTCTCATTTTGTACATTCTTCTCCATAAATTATGTGGGTGAAAAAAAATCTTTTATTTTTCGCAGGGCTCAGTGAGCCAAACTAAAAAATGATTATATGAAATATCTGCTTATGGAGTTGGCATAAGTTGATAAATGTGGAAATAAACACTTTCCCACAAAGAAAGATCTTTATTTTGATAGAAATCCTATTTTGAATATGCCTTAGATAATCACTTGCCTTTACAGAGCTTTGAGATGGTTATCTAGCTACACTATACCACAGCATAGATGTCTCATCACTAAAATGTCAAGTGACATATCAAGTGCTGATACATCTTTTTGTTCTCAAAAAGTCGATCCAATTAAAAAGTTAATCAAAATTAAATTTGACACTCAAGTCTTTCATTAGCATACACCTTACCTCAGTCTTGTGACTCAGAGCCACAGAGTTCCTTTGTATTACTTCATTTAAAGAGGTGGAAAATGCCAGAAAGACACAGCCAAAGACTGACATCTTCCATGTATCTGAAGAACAGGTTTACTATTGCTAGTAGTCAGATGGGACAGATTAATTACTCATTAGCACGCTTCAACCCCAACACTGAGGCCTGGTCTGCACTAGAAAATTAGGGTGGCATAACTACATTGCACAGATGTGTAAAAAATCTATACATTTCAGAAAATAGTTAAGCTGACATAAGCCCCCACCGCAAACAGAATAATTCTTCCATCAATCTAGCTGCAGGTTCCACCTCCCAAAACCAGCTTTGTCCACCAGGGCTGGAGCCATGCTGGCACGCTGGCCAGGGCTGAACCTAGTGCCCCAGGCCTAGGGCCATGCCAACAACCTAGCCAGGGCTGAAGCCAGCCTCCACAGAACTGACAACTGGGGCCACAACCAGCAGCCCAGCCACAACTGTGATCAGGGCCAGCACAGGCCAAGCTGAAGGGAAACGTAGCAGAGGATCAAAGTTGGGGGGACAGGGGAGCCAGTAGGGCATGGAGACACCAGTAGGGAGGGGCAGCAGGCTGGGGAGGCAGGGACACCTCCCATTGTCCAGCAAATTCCCTCGTTCTGGACAGGTCAGGTCCTGAGGATACTGAACAAGGGATGTGCAGCCTGTATTGTCTCAGGAAAATAAATTACCTTTTCTGACAGAAGAAACCCTCCCACTGGCACTGCAGTGAAGCAGCTGTTGTGATTTAAGTGTAGCCATACCCTGAAGAACCAATCCTAAGAGTGAGAAAATACCTCATTTCCCCATGCCAAGACTGCCTGCTCTCCTTAAGGTTCTCCAATTAAACTGACCACCATGGCCATTTATCTCACAGCAGTAGCCATTTTACTCTGTAGCTTCACAAATAATAAACAATTCCCATGGCATCTTAGAGACTAAAAATGTATTAGGTCATGAGCTGTGATGGGTAAAACCCTCTTCTACAGATGAAATGAAATGGAAAAACAGAATCCAGGGTTTATGTAGCAGGAAGCAGAGGTTGAGAAAGGGGAGAAAGTTACACCTCACTTGTGGAACCAGTTGATGAGGCAAATTAAGTTGGACATCTCTCATTCCTACAAATATCAAAGGTGGGAAAATTGTCCTTGTCATACAAAATGAATCATGTAGTGCAGTAATAGGATCTTACCAGGCTTATGCATTACAAGCTCATCACCTAATAAATTTCTTAATCTCTAAAGCAGTGTTGAAACTACTAAGTTTTTTTGTTTTTAAACAGAAAAGCCCTTCTGTTGACAAAACTAGGGAGTGTCCATAGTACAAATGCATTCAGTCTGTAATCTGTCAACAGAATACAACCTTATCCCCGGAAGAGTTACGTCTTGAAAGTTTGAGGCATAGCGCTTCTGTAGACAGAAAAATAGCGTAGAAACTCCAAGGGGCCCTCTGCCGATAGAGAGGGCTTCCAGTTCACCTAGCAGCCCTGTCTGCAGAACTTCCAGTTGGCTGCTCTGTCGACAGAAGGCTGGCAGTCTCCTGCATTCTGTCGACACAGGGCATCAACAGGGGGAGCCCCTATTAAGTGTGGACGTGTTCTGTAGACAGAGGTTCTGTTGGACAAACTCTGTGAACAGTGACTTCTGTAGACCGAACTTCATAGTGTAGACCCAGCTTAAGGTGCCACAGGATCACTTGTTATTCATAATGGACCTTATGTTTTTTGTGATTCAGTCATTTGTCTAAACAGTGAATATTGAGATCACTCAGTGCCATCACAAAAGACACCGAGCTGCTATGAGGCAGCTATATTGGTGAACACTACTGACCTAGTTCAGACTCATACATCATATCCTTGAAGTAAAAGGAGCCACACTGGAAATCTGGAGTCATCTAGTCACCCACAAATGTTATTATGAGCACACAGGATGAAACTCAGTCCCACACAGAATCAGCACCACTTTAAACCCTCAAAATAAAGTTTATATGAGAGCTCCATGATACTCAGGCATTGTCAGAATCTTCTTCACAGGATGAACAACATTTAACTTAATTTCCTAATGCAGCAAGGTAACTGAAAATCGCTATAAATTTCCACGACTGTAGTCACTGCTCCACATTATAATATATCAATGAAAATTGTATTCATTTCCAGGCACTTAAACTAAGAATGATTTCAGTAAGGACCTCTTAGTATTTCCATTACAACCTACTTTCAGGAGCTTACATATCATCCACTGTAATATAGTCTCACTGAAACTTGGTATGAAGATCTCAGCTATGTTTAACTCTACAAATGTTCCTAAATCTTAAAAGGGTCTTTTTAACAAATTAAAACAAACAGTGTGTTTTGCAAGTTACTTGTCTAAAAGAAACAGTTTGAAGTATTGTAACCCAAGCAGAAGCATATTTCTAGACACAAATACCACATCCCAAAACCTATCAGAGAAACAGTTCTTTTGAGGATCTCTGACCCCAGCCATCAACACTGAAAAAATCCACGGCTAACTTAAATACTACATAAGGGTAAAATGGAATGAGATTTCTCAGATTTCACATTGCTTAAGAGAAACTGCTAGTTCTAGATGGGCTTCTTTGATTGTTTCTTGGGTTGCAAGATTAGTAGACTAGAGATGCCATTAGTTCCAATATGTTACATTTCATTTATAAATATGATGTGCTCTTTTCCTCCTCTATTTACTGCACATGAAAACTAACTGTTCTCAAGCTATGTTGGTGTTTTCAACATGTGTGCCAAAGACAAATGAATGTTGAGCATGGTGACAGCTCCACAGGAGCCAAAACGAATAGGAAATATTTCCACAATAGTGTGAAACAACTCCTTTTGGGACACTAGGGCTGTGTCTACACGTGTCCCAAACTTCGAAATGGCCATTTCGAAGTTTACTAATGAAGCGCTGACATGCATATTCAGCGCTTCATTAGCATGCGGGCGGCAGCGGCGCTTCGAAATTGACGAGCCTTGCAGCCGCGCGGCGCGTCCAGATGGGGCTCCTTTTCGAAAGGGCCCCGCCTACTTCGAAGTCCCCTTATTCCCATGAGCTCATGGGAATAAGGGGACTTCGAAGAAGGTGGCGTCCTTTCGAAAAGGAGCCCCGTCTGGATGCGCCACGCGGCTGCAAGGCTCGTCAATTTCGAAGCGCCGCTGCTGCCCGCATGCTAATGAAGCGCTGAATATGCATGTCAGCGCTTCATTAGTAAACTTCGAAATGGCCATGCAAATGGCCATTTCGAAGTTTGGGGCACATGTAGACACAGCCTAGGTGTATTAAATCAAAAATACATAATGTAATAAGAGCCTATAACTACAGATTTACAGGATGAAACATAAAAACTTTCAGATTATTGAGTAATAAGTATGAGGCAAATGAAAACAGATATTTATTTTTATAGATCATAATATTTTCAAGCTATTTCACTCCTTTGTGTAAATGGGTGTGAGAAAGCATGCATTTAATCTTAAAGATACCTTTTCAAAGGCCTCAATACAACATTTACATAGCATAAATGTATATTTCACTACTTACTAGACTCAGAAGCATCTGTGACTTCAACTAAATCATTCACAATTTAAAATCCCATAAAATATTTAATACAAAATAAAATTAAAGGGCACATCTTCAAAAATGCACCATTCAGAATTGCAGAAGTTCTGTAAAGGAGTTCAGATCCCATTCAGGCAATTAAAGTAATTCAAGTGTTTTAGAGACCTGGCAGTGCCCATTTAAAATAATGTAGTTAAGTTTTCGATAACAACGGTTGCTGTAGGATTCTGAGAATTTCTGAAAATATAGCCACTTCATCTCCGGGCCTTATGTGTTAGTAGGGCTTATGTCACAGTCAGCAAGTCTTTCCATTGACTTAAATGGGCTTAGATATTTGCAAATGTAATAATGTCTACATAATACTTCTGAAAATTTGGCCCATATTATTCTGCTGTAGTTTTCAGCCCACCTTTCTCAAGCCAGAAAATTTAAGAAAAACTCTTAAAATATTTCTTAGTTCATAAATTTTCTTTTCAGTTATGGCCCTTTGCTTACATTCTGTTGTCTGACTTGTTCCTGCTACTATCAAAATGCCTTAGTTGAATCACTAGGGAGAGCAGGTATATCACCAAATCTTACCTGAGGGAAAGACACAGTTTGAAATCTGAACTGCTGTTTTATGTGTCACTATATCCAATGAAATGCATTAATTAATTAATTACGCAAATGAGTAAATATAAGTAAGAGAATATTTGCAAAAGTTGATGTCTTTGAATTTCCATTTATCAGATCATCCCAACATACATTATATCTTGGCAGACTCAGCTTTAATCTTGTTGCAAAAAAATAAAAACTTGTTTAAAATTCAAGCAGGGCTCAGTTCTTCTTTCAGCATCCCCTCTGTTTAATGCAGAATGATTCCAATGATTTTCTACAGAGATATCACTGAGATCAGAATGTGGCTGTTACAGAGCAGGGGGCCTTCAAACTATTTGATCAAAATAAACAATAACTCTCACAGGACAAATTCACATAAATACAGCTGCACTGTTATGACAAGCCCCATTACTACAGATGTTTTGCTGGAGGAATATGTGAAAGCAGCTAACCAAAAGAATGCCTCTATCAAATGGTATTTAGCAAGTGAAAACAAATAGGCTTTAACATAGAGGATATCTAAATATCATTGCAGGATACACAGCAATGGCAGAACCCCAAAGTATAGGAAAGATTCAGATTCAAAACATTACCTCTTAACTGCAGGAGTCTCAGTGGCCGCGTCTACACGTGCACGCTACTTCGAAGTAGCGGCGCCCACTTCGAAATAGCGCCCGTCACGGCTATACGTGTTGGGTGCTATTTCGAAGTTGAAATCGACGTTAGGCGGCGAGACGTCGAAGTTGCTAACCCCATGAGGGGATGGGAATTGCGCCCTACTTCGAAGCTGAACGTCGAAGTAGGGCACGTGTAGACGATCCGCGTCCCGCAACATCGAAATAGCGGGGTCCTCCATGGCAGCCATCAGCTGAGGGGTTGAGAGACGCTCTCTCTCCAGCCCCTGTGGGGCTCTATGGTCACTGTGTGCAGCAGCCCTTAGCCCAGGGCTTCTGGCTGCTGCTGCGACAGCTGGGGATCCATGCTGCATGCACAGGGTCTGCAACCAGTTGTCGGCTCTGTGGATCTTGTGTTGTTTAGTGCAAGTGTGTCTGGGAGGGGCCCTTTAAGGGAGCGGCTGGCTGTTGAGTCCGCCCTGTGACCCTGTCTGCAGCTGTTCCTGGCACCCTTATTTCGATGTGTGCTACTTTGGCGTGTAGACGTTCCCTCGCAGCACCTATTTCGATGTGGTGCTGCCCAACGTCAAAGTTGAACGTCAACATTGCCAGCCCTGGAGGACGTGTAGACGTTATTCATCGAAATAGACTATTTCGATGTCGCTACATCGAAATAAGCTACTTCGATGTCGCGTGCACGTGTAGACGTAGCCAGTAAGGCCAGGCCTACATTAAGGGACAAAACTGACATAAGAGATGCAACTCCAACTACCTGAATTGCATTCCTGGAGTCAACATAACTTGAACCAATTTTGTGCACCATTCCCACCTCCGAAGGTAAACAGGAGAAACTCTGCCATCAACTTCCCTTAATCCGCATGACTGAGAAGAGTACCAGGACCAATGCAGCACCCTGAGCATTCAATTTAGCACAGCCCTATCAGGCACATGAAGTTGAAACCCAGAAGATTGACCGCCAGTGCATCAACCTGGTGCTAAGTGTAAACAAGCCCTAAGACATGACGTACAAACTCTGCTTTCAGTCAAGCTTGTGCTAGCCCACTGAAGTGTTTCACATTGTGTCTCGGAGGACTGAATTTTGACCATAGCACCACACTATTAGTAAAGGCTGACAGTAACAAGCATACACATTTGTATGTTCACAGTCAGAATCAGGCCCCCAAATGTACCTCGACGTGCAAATAGGGCCCAATCCAAAGCCAAGAGGAATATATCCAGTGATTTCAACAGCCTTCATCATTTGCGAATCTAAATAATGTCTATGCACCTTAAGCAACATGCAAATATGTTTGCAGACATAATTTAGGCTACTTCATTTGATAATCTAGCCCTTTGCCATAAGTGGAACTCCAAATGACCATCAGCATACAAATACCAGTATTTCCCTTAATGTCCTATCATCATTTTGGTGGTCACTGTTTCTTTACATGAGTGGTTACCGCTCTTTTTTTGGTAATATTTTTGTGGGAATGCTTATAGATATGTACTGAAGAGTAATCATAATAAAGTACAAAGGCTTCTTCTGTGCTGCTTATCTTTTTGTCAATCCAGAGTATGAAGATTACTATATTAATATGCATTTTAATTACAAGTTCAATTACATCTTAGCCTGTTTTTGAACATTAAGAAAAACGAAAAACGAATAAAATGCTTGACTTACAATTTTGCTCAAAATATAACAGGTTGTTTTTTTTATTATTATTTCAAAGAGGAGGTATAAAAACAAAGAAAAGCACCCCTTTATGGATTTGTCAAAAAGGGCCATATCCTGCTCTCCTTATTCACAAAAGTAATTTCACTGGCCTCATTGAGGCAGGCAAGTAAGCATTATATCTGCTCTCACACCTTTTCATACCAAGTTTCATCCCAGCTGAGTACTGAAAACTGAACTATAAACCACAGAAAAAGCGAGTGGCTTTTGTCATGGAATACTCTTAACTCTAGCTCCACAAGGAAGCACTAACACAACTACAGATACTTCTTTAAAACTGGTAAGTGGCATGTTTGTAGAGCCTGATTTTTCATTCTGCCACAGCTATGTTAGACTCTTATGCGATTGCCAATAAAGAAGTTAAGAAATACAGCAAGCCGTATACTAGCAAATAACAGTGACCTTTCTTACTATTTAGCACTCTGAGACATTGTCCATAAAACATGGCAAAGACAAATACAGCTTCGCTTCTTTGGCAGAAGCCAAATTAGTTAAAGTATTTATTTATAAGCGTGAACAAGTGACAAGATGGCAGTAATTATTAACTCAGTTGTGGAGATCATCTCCAAGGCAATCTTTAAATATCTGGCAACTATCCATTGGTCTCAAAAATAAAGCCAAAGTGATTGATTTAAAATAAAATTCTACTGAAAAAAGACTGAAACACAGCAGCGTAGAAAAAGCCATGACCAGCGCAGCATGTTTAATTTGTTAAAGGAAAGCAAAGAAAATCATATCAGAAGTCAGTTGCTTTTCAGGGGACAATTTTAAAGAGACACTGCATTCACTTTAAAATGAACAATAATATTACTAAAAATCCTTGACTTGTATGTCTTAAGTCTCAGGATACTGCAATTTCTTGCACACAATATGGGCTGCTACACTCAGACAGCACCTGACTGACTTCAGTGGAGAAATGAATGGGAATAGATACTGCAATTTCTTTTACACACGGGACAACAAGTCTGTAGGGTCCAACTGAGCAAGAAAATCTTCTACTTGAGGCCATTGAACTGGACACTTCCTTCCTCAAAGGTCAGGACAAAGGCCACACATATAAATAGAAGCTGGTTATTCCACTGTAAGAGGCACCCTTCTGTGGACTCAAGATTTACAAGTCGTGCATTTACTAAAGTGCATTTCTGAAACTCTGCCCAAGTCTCTGTGGGTATGTCTACATGGCAAAACAAAGACAAAACTGCAGCAGTTCTCACATCACAATCAGACTCATGCTGAAGTGCTCAGGTAGCAGTGTGAATAACCTCAGTGCTTGTCTAAGCCCACAAAGTCAAAAAGAACACACCCTAGAAAGCCAAAGGAACACCATCAGGACTTTGGGTGAGGGGGAGGAGAAAAGTCAGGGCTTCCCTATTTAACATAGTATGTGTAGAAGAAGGGTACACGCTGACGTTCAGATCAAGCACACAAAGACAGCCCATTCCAAAGAGCATTTATAAAGTGGGTTGCTGCTAACAGCATAAAGAGTATATCTACCACACTTCATCCTTTCTAACTTATGGGGATTTTCTTCCAGTTCACAGTAGCACGTCTCTGTAGCTTCTTTGCCATTAAATACTTTCCTTTATTTGTATCTCTTTCACGCCTCCTTTCTTAATTAAATAGTACAATGCTGAACCACAACTATAATTTGGATTTGTTTTTTTAAGCTGAAAGAACAAATGCTTCCTGTCTACAGTAGTGGGGAAAAGCACAGAGGTGGAAGCTAACATATCAGCCATTTGAAGATAGAAGGGGTTAGAATGCATTTGTAAAGCTTAACTCACTTCCTATGTAGGTGTTTTCAATACCACATTTTACATTGTAATGTGTGCACTTCACATGTATCCATTTCACAAAGCTTAACCCATGCACAGAACACTTAGGGCAGCAATCTCACTTTGGGGCCAGGTGCTCATGGATTCACACCTTATAAGGTACCATCAGTTGAGCTCCTTCTGGGGTTTTGTACTACAGACCTAAGTGAGGGCACTGTACTAGTTTGCCCTTCATACAGAGGCACCTTCTGTTGACCCCTGTGCTATCCAAAAAATTCAAGTACTCATGACACTATTCAAAACGAATAATGGCTAACCTCAATATTAAGAACCAAATTCATTATTTAATAAGACAGTTTGCCATGTTCTACTTCTGCATTCAGAGGAGTTGCTACCTTTTGTCTCAATAGTCATGCATAGCCAGCAGGGGCGGGCATTCAAGATCATTTTGAGAGCGCAAAAGATCTAAATTTATCTACAGAAATATTTGAACGTGAGACTCAGACAGAAAACTGTTTGGGAAAAGACCATCATCATTTGTCAGTACAATTCCATGCAAGCCCAAGTCACTGCAGAAATAATAAACCAGAAAAGAGCAATCTTGTGGTACAAAACCTGAGAAAGTGACAACCTCCCAACATGTGGCTTTAATGTTGACGGTTAGATGCCATATATCAGGACATGTGAAATGGCCATGCTCTACCACTCTTGCTCTTGACAGCATCTCCTATACGCAAATTAGAAGAGGGGATATTGCCAGCAGAAAAAATATTCCAAGTGTTTTTCCCTACTGCTTGATATATCTTTCTTCTTTTCCTCTCATGTTTTTCATCTTCCTTCTTTTCCTATTCTTCCTCTTTTTCTCTTTCCTTTATTAGGGCTCTGTCCCTTACTTGTTCTGTCTTTTCCTGGTTCATCTGACTCCACCCTCTTGCCTTTCCCTTTATCAACATTACCCACCACACATCTTCCCTAAATCTTTCCCACACAAGCAAATCATCCCTCCTATCCCTGATCTATCTGTCAGTCCCATTGCAAGAAATTTGAGGATAGCAGAAGGAGCAATGGGCTTAAACTGCAGCAAGGAAGGTTTAGATAAGACATTAGGAAAAACTGCCTAACTGTCAGGGTGGTTAAGCGCTAAAATGAATTACATAGGGAGGTTGTGGAATCTCCATTGCTGGAAATATTTAAGAGCAGGTTAGATGGACTCCTATTGGGGATGGTCTAGATAGTGATTGGTCCTACAGAGAGGGCAGGCAACTGGACTCCATGACCTCTTGGGATCCCTTCCAGTTCTAGGGTTCTAGGATTCTATGTTCACTGGGGTCCTGCCCTGTCCAGTTTCACTTTATTTGCAGAGAGATTATACACCTTTGGGTGACCCCAGTACAGTAGCTCTCTCCCCCTTTACCCATCTCTCTTCGGTCTGGCTCCCCATTCCTACCATACACCCAAAGGCAATTTCTGACTTTCTGAAGTTTGAAAGCCCTTGACTATCTTCATAACACCAGCCTGTCTCTGTTGCTCCTCTATTGTTGCTCTCTGCGTGGAACACCTCAAGGAAGTGGGGTAGATTTTAAGAGAACACAGTGGTGAGTTTCTGCTGAAAACTCAATGCCTGAGGTGCATTAGCAGAGTAGTGCTTTATCTTACCAAGAAAAGTGTACCAGCAGAGTCCTGAGATCACTGCATCCTGATCTATCAGCATCCTACTTTGTATTTAGTAGACAAGTCTGGGGTACTTTGATTACAGAGTTTGTAATATAACTTAATTCTCTGAAGAGCTGAGATGCTATTAGGATATGTTGTAAAAACTTCAGCAGATTATCAGAAGTGAATTGTATCCTGTAGACTATAACATTGCTTTTGTCTCCTGTAACTCTTTCTCAAAGGAAGGATTATACAGTCATGACTTCCAATAAGACAAACCAGTCTATTGTGTTAATGTCGCTCCATGCATGTATACTAAAGCCATAAACCAATATACACATAATACTGTTGCTCTTTAAAATTATATACAAGTGCATATTTTGAACCAAGTCATTTGTTAGAGTCCATGTTCCTCACAGCACTATGAATAAATAGCTATAATTCAGTTAAATATCCTACAACACTTAAAAAGTAAAACTAATATTGGGATAAATAATATCAAGCATTTTTCGCTCTCCTTTTAGGATATTCTGTATCAGAAACCTCTAAGAGTCATACACACACACACACACAAGTTGTTTCCGCCTATTTTAAAAAAGCAAACCAAAATTTGAAATATAATTCTAGACCAATATTCTCCTATGAGAGCAGTATATCATGCACAGAATATCAACAAGCAGAACAAAGGCAGAATATGCTATGGAGGACACAGTGAAAGCCATAGAGGAAAAATATATCCCAAATTTCCTTCTGTGTTTACAAACAAATTTGTAGGTTAAAGTTTGTTTCTAAAAATAATGGAGATATTGGTGGGATGGAGAAAGAATCCTATCTGCTGTGCCAGTGTCAAAGTCTCTGCTCCAATTATTAATCAAGAGGGTGAAGATTTGAAAATCTGACATCTCAAGCTAGCATTAGTTATTTAAAAATAGACTATTAAGCCCTCTGGAGATATTATCTTAATGAGTCTGATTAGTACTAGAGAAAAAGGATGCTGAGAAGGAAATTCAAATACAGTAACAAACACCTGGAGACTCTCCTGAGAATGTTTTATCAGGCTCACGGTGATACAGAACATCTTATGTAATGCAAAATTTATTATGACAGGAAAATCATTTTGGTTTAAGTAGCTGTTACACCTCTTGGTGTTTATTTTCAACTTTCACCTGCACCAGGAAACTTTAAAGGAAAAATGCAGCATGACTGGCACAAATCATTCTCTCAACAATGGTAATATAGGATACAAAGCAGAATGGATTCAGTGTAATTATTTAAGATTATTATTGTGCTGCACTAAAACATTACCTGAAGAATTTACTCCTGTGTAAAGTATGAACACTGAAAGGAAATTCAGACGTGATAGCTATCAATTTACAAATCCATCTGAAGGGCTTACTACTTCCCTTTATGTTCATTCACTACAGCCTGGAGCTGGAACGTAAAGTATTTGTGGGTCCCTTTGTGTGCTCCTATAGGCAAAAAAGTACATATACACCTTTTATCAAGAGGTTTTGAAAATGCAATTTCTGCTTATGTATGTATGTTCAGCTTTCTGATTAGGAAAGGTCAAAAGTAAATTAATTGATTCCAGGTTTAATGTTTTTAATGATGAGAGGAGTTATTCTGAAGGCAACTGCAAAGCCTGACTTACTGCAGATGATAGAAAAAGTTTCTGACTGTGGAAGGGAACATGTGTGTCTAGCTCTAGGAGAGGATGGGATTCTTAAACTAAGTTCATATTGGAGTCGTCAGAGATCTTCTCATAGTACTGTCCAAGGTTGTGTAGTCTCCCTTGTAGGCAAAACTGCTAACTCCCATTAAAGTTAGTGCAAGCTTTAGATACATATAAACAATAATTTGTTTTCAACTGAAGTCAATGGGAACTTGTCCATTGACTTCAGTATAATCACCTGAAAGTCTACAGGTAGGAAAACAGACTCAAAATAAAACTTTTCATTACAGAAATGTAAAATATTCAAGACCCCACAAAAAAAATTTCAAAACAACATGTTACTGGGGTGACATTATAATTTTTCAGTACCCCCTTAGAAAAGAGAAAAAAAACAGTTTGGCATCAATGTTTAGTTTTGCGGACATTTTGGGGGATAATACTAACCATTCCAGTTCTAGCTCACAGCTCTGGCAAAAGAAACTCACCACCCTCAAATAGCTAATGGATGTTTATAAAGACTCCATGTATACCGTAGCTGTTATTCACAGATTTCATTACAAGAAATCAGCTTAAAATAAAACACAATTTTCTTTCTTTTGCACCTGAACTTTCCAAGCAGAACATAGCTCACTATCACATGATAAAAAAGGTAGAAGTACACTGTAAAGATATTTTAGATTATATTCTAGAAAGCTGCTTTAAAATATAATACTTAAGAACTGATTCTGCTCCCAGAAAAGTTGCTTGGAACTTAACCATTGCCTTCAGTGACAGCAGGACCAAGCTCTCTACTAACAAGTCTTCCAAAACCAAAAAGGTATTATTCGTATAATCCCAATGTTACCATTTTATATTATGAACCATTTTCTGTAAGTTACAGAAAACCTTCAAGTATAGAAATAACTAACAAATGGTGGCTTAGTGCACTAGACCACATTATTTAGGCTGCAAAGCATTTTTAATTCAGATCAGATCTACATTTTAATAGGTATGCAGGTCAAGATAGTGCAAAGTGGCATATGCTTAACATTTTTGAAAAATATTTTTTCCTGTAAAGTTGTGCACCAGCAATTTGGACAATTTGCTTTTAAACAAGATGCTTATCACCTTCCCAGCCTATAGATTTCACTAATGCAAGTTTTACCATGTTACCTTCATTGCTCCATGTTTTATGTCTGTATGTCACCATTCTGCAGTAAGTAGCCCAGGACACAGGGCCAAAACCAGCACCCTTAACCAAATAAAGCTGAAGGTAAGGTAAGACTGGCCCATAATATTTACATGTAAGCAAAGTGTTTACAAGGAAAGTTCAGTCTGACTCCTCCTCCTGTTAATTTCAGGAGTGCTGCTGATTTCTCAACAGTTCCTTAGAGCCCAAAATAATGGAAGCAAAACACACTAATTATTTAGTTCTTATTATCCTTTAGTAGGTTAATCATTTATTAAGTACAGACTATTAAGAAAGAGTACTGGAATAGTTTTGTTTACATAACAAAGTAATTGGGCATGATTTTGTGTGTGTAGTTTGTATTTAAAGCAACTCACTTTATTTAAAAAGAAAAAAACAAAAAACAAAAAAAAAAAACCAAACTAGCTTCCATAGCAAAACAAGTCTGAGCAAAACTTCCATTTGATCTCAATTCTTACCCACATAATCTACAGGAATTTGTGAGGTAAAGCACAATGCTTCAGGGCATTTCTGTACTAGGTATCAATTGGCCATCACTTCATCCAAAACACAAGATATACTACCACAGTGTGATTCCATATATAGTTTAGTTTGCGATCAAGCATAAGGAAATCTGACTGGGATTTCCTAGAGACCTAGTTCTCTACCCAGCTCACAAACTGCCTCCACACATTTAAGTGTGTTTCAATGACTGGCACATGAAAAAGCAACAGAGAGGTAGCTGTGTTAGTCTGAATTCTAACAAAACAAACCAGCAGTCATGTGGCACTGTAAAGTTATTTCTATTTTTTTTTTGGACCTCTGTACTATATAACTGTCAGTCTGGACTGGGAATGCTATAGATCTGAAGAACTGGGTCTGTTCCAGGGAAGCTCATCACCTAATAAATTATTTTGTTAGTCCTTCAAGTCCTACATGACTGCTGGCTTGTTTTATAAAGAAGCAAGTAGGTCTTGTAACTGCAAGACAGCTCATTTTATGTAATAATATGCAAGCAATCCAACGCGGCCTCGCTAACTGAAGTATTTGCAGGTCCCTTTGCGACCCAACAGACACGAATCGCAGGAAAAAAAAACCCTGCCATTTAAGCTCTTTAAAATCACCCCTAGTATATTATATAGCGTTAAATTGTTGGGTGAAGAATGTCTTTCGGACGCAGTGGAACCGTGCCGTCAGCAGGGGGCGCTCCAGTATGAAGCAAAACAAGACGAACGTTGCTCCACTGACTCCAAACTCAAGCGCCCACTCAAAAGCGCTTTCTGCACGTCGGAAGGGGTAGCCACCAACCAGGAAGACTGTCAATAAACGGCACAAGCTTTGGACATGTTGTGACTCACAATACAAAAACAATCCCTTTGTCTACATTGCAGATACTTCATGTATTAAATGGGGGGAGGGGCTGAGCAGCCCTGTATCCGACACATCCCCCCCCCTTCCAATCCATTTGGTTGTCGATTTTTTTTGTGCCACTTCCGAAAAATCTGCACGCAGGTTTGCGCTGGATCCCTTTGCTGTATGGAGCTGGCAAAGGTGGCCCCTGTTCAGCGTCTTGTCATGCCAAAGTGTGGAACTAGTGTGTAACAGGCGTATAATGCACGCAAAGAATAACAGGAGTTTGGGCGTGGGGGGGGGGGAGTTATGTTTGGTTTGATCACCTGTCGGGGACTGCCAGCCAATGCACGACGGAGCCAGATGAGAAATAAACAGACGAGCATCATATGACCACAGTTTTCAGGACAGGGAGGTAAAAAAAAACCCACTCACTCACCATATTGACTTCTGAGACCATGTCTATGCTGGCAATGTCTATGTTCATGCCCACAGCCACTGGGGGACCTGCAAACCAACGAAACGGTCCGCACTGTGATCTCTGAGGACTAAACTCATTCTTAGCAGCTGTATTAAGACTAATCAAGGGAGGGGGGCGGGGGGAGAGAGC
Source organism: Carettochelys insculpta (assembly GCF_033958435.1). Lineage (NCBI taxonomy): Eukaryota > Metazoa > Chordata > Testudines > Carettochelyidae > Carettochelys > Carettochelys insculpta. Next base: position 14,254,803 of record NC_134151.1, read on the forward strand.
ATGAGCGATGGGACCATCCAAACTGCTCTCCTTCCCCCTTTGCCTTCGCCGTCATCTGTGGCATGTTTCATGCAGCATGCACACACGTGTTCCTCACGGGCCCGATGCACACCGATTATCGCATCAGCCCATTGCGAGCGGTACCCGAGGGAAGGGGAAAAGCAGCCTCGGTTGCACCTGCATCTTTTAATTCTTTCTACTCGGCACATGCGACCTGAATACTGGGCAAGATGCATCTCACCTGAGATTCAAATGGGTTATGCCCGGCCTTATGCCTTATAGAGCCCTCCTCCCCCACCACACACACATACACACATACATTTAGGCACCCAACTAGTTCAAAGTCGCAGCACACGTTGGGTTAAGTGGCATTTTCCGTGTCAGTGCCCAACACATCTTGTACTCAAAAATAGTAACTGTGCCCACAGACACCTCAGGCTCCAGAGGAAAAAAAACGGTGGACAAACTTAACCCATTTGCATCTCAATAAAGCCAATGAACCGATGGTTTGCTCACGGGTTAATAAGTTCTCAGCACACGCTCACACAGATGAGACCGATTACAGAGATGCAGGAGAGGTTGACTCACTGATCGCATTGAGAGCATGCTGGGCTTAGAAAATTGAGTGACAATAGGCTTAACTTTGGATCATCTTGAGAAAATGGCAAACACACACACACACCCCCCTCAAAAGGGGCAGCAGCACCCACAACACGTTTAAAAACACACACACACCGGATACACAGCCTGGGTCTGGAAAATAGCCTCTTCAAAAAGCAATGAAATTACCTCCAAAATCTGGCCTCAGCCGAATGTCATAGCCTTTCAGCAGTCTATCCACGGTCTCTTTTACCAGCGACATATTGCTTGGGTCATTGACACTAAAAAACAATAATACATTGTTCTTATGTCTCAGAATCAGCCTCTCCATTCGGGTAGCAGCAGCGATACAATGCAAAGCAAAGCGATTGCTCGCTCACTTACCTCTGGGCACAAACCATGGCTATTATTAAGAAGAATGACCAAATCCCAACGCAACCCCTTTTCCGGACTCTCAACATCCCTTTAGCTTGTGATATAATTTAGGGTTTCACTGAAGAGCAGAAGAGATCCAACTTATTCTGGCCAGTGCAGTAATTCTAATGTGAGGCGCATGCGCACGGCGTACCACAACATCAAAAGGAGCAGTGGTTGCTGCTGGAGATGGAACAAATTTCCTTGCCCCAGAAAAAAAAAATTAAAGGGGAAGAAGAAAAAGCATTATTTAAAAGAGTCACCCCACAGAAGGATCAAGTGTCTTTGTATGGTCCTTTTCTTTAGGACAGAACACCAGCATATAACCGACTGCAAGCAGGGAAGTTTCAGGAGTTGCAGGATGCAGCAGTTTGCAACCTAGCTGATGGGGCGGGGGGGGCGGGCATGTGCAGAAGCCGACTGGAAGCAGAGAGGGAAAGGGTTTTTTAAAAACCCGGGGATGCAAATCGGGCGTATGGTGCGAGAGGCAGACGCGGGGGCGGGGGGCTAGCTCAACTTTCCGCCCCCTGAGAGCAGTCCCAGAGAAAGGAGAGGAGTAGGGAAAGGAGCTGGGATTCTCACGGGGGAGGGGAGAGAGGGTGGCCTATAGTAATCTTCCTGGGGGAGCAAGAAAGGATGACGAGCGGGGGCTGGTAAGGAGGGATTCGAACGTTGGCAGCAGCTGTTCCGAGGTCAGACGAGCGGGGAGCTGGGGGGGCGCTCGCTTCGTGACGTTCCCGGCCATGCACGAAAGCGGGGTGGGTGATCGAAGCTCGCGCCCCCCGGTCTGTTTCAGCGGGGTCCCTACAGAGCAAATGGCTGGAGAGGGTGGGCGTTAGCAGGGAATGCACATTGCTTAGCGGGCTGCGGAAGGGGGCTGGGGTGCCCGGCTCCCCTGAGAAGAAATCTAGGTTGTTTAAGGAGCATTCCGGAGCCGGTGCGTGGCCACTCACGAGACCCACCTTACCTTTCTCGGGGAAACGGCAGCTGCTGCCAGGCAGTGCTGGGCGGAATCAACGCTTGGGAAGAAAGCGGAGACGAGCACAAAACTGATTTGAGGATGTTTTGATGACATTTAAATCCTGAGCAGAAGAAAGGGGGGGGAGGGAGGGGAGGATTTAAATTATTCCTTGCAAATCTGCCCGCGCCTTGTGGTTCCTTTTACACCTCCTCCTCCTCCTCCAAATACCCAGTTGCAGCCGTGGATCTGTGTTGCTTCACTGAACGGATCTGGGGTGTGCACGCGTCCTTGCCTGGCCTGAACTGCACGGGGAAGGGAATTAGGCGGGCACACTCCCTTCACACCAAAGCAATATTTAATACGCTGCAAAGCGAGCGGGGAGGAGTGATGGACACCGAGAGGTGAGCCGTGCCAGAGAGAGGCTTTGCAAGCCTCCGAATTCCCCTCAATAAAGGTACATCAGTGCACTGGCTGCTAAACCAGCCCCCTCCGCCCCAACGCAACGAGCAAGGGGGCTGGTTTAAACCCCACGCCACAGGCCATTTCCCACGCATGCAGATCCCGGCCACCAAGCACACCCTGCGATCGCCCGGACTGGGGGGGGCGGGGAGTGTTGGACGCGTAGTTCTGTTTCGCGCACTGACGCAAGAGCTCGCTGAGCCCGCGGGAAGGGGGAGCACACTCCCCGGGTCCGTGGGCAGCCACTGCAGCTCGGCACCGGCCCCCTGGCCCGCTGGAGGCGCAGCAGGGAGAAGAGCGGAGCTGCGGCGGCAGCATGCGCCAGCCCCGGGCTCGGCTAGAGCCACGTGATGCCAGGCAACGCGTGAAGCGGGCCTCGGGGCTGTGTAGTGTGTGAACGGGGAGCAGGAGGAGAGGGGCTGTGGCTGTGAGTGCCGCTGTCCAAGGACACAAGGGGCCCGGGGATCCAGCTAGACGGGCTGCCCCAGCAAGGCGCCTGAGCAAGAGGCACGTAAAGGAGCAGTGGAGTAAGGTGAGGAGCATGATAATAGTCTCAGAGGGCAGCCGTGTTATTCTGTATCTTCGCAAAACAAAGCTGGCAGTCCTGTAGCACCTTAACGCCTAACCACGTAAGTTCTCAGTAAGGAGCTTTCCTGGGTAAGTTGAAGAAGTGGGTCTTTCCCAGCAAAGGTCCTTACCTAATAAGTAAAATTCTTAGTCTTTAAGATGCTACAGTACTGCTTGCTTTGTTTGGTGAGGCGCATGGACCAGGAAGGCAACTGAGCTGGCCCTGGCTGCCTGCAGAGAGTAAAAGCTCAGGTATGATCTGGGAGAAGGAGTAAAGCTTAAGAGCCTTCGAAGAAACGGTGAGGATGCAAAGGAAGAAAAGGGACATGAATGCAAAACCCAGCACCATTTCACAGAATTCTGCTGGTGGCTTTAAAAATGTAACCAATGTACAGATATTGATGGTGAGTAAGTGGATAGAATCGGAGTCAAACCTTGTGGAGTCAAAACAATTTCCAGTTGCCCTTCAAAATATTCATTAGGTAACACAGAAATCCTTTTAGCGCAGTCTCCATTCCAACTGCAAAAGACACAGATCTACACTCAGACAGTTAATACACTCTGTACTACGCTCACACCATGAATATATTCACAGGAAATAGGGAGGTTTGAACAGCTCACTGCCACTCCAACCCTCAAATGTAACCCACCAAAAATTGAGAACAAGAAGAAGTCTGGTGGCACCTTATAGCCTAACAGATATTTTGGAACATAAAGCTTATGCTCCAAAATATCTGTTAGTCTATAAGGTACCACAAGACTTCTTGTTGTTCTCAAAGGTACAGACTAACACAGCTACCTCTCTGATACTTGCCACCAAAATTTGAGCTTTTCATGTGATTTGTGTATGTAGTTGTTTTTCCTTGATCTGAAAAATATTAGACACAAATTATTTCTGAAGAGCCACAGAAGGGAAAAGTGTTAATATATTTGCTGAGAGGATCTTTCCTATGGTAGTTGTAGTTATGGTATGGGGAGAATTCACACTTATGCACTTGATTAGGTTAACAGGCTAGAAGAATTCTCAGAAGCACTGAAATTTCCTATGTATTTATTCTACAACTAATCATGCTTGAGTAAATTTTTTGGCAATTTGTAACAGTGCAATGCCACTTTTTTTTCTGTTAAAGATTGAGAGATAAGATTTTTTTAAAGTGCATGATGGATGCTTTGTTAACCAGAGGAGGCATCTGTTCTCTCACAGCTGAAATGCTTCACTTTCAACTCACTTGAAAAATGGCCATCAAAATAGTTGGTGGACGTGCATTTATACAATGAATCCTTTATTGTCAGATATATGCCTTTTTTGTAAAAAAAAAAAAAAAGAGAGAGAGACCATACTCAGCTGGTTTCCCACCCATCTGGTTCCTGTCTCCCTGCCACTCTGGGAGCCAGGAAACTGACCAACCCTTAGGGGCTGGTCAGTTTCCCAGCTCCTGCAAGCCAGGGGAGCCTGAGAACCAGGCTGCAGCCTGGCTCCTGGCTCCCCTTGACTTGCATGAAAATTTGAGTTATGCAAAGGTTGACTGTACCAGCAGAAAATAAGCCCTGTATGTATGATATGAGGGTTTTTTTTCCTGCAACCACATTATAGGCAATGGGTTTCTCATAGTAAAAAGCATTGATTGTGGACTTGTGTCTTCACTCATAAAGATTTATTTTCAAAGTGCATCTCATGTATCGAATTCCCTAAGTTATTTTCAGCTGTCTGGTATTATTGTTTCTTGGACTGCTATTAAAATATGGCTCTTTCCTGTCCAAATGTGAATCAGATAAAAAATAAAGATGAGGTCCAGAGACAGCAATATTCAGTGCTGGATTATGGAAAGATTTAGAGTCTAATATCATGTGACATCAGGACTAGAAACAGGGGAGTCAAGACATACACAGAAGTACACACAGTTCTCTACAGCAATGTATAAAGCATTTGAACTCAGCGTTGATGTTTTAAATAGACAACTGCTCAAAACAGTGATGCCCTTTCACATAGGAAAGCAAGTTTATTTTATACGTGCATTATTATAAATACCAATTTTAAAACAGTGATACAAAACAGTATACTATACAAAAATAAAATATGGGGAAACAATTTACAAAAGCAGAAGCAAATTATTTTAAAATCTAAGAGCGTCATAACATCAGAAGTGGAAAAGGTACCCCAAAAGTTACTTGAGTAAAAATATAGCTGCTGGGAGGGCATACTTAAGTACAAGTCACAGGTGTCCCTATGGAAAACTACTTGCATTAAAGCACTCACACATGCGTGTGCACATTACATTTTGATTGTACTCAAATAGCCAGAAGTGAAAGTAACTGCACTTTTAGTCAAATAACTTTTTGGGTGCTTTTTCCACCTCTGCATAACTCTATACAGGAACCAGGAGCCCAAGATCCCGCTGTTTACACTGACTTCAATAGAAGCTGAGGGTGCACCCCATGGGATCAGTTCCTAAGGTAAGTTGGCCACACAGGAGGAAGAATATGAAAAACAGTGTTTAACATCCCCAATAAATGATTTTGAAAGTATTGTTTTGATGTTTATTATGGTTTGCAGAAGTATAACCATTCTGTTGAGATTAGGATGTCCATATCCTCATTAGTATAATGGCAGCCGCGCATGTTTAGAAAATGCCATTTTTGAAATGAACACTGCTTGTGTAGACAGGGGCTTTTCAAAAGAACTGCCCAGACTTTGAAAGCCCCTTCTTCCCAAAACCAAATGGGAAGAAGGGGCTTTCGAAGTCCAGGGGTCCTTTCAAACGTCCCATGTTTACTCACTTGTGGCCGCCATTATGCTAATGAGGTGTTGCATATTTATGGTAGCACCTCATTAGCATCTGCTGAAGTGGCTGATTAGCATACCCCTTTCAAAAGGTGGGGGCTAGTGCAGCCAAGGCAATCAGAAATAGAAATTATAATTATTCAGCTTTCTCCTGCTGTCCAAAAATAGCTATATTATCCATTAGCCAAGTATGCGTCATATCCCCTTGTCATGGCTTGTTCACATAATAGTAATAATAATATAATAATAGCCCACTACTGCTGCCAGTTACATTTTTGGGTCAAGAGGTAGACATATGTGCTGCATTTCTATCAATGCTGATTACACACAGAGGGTTAACAGGTGGCCAATGTGGTTCCACATAATGGAAGTTCTGGGGATATTTTTCAGTTTTTAGTCCACTCTTAACCCCTACATACAGGTTGAACCTGGATTTGGCCCCCTAGGGACCTGACCAATCTCAAACTAGGGAATTTGCTGGATTAGGAGAGGTCAATGCTTGCCCCAGCCCATTGGGGTGCTGCCCCCTCCTGAAATTCGTGATCTGCTGCTCTGGCTCCCACAGGATTCTGCTGCTGCTCAAGCTCACCGGGGTGCTGGCCCTCCCACAGTTCCACTGGTCTAGCCCACCAGGGAGGTGGCCCCCTGGGGGGGCACTGCTCCAACCTGCTGGCCCTCTAGGATGCTGGGACTCTGCCCTGCGCTCCTTTCTCCCTAATCCAGAAATGCTTCTGAGCCCAGTCCACTGGTTTTTCCCCAAGTCTGCAGACAAGGAGCAACCTTGGATTTAACAATGATGCCTAACCTAGCTGTTACCAGATTAGGAAAGTGCAGATTAGACAGTCCAGCCTGCATTTTTTTAAAAACATATAAAAGAGTGTTAAATTCCCAGGTCAAGTATGCTGATATTAGGAGATGCAAGATGTCAATTTGAGTATCCAATATTGATTCAGCCCTATTGTGTATTTATATCATGATACACCCTTTAATTACAAGATGAAATACCATTTGTTCCAGAGGACACCTTCCTTATTCAGCATACAGGTCACATAGTACATGAGGAAGCAGGTTGCAAGAGGTTGGTTATTTGGCTGGTTAAAGCATTGGACAGGAACCTGGAAAATCAAGGCTCTATTCCTGGCTCAGTAACAGACTTCCTATAAGAATTTGGGCAAGGTAATACATATGTATATGGAGGGCTATTTAAAGTTTTATATGCAAACTTAACTCTGTTATTTCCTGACTTTTGAGTTTTTAACTTTGTAATCTTAATGTTTTTATATAATAATAAATAAAGTAGCGTTTGAAGCATGTTTTATCTCCAATGTTCAGATGAAGAAACAGAGACAGGTACGCTGGGGTTGTCCGTCCAAGGTTACACATAGCATCAGGATCAAAGTAAAGAGTTCATATCTCCCACGTGTGTACTCTGTTGGAGCATCCCCCTCCTGTACCAATGGCAGTAGATTGCAAAATTAGTTGTTTTGTGTGGGTTTTACACTTTCCTCTTAAGCCCCTGATATAAGCCCCTGAAGTAGATGTGCTACTTGTCCTATTTGGCAAGTGGTTCTTATTTCATTTCACTGTTTAATAACACATAAGACAAAGGGAATTAACTATAACAATGGTTCCCAATCTTTTCACTAGTGTGGATCCCCACTCTCTTCCCAAACCATTCGCAGACCACCATCTAAGACAATTCTAGCTGCTAGGTATATACATTTTATTAAATGAAAAAGGAAACCACAACACTGACTTTTGGACAGCAACTAATAATGTTACTGGAAGATATTTAATTTAAAAAGAATTGATTTTTACTTTGCAATTTATTTAAAACTTATTTTCTATTCTTATTTTTAATTATTTTTTTCATGGACACCCTGCAATACTCTCTCAGACCCTCAGAGGTCCGCAGACCCCACATTGGGAACCACTGTCTTATAGCATTTTAATGGGATAAAATATCCTGTCAGACAGCCTGCTTTCGAATGAGAAAAGCAGGTGACTCAGATTTTAACAGAGATGTGCCACAGTCTAAGGGGAAGGTCTGGTGGAATAGGGCTTTCACTTGGAGCGGACACATGTCACAGGCCATGAAATGCTTCTACCTGAACTGCAAAATAATCCAGTAATTGCTATAATATCATGGCCTAGTTGAAGATTAATGTACAGTATATATTTTCTATGGTTTTTGCTTCTGCATTTTCAGCTGAAAGTTGTTTATTTCTCACCAAAAGAAAAAAACCTAATCACTTACAACAAAGATGTGCTATTTAGCTTTTGTTTAATAATAGAGGTCAGAAATTATTGTACGCTTACTATTCTGAAGAATTATTTTATAAATTAAAGGAAGCCCAATATGCAAAAAAGCTATTATAAAATGTATTCTTATTCATTTAATACCCTTTCAGAAGAGCCACAGATTCCTGTCCCACCCACTCCCGATGCAGTGCTGTGAGAAAATAGGAAGAGATCTCCCAGTTTGCAGCACTCCTTGCTTTCTTTACCACATGCCTCCTAAATATGCTCCTCTGTCAATATGTTACTTCAATTGAACCTAACAATCACAAGAGCATACTGACTCTTAGCAAACAAGTTCTGGTGCATTTTATATCTTACAGTTATCTTGTACTAAACTGTAGCCTAGTTTATACAACTATGAATGAATAAAGTAAAATAACCATTGAATTCTGGCAAGCGTTTCACATCTGTCCCTACCAGTTTTTGTTCCTGGAGTAACTCCACTGAATGCCCCTATCTGTCCCAAATAAAGGCTCCAATTCAGCAAGTCACCAGAGCATGTGCCAAAGGCTGAATTTCAATTTGATAAAATACAAAATGCAGCATACCAGTGGTTCCCAACCCAGGGATCCACAGAGATCTTACAGGGTGTCACATCAACCTCTTTAGATAGATGCTTTACACCAGGAAAAGCACTAATGAAGTTGGTACAAACTAAATTTCCACACAATGGCCAGTTTATACATATTTATGTACTGTACTGTAAAAATAAGTATTATATTTATATTCCAGTTGTTTTATAGTTATATAGTAAAAATAGGAAAATAAACAATATTTTAGCAATGGTCCACTGTCTGCTGTAATTTTTATGTCTGATTTGTAAGCAAATAGTTTAAGCAAGGTGAAACACGGGAGCGCAGAAGGCAATCAGACTCATCAGTGCTCAATCAGTGAGGAAAAACAGATTGCTGGTATTTATTGATAAGAAGTACTGTAAGCAAAAGTTAGTTACACTTTACAGAGAGAGAACAGAGAGTTCAGGAATATCAGATAACTTTATGCGTGGAAAACTTAAACATTAATATTGGGCAGGGTGAGAGGTAAGCTTTTTAATGAAAACTTAAGATGGACTCTAAAAAGCTTCAAGGAGCAAATAGATAAATGAAATCTTGAAGGATAATGTATGGTGTTTAAGAACAGAGGAGGAGAAAGGGAAAATGATGAAGAAATAGCTAACAAGAAGAAGAAATTATTTTACTATATTAGCCAAATTGATAAATCAAGTATATATCTTTAAGGCTATACATAAATATATGGTGCATTAATTGTGCAGTCAAAGTGGTGGAGGTCTCAGAGTTGAAGATTTTTATCCTAAAAAAAAAAACTTTTGAAGACCATTAATAAGGCATCAAAGAAAGGAAGCATTGGTTATTTTTTAAAGAAGAATTGGTAGGAAAAACAAAAGGCTCATTTGAATCTGTATTTAAGGAGAATATTAACAATACAACTGCGCAGGATCTGTGTGGGCATTCTCCACTTTATCCTGGGGGACAACAAATTGCTGAAACAGTGATAAGTACGTTTAAAAGTAGGAATGAGTTGGCATCCATAGGTGATGAGATTAGGAACTTAATAGCTGAACCATCACCAATTATTTTTGGAAAGCCGTTGATACTAGAGTCATATCAGGTGATTGAAGAAGAGTGACGAGAGTTTCAGAATTTAAATGTGTTTCTAAAATTATCTGAATATTTAAAAAGTTATAACATCTAATTGTTTTGTAATCTTTATATGCAAATAACCCACACAGGGGAGAGGGAGCACTCAGTTTCAGTTTGCAGGTAAGAACATAAGAACAGCCATACTGGGTCAGACCAGTGGTCCATGTAGCCCAGGACCCTGTCTTTGACAGTTGTCAGTGCCAGGTTCTTCAGACGTACTGAACAGAATAGGCATTCATTGAGTGAGCCATTCACCATCTTCCACCTGTGAATTTCTGCAATCTGAGGAGTAATAAGGATTTTCCTTATCCCCCTTGTTGAAAGAAGACAGGTAAAGATACAGGTTCCATGTACACTCTGGCCTATTGCCAACTAAAGATAGAGTAGCTCAAATATTAGGCCTGCCAACTTTGAGCTCAATCCTGCTTCTTTTGCAGTCAACGGTAAAATTTGGACTTGGATCCTTTTTAACAAGATCTCTAACTTTCATATGTAACTGAAGAAACACTTTAAGCACAGCTCTAGAGACATTTTCCAACTAAATTAAACATTCTTTTATTCACCCAAATTGCTAGCCTTCAACACAATGAATAACATCACTGATTTTATACTTGGTACCAAGCAAAATGAATGTTATTTAGAAGCATTTTTAGATACAAAATATTGTATAGTGGGTGCACTTTCAAAAAGAGGGCCTAATTTCTGCTTAGCCAAAACTTTGTGACAATGGTACACGTACATTCTAGAACACAAAATCTTCCACTTGTTCGTGCAAATGTTTTTGGACATACACATTTAAAGGCCATCTTGAGTCCTTTTCGTATGCAACACTTCTATTAATGGCAGGTGACCACAAGATGGACCACGTTCAGTTCCTAGGGGATTTCATCAATAATGTGACCAAGCTGGCTCAACCCCTAACTAGTAACCTGGGACAATCTCACCCTACCCACTTAGGAAGTATACTTATACTGGGTGCCAGTAAAGGCAGTTTTTCCCTTCTCGCAAGCCCAGAGTCTGAGATAGAAACAGCTTCTTTAATAACAGTAGCCTAACATAAATTTACACAGCAGCACATGCAGTATTGCTAAACAAAGGAAAGGAAAATCCCATTAAGCAAAGCACTATCCCGAGTCCCTTGCTTACAGCTCTTTACCAATACACCCCCCACTTTTAGAGTGTACCTCCACCTCAACTCTCCACTCACAGCACGATCTGGTCCATATGTACCCAGAGTTTACAGGTACATCAGCATGGATTCTCTTGCCACACAGGGGCAGGATCTCTGTGCTCTAACCTTATTTTTCAGTTGCTTTATAAAAGATAGCAACCAAGTATATGTTGGCTATGTCTACTCTATAAAAATAACTTCAAAGTCGCTTACTTCGAAGTACAACTTCACAGTAAGCAACTTGGAAGTTGAGCATCTACACACACCCTACTTCAAAGTTAAACTCCAAAGTAGGGCACTACTCTATTCCCAGGAATGGGGTAAGGACTTTGAAGTTGGTCTCCCTACTTCAAAGTTAACATCAAAGTAAGGGAAAATGTGTGTAGACTCTGTGGTGGTTACTTCGAAGTAGTGCCTAACTTCGAATTTAACTTTGAAGTTAGTTCCTAGTGTAGATGCACCCTTTATCTTTTATTTTGTTAATATATCACTTTGTTTTAAGGCTATGGTCTGGTTCCTGTGTACTACCGAAAGTTCTTTGCATATTTATGCCTAGGACAAAAGGTTAGCTATCAGATTGCAGTTTAATTCCTTCCCTTTGTTTCCAAGTTCTCTCCTAAAGGAGGGGTGAAGTTGGAGTTACCCGACAGGAAGACATCCCAAATATATGTTGCTAGGTTTTAAAGGTCCCCCCCTCAACCCCAATTGGACAGTAGCAGCTATATAGTCAGAGCCTATACAGTCAAGCTACTTTTTTAGCTCAGTGGTTTGAGCATTGGCCCGCTAAACCTAGGGTTGTGAGTTCAATCTTTTAGGGGGCTATTTAGGGATCTGGGGCAAATAGATTTTTTTTTTTAAAAAGGCGGGGATGGTGCTTGGTCCTGCCAAGAGGGCAGGGGACTGGACTTGATGACCTGCTGAGATTCCTTCCAGTTCTACAAGATGTGTATGTGTAAGGTCTCTTGTGGGCCCCCATCTTCTGCCTTCAGAATGACAGAGTGGGGATCAGCCCTATCAGCCTGGGAAGTGTGGCCAGCGAACACCTGAGTCAGGATTTTGCCTGTTGAGTCTTTGCTTGATTAAGGATTTAAAAAAAAAGCCACAATTATTGTTTGTGTAAGGCCAATGGACCCTTGCCATCAGCAGGAGGGAATGAACCTGTGGCCTTTAGTGGCTAAAGCCATATGCTCTACCAAATGAGATAAAAGTCAGCTGCCTCTCAAGCAAGGCTGTAGAGCAGACTTTACGTACCCTTGTCAGTCAACTCAGTGCCTCTGGGGTTACACTTGCAAATGATAATATATAATTTAAAGGCAACGCATTTGAGTCAAAATATATTTTGCATTTATTTGCCATGCAATTTTTGTATTAACTAAGTCTAGAAATAGTTAGTGGTGTATTTTCATTCCATTTTTAGTCCCTTCATTAACAAAGCAAGCTCTTAAACGCTTTTGAAAAGTTAGGAAAAAAAAACATGCTTGTATATATTATCTCTCCGCTTCCTACAGTGTAGCTCTTGCACATCAATTATGAGCTATATTGGAATATGCCTTTCAGATGAAGACAGTCCTCTGGAATTTCTTAATCAAAAGCAGTGCTATAAATATTCAGCTTGTAGGGATAGCAGTAGGTTAGATATAAATATGGAAATAAGAGTGATAAAGAGGAACAAGATGTCCTTTGTCACATTCTACTATCAAGATTCTTGCAATTCTGTGATAGGTTTTATTGTATGCTTACGCAGCATACTTATAAAATTTGGACCAAATGTTCATCTGGGCGTTAGTCCAGGTTCCAGTTCTTTTGGTGTAATTTTGTGTCTCCAAAAATTGTCCAATGTGTTATTTTGTAGGGCCAATATCAGTAATTAGATAAAACAGTGCAAAAATGCAGATACAGTTTTCACATATGCAAGATTATACCCACAATATGGAAGGGAACTTCAAAAATGTAGAGCTTTGTAATTCTGAAAAGACCAATGGACATTAATATTCATTAATTTGATTACCACATGTAGTGACTGAATTATCAGAAGAATATTTTTGTAGCAATCCATGTAGGACTTGCTGTCTTTGTTAGTGTTTTAAACTTATATTTTAGTCAGTCTGATGGGGTGGATAAACATTGCGTAATGACTGGCAAAATGGAAGTTAAAACCCATGTCTGAGGCAAGCTAATCCCTACAGTAGATGTCAACTGATGGACTTGTCAGAAATTGCTCAGCTGACTTGTCAAGAATAATTTGTAACATGCACAAATTGTCTTATAACCAGCAACAGAGAAAGAACTGGTAGAAGAGAACCAGTGCTCTTTTGCACTGGTATCTGCCAGTATGAAGTACTGGCACTTCAGAGCCCCAGCCATAGGATTGGCTGTGGGATGCGGTGAGCAGGGAGCCGGGTGAATTCTGGCTCCTCTTTTTTTTACAATTTATTTATTTTTTTATTTATTGCAAAAAAGGCATTGAAGAGAGCACTGAAAGCTAGTGGTCACCAAGTAAATGCTCCCTATTTATGTCGCCTTTTCACTTTGTGCTGAAAGACATTCTTCCTTCCTCAATACTCTTTCTTACTTGAATCCAAACCAGAATAATCTAGTCCCTAATTTTATTACTAGACTCTGACTATAGGCATCTTTACTTTATATTCAAACTAAGCAGGTTCCTTTGTTCTACTTCTACCAGCTGCTGCATCATCCACAGCTGAGTTACTTTGTGGATTCCTGGTCAGAAGGTTGGCATAACTTGCCAGTTAGCAGTTCCCATTCCGAAACAGATAACAGGGACACAAGAGTCATTATTTCTTAACAAAATTGTAATAGAAAGCACTGTATGTTATTTGTGTTGGCACAAATGAGCAAAGGGGCTTTAAGCTAAAGGTAGTATTAAAACTGCTTGGAGAACAAGAATTCTGTCTAAGGCAGGTGTATAGCCCCATTCACTGTAATTTCTGGGCAATTCACAATCTTTAAAGTGTTCATCCTCACAGCTTTTCTGTGAGGTAGGGCAGTGCCATAATATTCACTTTATAGATGGGAGACTGAGGCGTAGAGGGACCTAAGTGATTAGCTCAAGGTAACACAGGAAGTTTGTGGCACCACAGGAAGTTAAACTCAGATATGCCCACTTTATGCTCTAACCATTGAATAATCTTTCCTTTCTATTGTAACCACACACACACACACACACACACACACACACACACACAGAGGCATTAGGAAACAGAGTGACAGCACCATTATATTATAGTGGCTTGCTACAACTGGGGAACAAGAATTGGTTGGGAGTAACAACAGCAGATTCTGTTTGTGGACCAGGAAGCAAGGTCAGTAAGAGGATATCAGTATGTCCCCAGTCACCATTATTCTCACTCACAGACACATGGCCAGTTTTCAGATGTGCTAAGCACCCGGCAGATTCCATTACACCTATCAGAGGTGATCTAGATGGTGATTGGCCCTACCAGGAGTGTGGGGGACTGGGCTTGATGACCTCTCGAGTTTCCTTCCAGTTTAATAATTCTGATTCTCTGATTCTGCCTCGTTCACCTCATATCTTTTCTGTCCATTGGCAGAAAGGATAACATAGAACATTCATGACAGGTCATAGCACGTGTTCCCACCTCGCCATATCCACTATGTGGGGTATGTCTAAATCAAAAAAATCCAAAACAAAAAGCAATAAGTGACTTTTCCCTTTTCCCAAGCCTTTGCTCTCCTCCTTGCTTTCTCTGTCTTGCCATATAAACATGTTAACAACTGTGGAAATGATCTTGTCTTGAATTTCACTTAGTAATCTTTATTTTGGGGTTGGAATTTCCCTTTTTTTTATAATCTCTGATTTAATGCTTCAGTGTCCTACTGCTTCTTACAAGAAGCTGTACATGTGTAAAATTGGAAATGATCATCCCTGATAGGTGCTGCTCCAAACTATTCTAAAAAATCTTCACTGAAAGAGACTCCACAACCTCCCTAGGCAATTTATTCCAGTGCTTAGTTATCTGGACAGTTAGGAAGCTTTCCTAATGTCCATCCTAAACCTTCTTTGCTATGATTTAAGACCATTGCTTCTTGTCCTATCATCAGAGGTTACAGAAAATAATTTTTCTCCCTCCTTCTTATAACAACCTTTTGGATAGTTGAAAGTTATTATCATGTCCCTTCTCTGTCTTTTCTTTTCCAAATTAAACAAACCAGTCCTTCCCTTGTACGTCCTGTTTTATAGACCTTTTTATCAGTTTGGTTGCTCTCCTTTGGACTTCTTCAGTTTATCCACATCTTCCTGAAATGTGGCACCCAAAACTGGACCCACCACTCCAGTTGTAGCCTAATCAGAGCAGTGTGAAGCAGGAGAATTACTTCTCATATCTTGCTTACAACATGCCTGGGCCCCACTCCAGCAGGGAAGTGAGGGATGCAAGAGGACTGAGCCAATCCCAGTGGAGTGCACCAGGGCAGCCTGGCAGAAGTTTCAAGGAGCTGCTGCCACTGTCTGAATTTGAGGGCAGCAAAGGGGCCCTGAGACTGGCTGCTGCAGACATGGGAGCACTTACAGTGGTTCCAGAAGTGGCTTCAATCCTGGGCAGAGGAGGAAAGTTTGCACTGGACGGTACCCAGGCTGCTCTGCCCTTGTCAAATGATAAGTTCCCTGGGCTCACTATGGGGTGCTGGCTGCTCTGCTGGCCTGGCATGCATAGGCAGATTCCCCCTGAGTGACTCCCACTCACTGGGGCCATTCACTTTTTGGAAGGCAGAAGGCACCCCCAGCCAGCTATTCCCTGACTCTGCATACTCAGCTCATCCTGTTTCCAGTTGCCTTTATACTCAGGGGCAGACTCACCAACAGGAAGGTGGCCTCTTCTCCTTGGTGACACATGAATCCACCAGGAACTCCTTGTGATTTTTAATGATTACTTACTATTAAAATATTTCCTCCCCTCCACTGTCTCAGAACAAAAGCCCGATTGTGCAGAATGTTTCAATCACATGCTCAACTTCCACCACCTGCTTATGTTCACTTGACCTCAGGGATATGTTTAAGTGATTTGCTGAACTGGGTCCTGACTGGTAACCTTTCATACAACATAACTGCCTAGCAAGGAATGTGAGAGAACTAATTATCATCCTTTACTGAGGCACAGATAGACTAAGTTCTTAAAAGTGCCTATAGGAGTTCTGTACCCAGCTCCCATTAAGTTTCAAAGGACATTAGGTGCCTCAATATCTTTAAAGATGGGGACCCTAGCTCTCCCAGGCTTCTTTAAACCTCTGTCTGCACCCCCAACACTTCCCAGTGACTGGCCAGTGGACGTAGGGAGTCAGTGACAGGGACAGCATTCAGTGGTAGGTCAAATTTTAGGAGCTCTTTTCTGTTGAGCCTGTTGTCTTATAGCTCAGTGGCTTTATCATTGTTTATCATTGGCTTTATAAACACAGGATTATGAGTTCAATCCTTGAGGGGGCCCTTCAAGGGACTGGGGTTGATTTTAAAAAATAATCAGTCAGGGATGGTGATAGGTCCTGCTGCGAGCACAGGAGACTGGACTCGATGACCTGTCAAGGTCACTTCCAATTCTGTGACGTGAATATCTCCATGTATGTATAACTTTCACCAACTTCTAGCACCAAACACCAAGCAACCTATTTGGGGCTGCTGCAAAAATTCCAGGCCTTATAATGAGAAAGAGGTTTTGTGAGGGATGTAAGGGAGCAGGAAGCCCAGGAGGTCCACCTATTTATTAAAAAAAGACCAGCTAATGCTACCAACCACCACCTAAATGTTAAAGCTCTGAATCCTAATTTATTTATTAATGAACCTGTTGTAAGTAGGACTATTAGTGACTAAAAATGTATCACTGGCATTTGGACCATACATAGAGGTCTAAAGGTCAAATTTGAGCACTCCATCTTGATAGCTATACTACGTTTACGAGTTCTCCCTTTTTCACAAAGTGTGTTATACTATCAAAAAGCTATCAGGTTGGTTTGACAGGATTTGTTTTTGACAAATCCATGCTGACTGTTACTTTTAACCTTATTATCTTCCAAATGTTTATAAATGGACTCCTCAATTATTTACCCCATTATCCCTGGCACAGAAGTTAAGTTGTCTAGTCTGTAGTTTCCTGGGTTGTCCTTATTTCTCTTTTTATAGATGCTGATAGACACACTGGAGGAGAAAATGCATGGTATGGAAGCAATAATTTTAACACTGAGTAGCATCCAAGTAATGCAAAGATTCTGAAAATGTTGAAACTGATGTCACTAGAGGAAGCATCAGCGATAAGGGAACTGAAAAGAGTAAGAACCAAACTAGTGAACTGATGATGTGTGACCAGAAGAGAAAGAAAACTAGGAGTCAGTCAACCAGGTTAATGATATCAAGTTGTTATCAATCATTCAAGTCAAATACCAAGGAACATGTCTCTGAAAGAATGAAACAGAAAGTTACAGAAGATGTAAATAGATACCAAGTGAGGTTCTTCAACCATACCTAAAATGATATGCAGTTGTAATTCATATTAAGAAGTATTCACAGAGAATTCAGCAAAGGCCAGTGGTTCCCAAACTTTTCAGCATCATGCCCCCCCTTTTGATTTCTGAGAAACCCTCATGCCCCTCCGCCCCCTGGATCTTCTTTACCATCATCCAACTCCACTTTGAACAAAAAATTCAATTCATAATTTAAAAGAAACACAAACGTGATATAAATATGTTATTTAAAATTAAAAATAAGCACAAACTGTTTTTCTTGACCACTTGTGGGTGCCTGGTGCAGCCCCAGATGGCCAGCTGCCTGAGCCCTGTGCCAGCCACCAGAGCTGCCCACGTCAGCTTCCCACTTGCCCGAGCCCTGTGCTCCCAGAGCCGCCTGCCCAAGCCCCATGTTGCTGGGGACAGCCACCCACCCGCCAGCCCGAGCCCTGTGCTGTCTGGGCCAGCCACATGCCTTCCCACCAAACACCAGGGCCAGCTGCCAGCCTGCCTGCCAGCCACCCAAGACCTCTGCTGCCAGGGGCAGCCGCCTGCCTGCCCACCAGTCACTTGGGCCAGCTTCCTGTCCGCCTGCCAATCTCCCAAGCCCCACACTGCCAGAGCCAGCTGTCCAAACCCTGCGAGCTGCTTGCCCGAGCCCTGTGAGCCACCCACCCGAGCTCTTCCGCTCCCATAAAGCTAGGCACCAGCAGCCCTCCACTGTTACCACATCCCTTTCCCCTGAGTCAGGCACCCCTCAGCCTCCCATCTAACCCCATTTTACTCCTTCTCCCCACTGCCCCAACCCACACGCAACTCCATGTGGGTCTTCTCTGGCTGCCAAGCTTTTATAGCAGCTGTGCCGGGTCACCCACATAAAATGGCGGGGCTGAGAGCCAGAAGCAAAGACTGGCTCTTTCTTGGGGTGAGAGAATGATGGGGGGGCTGGGTTTCATCATGCCCCCCTGGAATTTCTTGAATTACTTCATGCCCCCCTTATAGGGGCACACCCCCCAGTTTGGGACGCCAGGGGCCAGCAAGATGGCTTGTTGTTTTCCGTGAGCAAAAATATGGGATGTGACTGTAAGATTAGTTGGGATTATGATGTTATCTGGCTGCTATTCACTGGTGATGATGCAACTTGGAATCAATGCCATGGTACAACATGGAATTACAGGGATTACAGAAGTCTTAAGGATTCTTGCAAAACAGTTAAAGAAGAAACTCTAGGTGCATTTCTCGGGGATCCTTCTTTCTGCCAAGATGATTTTGACTCTACATAGCTACGTCTACACTAGCCCCAAACTTCGAAATGGCCATGCAAATGGCCATTTCGAAGTTTACTAATGAAGTGCTGAAATGCATATTCAGCGCTTCATTAGCATGCGGGCGGCCGCGGCACTTCGAAATTGACGTGCCTCGCCACCGCGCGGCTCATCCCGACGGGGCTCCTTTTCGAAAGGACCCTGCCTACTTCAAAGTCCCCTTATTCCCATCAGCTCATGGGAATGAGGGGACTTCGAAGTAGGTGGGGTCCTTTCTAAAAGGAGCCCCGTCGGGATGAGCCGCGTGGTGGCGAGGCGCGTCAATTTCAAAGTGCCGCAGCCGCCCGCATGCTAATGAAGCGCTGAATATGCATTTCAGTGCTTCATTAGTAAACTTCGAAATGGCCATTTGCGTGGCCATTTCGAAGTTTGGGGCTAGTGTAGACACGGCCCATATGACATTGGTGAGAGAGACACTGGAACACTGCATCTAGTTCTGGTGCCCACACCTTTAAAAGTTGTGAAAATTTAGAGACAGTACAGAAAAAGAAACCCAGAAAAATATATACTGAAGGGATCTTTAATCTAGCAGAGAAAGGAGTAACAAGAACCAATGGTTGGTGGTTGAAGACAGAAAAAGTTCCAGATGGAAATAATACACATTTTTAACAGTTAGAGTAATTAACCACTGGGACAAAGTGCCAAGGGAAGTGGTGGATTCTCCATCCCTTGATGTCTTCAGATCAATGCCGTGTTTGAAGGTAAGTGTTAGCAAAACATGTTACTGAGCTTAGTAAAAGTCTAACTGGGTGAACTGTATTAGCTTGCAAGATATCAGTCGTCAGACTGGATGATCTAGTGGTCCCATCTGGCCTAATACTTTATGAATGCCATTCAAGTTCCCAGCTATCCCATCCAGTTAGAGCATGACAAATATTTTTGGCTTGAAATATAATAGGCACAAATAATGAAGGAATAAAAACTTTTAATAGTGTGACAAGGTCAGACCAAAGCAGCTAAATAGTAGGGAAAAAGAAGCCCCAAAAGGGAGAAAAACCTGCTAATTGAGACTAATTAAGAGTGGAAGACTGCAGGATAAGCATCAGCAACTGTCAGGGCGCTGGCCCAGGCAGATTAGGGCCAGCTGACTCCATTCAGGCCTGCTGAAAGCATTTGAGTTAGAGAGAGAGAGAGGAGTGGGGCGGGGTGAGGCAGGGTATGGAGCGGCGGGGCGGGGAGGGCTGAATGGGATCTAAACAGTACCAATAGTTATAGAGCTAGAGACAGCAGCATAGGGAGTCCCAAAAGAAGTGACTGGGCTCCCTACCCCAGAAGCCAGCTGCAAGCCTGAACCCTGGCAAAACGGGAAGGTTGCTGTCCCAAAAATTGGTCAGGAAAAGACTGGGTCTTGCCACAATAATGTAGGACATAATTTAAGTACCATATTGACCATGGTAGGACACAATCCTTTTATAAGTAGAGACAGTTGTTCACATAATTTCTTAATGGAATTACCTGTTGAGGAAGCCAGAAAACAATAATATTGGTGCACATAATGATAACTCAGTATATACTGTGATTCAGGATGGTGGTAAGCTTTCCGACAAGCAAAGGATTGTTCTCCAAAGAATATTCTAATGAGGAAGAATGGAGTATACTAACGGTAGGTAAGAGAACCATGCATGCTTAACCAAGAAACCCATCACACCACAAAAGTATACTTGCACTAAGCACACCCTGCAAAGTAAAAATTTTCCTGGACAGCTTGTCTCCATAAAAATTTAAGAGTATTGTTCTGAAATGATTGTAAGTTCCATTCAAAAATTTTTAAAAAATGATGAAAAAGGAACAGCAATTGTTCCAGGGTGAACTGATACCTCTGAGAATGAAGCTGGTAAGCAGAACCCCATGCATTCTAGTAAATTTGACCACAGGGGCCTATTTTACAAGCATTCACTTCTGACAATATAACCAGTGGCTTGAGACCAGCAGTGGTAGACTGTAAGGACACTGAGACATTTAGATAAGCACCTTATAAAGTTCAGACACTTGGTACTAAAAAAATGTTTGCAGTACTGGACATTAAGTAGCAATAGTACCTGCAGAAAGGATGAAAAATAAGTGAACAATAAAGCATCGTCTCTTACTGGAGAAAGGCCATAGCTTGAATGAGACCATGGTTCCTTCCCATTTATTACAATTTATTTTTTCTAAGAGGCAGATAAGTCTTTCTATTATCAAAATAACATAATACTGACAGCCCCTTTTACCTCTAACCTCCAACATTTACATCCACTTCCACCCCAAACCCCTTCTAATTTTCCCTCGCCTCTGAACAGAAAATTAATCAAATCTTAGTTAAAAATATATCAGACAAAATCCCTAATCATAGCAGAGTTTTGACATCAAAAGGGAGAAATGTCAAAACTCTGAGAAGTCCGTTTGGAACTTTGCCACTGCTATTGTTTTCATGTAAAAAGTGCACAGATATTAAAGTGATGGATGACAGGATAGACCTATAAGAGACATAATACACTGTGCATACACCTAAGAGACAGTTCTTACCCTGACATGCTTACAGTCTCAATTGGCAATATGAAGAAATAATGAGGGAAAAAAGAAATATTATCTCTGCTTTGCAAATTGGGACACTGAGGCACAGGAAGATTAAGTGACTTGCACAGGTCACACAGGAAGTTACTGTTCCGCTCAGGATAAGAAACTTACATTTTTTGTTGTGTCACCAGATAGCCATCTGGCTCAGAAGAGAAAGTGTAAGAGAACGACTGGTTTAGAATAGTTGCTATCCTTTTTGCCACAGTTCTAGCATTTGTTCTTGTTTTGTCAAAGAATACATTGCAAATGCAGTAATGTTGAAGTACAGAAGGTGCTCTTAAGGAAAGGTTGTAAATCCAGAACGAAAACATGTCTAAGATAGAGAACCATGAATGCTTTGGAGCAATATATGACTGAGATGTGAATGTGGTGCTGGAATACCAAGGGTGCACCTCAGAATCTGTGTTGTGTGAATGAGTTGTGTGCATCACCCAATAACCCCTGAAAGAAATGCAAAGTATTGAAAGTTCGATTCTGGAAGAACATAACCAGTGATTTTATGAAATACACTGGTGCCATCTGAACCTTTACAAGCAGACTTAATCATATCAGTTAAGGACGAGGACAGGCAAACCTACCTCACCCATGTGAGAAAGTTTCTGTGACTTCCCCTAAATTAGTGCAATGTGATTGATTCTGTCCATTTTGAGTCTTTAAGTCTCTCTTAAAAATCATACACAAATTTGTACTGATCAGGGTAGATCTGACTTAAAACCCAGAAAGTCTGGCAGCCCACATAGATATGTCACCAACTTCCAAAGACAAAAGGACAGAGAAAGGTAGCAACGATAAGCTGTAAAAATAAATCTCATTTGGGACCTCTAGGCTGTAACAGAACATAAATAATGCAAGAAATTGTCTCAAATGTCACTTTTCTGACTGTGGCAAGTGCCACATAAATGTCAAAGAAAGAAAAGAAACATATGCCTCTCATGCTTCAGTGAGCTTTTCAGCAGAAAAGTTTGCTTCTTAAGCTTTTTGTTGCTACGTCTCTTTCTCCTTTTGTTGACCCATCTTCTTCCTCTCACTGTCATTGTTCCTCATTTCTCCTTCTTCTCTATTTCTTAGATCCCTCCATTCCTGTCTTTTTCTTGCTCTCTTTCTGCTATTTATCCTGCCTCTCCCCCTTTTCCTCACCATGTGCTTCCCCTCAGAGCCACAGGTCTCCCTGTGCCTTTTGAATATGCCTGCCAGCCTTCATGATGGTAGCAGGCCATCTTACAGGCTGGTGAGAGCCCAAGTAATATGAAGGGAAACATGGGAAGAGTTCCAGTAGTCAGGTTAGAGAATGCAGGGATGGGAGTGGAGGCAGTGTGAGACCAGGCCCCTGAATGGATCTCTGTGACCTCAGGTACAATCATTTGACAAGATCTTCTATGACTAGGGCAGGGAATTAAGGTTTGGGGAAGATGAATGGAAAAGAAAATGCAAGAATGTAGGAGATAGGGCACCCTAGCCCATGTCCAAACAGAGCAAAATACACATTTTTTGTAATAATAAAGAGTTCCGTAAGCAGGATAGATCTTTTTCTTGTGTTTTTATCCCTCTTCCTATCTTCTGTGATTGTAGTCCTCTCAAGCAATGATGAGCACTGTGTATTCTGCCTGCCCTTGACCAGACATCTCTGAATAAAATCGGAAAATAAGCTGAAGACAATTCAAGGTAAAAGGAATAAAATGTCTAGAAAAACAAGAGCTACGAGGCAGAGAAGACAAAATCACAAACTATTACTCATTTCTGATCCAACTTTTCAAAGATTTGCTATATCTAGTGTTCCATACAGTTCATTTCTAAATAAAAGAATCTTAAATTGTAAATCATTTAGTGCTACTTACTTTGTGCAACCTATGAAACGTCAGCCACTTGAAACTGCTCACGACTTTAATAATCAATCTCAGAACACAACCAATCAAATTCCGTCCTACAATAGTTTCCTAGGTAACCGACAAAGATACTGACATGGACTGCACACAGTAGAAAGAAATGGGGGAAAAAACAACATCCAAAAGCTGCAGCATTTCTACTTTTTTCAGCACTTTTGATTGCATATTATAAAATGCAGCAAAGACACTAGAATTGACAAACATAGTAGCATAGAAAATAGAGAATTAACAGGCAGTGGCGAAGCACTTTTGTTTCTAGTGATTCAGTAGCTTACTTGAGGCTTTGCTTTCAACCCCCCCCCGACACCCTCATAAGTCTTTTATTAAATTAAGATTTGTTCTTTTGATGGTTAGGCACTCCAATGGGGGTCTTTCTTACAGTTTGAGACACTCTGATTTGTACAAGGCTTTGTACTAGGGTCTTTTATAGCCAGCCACATAATACTGAGAAATATGCTTATTAGTCTTTTCTTTCATCTATGAGAGGAGCCACTGAGCTGCACTCTAGAAAAGCTCTCTTCCGCATTCTCTATTCCAACCTCTATTCCCCTCCCCACTTTGTCATTATGAAAGCACAGTAGGAGGAGTCATAGGGCTAATCTATACTTACCCGAAGATCGACTGTGGGAACTCTTCTGGAGTCGATTTTGTGGCATCTGTTAAGTTGCCGCAAAATCAACCTCTCTGGGCTTGGCCCTCGACCCCTGTACCCCACGCTATCGCACAGAGTAAGGGACATTGACAGGAGACTTGTGAGCCCTGGTCTACACCCAGACTAATGGCATAGTTCGAACTGCATGTTAGAAATTGACTTTCTACCCTAGTGTAGATCTTGTTCTCATAAATAACTTGGATCTACCTATCCCATGTCTCTGACCTGAGCACCTCCTTCAAACTGTATTAATTTTAAAAATCAATTTAAAATATCCATAAGGGCTTGTTTACATGGCAAGTTAGTGCACAGCAAGTTCGTGGTTTGTAAAATCACACTGGCTTGCTGCGTACTAGCTTGCTATATAGATAAGCCTTAAGTATTACGGAAAAACCAACACAAGACCCATGCACTACTTAAATCCTCCAAATAAAACGTTAGTTATGCACACATACACTGAATTCTAGGTATAACTATTTTACACAAGCATACAGCTGCAGCTTCAGTGTTTTTATCATGTCTGTGTTGCTCCAGAAGATGATAGGCTCATAGCTTTGAGTTGAGATGGTTTCCCTAAGTGGCTTTGGAAACATATTTCAGTCTGCTAGGGTTATCTCAGGCAGAGGTTGTCAGTTATTTTATTTGTTACCAAACTGTATGGTGGCTACATGACATGTCCACTAGGGCCTAGGATGAGATCAACAAATTTGCTCTCACTTGTGAACTCAGCCAGAACTGAAATTTTTGCCTCCAGAAATGAAAGAAAGAAAGAACACTGCAGCAACCCATTGCATTTACTGGGCTCATGGGAAAACAGATTACTCATATAAAAGATATAAGAATAGAGGGGAATACACAGTAGTCTATCTAGTATTGTCTTCCTGTTGTCAAACTAGCATAATTCTTCCATGGCAATTCTGAGGTGATCGTTTTGGTTTGTTAGGATATCTCTAGCAACTTTGAAATGAATATTCACATTGATGAACCTTTCATGAACTAATTTAATTAGGCTTTGCTAAGTGCTGGATGAGACAAAAGCTGCTTTGACACTACTTGTGAAATTGACCCTTTGGCTTGCAGATTGCTGTGGGTGAAATGAAATATGCTGCAGATCTAATAAGCTTTTAATGGTTTAAGTAAATCTGTTTAAGTTGTTAAATTTAACAACTGCTCAGTAGCTTCTAAATATTCTAAAATGCATTTTTTTGCTCACTGAAAAATTAATGCTACCACTGCTTAAATGTTACCAAGCTTATAACCAATACCTTATGAAAAAGTTATCAAAACTGTAAATTTAATATGCAATTTGCACTAAATCTTGCTTTATAAAACTGAAAAAAATACTTTCAGATCACAACACCGATACATTTAAATTTTGCAAATATTATGAATGAGAGATACAACTGCCTATATTTAGTAGGCAGTTCTATAAATAAAATGAAAGCTAAATTTTCAAAGGAAAGTGCATGCAATGAGACCATAACTTTTGCTTTCGTATGTAAGTTGGATAACTGCATGCTTAACCTTCTGTCTACGGAAATACAGGCTTCTTAGCCAGTTATTCATTGTACCTGTCTATTTAGAAAATATACCGATTATACTGTAAAAAATATGATCTACATTAAAAATTAGGCTTCGTTTAAAATTCACCATAAAATATTTTAGTAATTAACGATAAAATCACTGGGGAATACAAAAATGATTTTTCTGATTGCTCACTTACTCATATCTACTTCATCCATTCAAATCAAATAGGCCGGGGAGAAAAGAGCATGTTTATTAAGAATTTGTATGAGAACAGATTGACCCAAATGGCTGTAACCAAAATAGGTTATGTTAGCTGGAATGGATCATGTTACTTCTGATGCAATGAGCATGAACTTCATGTAAATGTCAAAATTTGTATATACTGTCTGATGCAGGATAAGTCATGAAAAAAAGTTTATTTAACATGTGTAAAATGAGTTCATTAGAGATATCATGGAGTGTTTTTTTTCCACCCATGGCACAGTATGTGAGGTTTATAGAAATACAACTGCGTGTAATTATTGGTCTGTTTTATTATGGAGATTTTCAGTAACAATATCTGCTAGTAAACTGACAAAATAAAAATTGCTATTTTTAGATAATTCTTGGAGGCAATTAATCAGTAGGCTTAGACAACAAACTATTAGTGTGGTCTCTTGTAATAATATATAGGCCCCCAAAACCAGGGCATCTTGTCAAATCACCTGCTGGGTCTGTAAGCACAGTTGCTGATTTTGTATACTTTTTTACACATTTATATGAATCCATAGGACATCTCCCTCTCTTCCAAAGTCACTAGTTGTGCTAAATATCAGAGAGGTGGCCATGTTAGTCTGTATCTTCGAGAACAACAAGAGGTCCTGTGGCACCTTATAAACGAACATATTTTGGAGCATAAACTTTTGTGGGCAAAGACCTGTCGCTTTGTCAGATGCATGACTCATGCATCTGACAAAGCGGGTCTTTGCCCACAAAAGGTTATGCTCCAAAATATCTGTTAGTCTGTAAGGTGCCACAGGACTTCTAGTTGTGCTGAAAGCATTCTTAAATGCACTGATGCGTCTGTGCCTACTAAGAAACAGTGCTAAGTCCCAGTGTTCGTATCTCTGAAAATTAAGACATTACCTACCATAGAAGCTGATAACATGACGTAAGTGCAGATTGTTCTGAGCCATTATCTCCTTGTCTTTATTCAGTTGATGTCCCCTCCCACCCCTGTACTGTCATTTTTAGATTTTGACACATTTTGACTTGAATATTCAGAACTTTTGTTTTTGTTTCCATATTACTCATTTTGGCACTTGGGCTGGAGTAAGTTTGGCAGCGCTACTTGGAGAAAAGGCAGTTGCTGTCTGGAGATGAAGAGCTGTCATTGAGCAATACACTGAGACCAAGGGGCCTATGCAGCTGGCAGGAAGTTCTGCCTGTCGGCTTTAGGAATGGTGTAGGGAAGAAGAAACTCCTCTTCCACTCAGGATGCAGGTTTTAAATGCGGCAATCAACATATTTACACATTATGGCTACGTCTACACGTGCAGCCAACATCGAAATAGTCTATTTCGATGAATAACGTCTACACGTCCTCCAGGGCCGGCAACGTCGATGTTCAACTTCGACGTTGCTCAGCCCAACATCGAAATAGGCGCAGCGAGGGAACGTCTACACATCAAAGTAGCACACATCGAAATAGGGATGCCAGGCACAGCTGCAGACAGGGTCACAGGGCGGACTCAACAGCCAGCCGCTCCCTTAAAGGGCCCCTCCCAGACACAGTTGCACTAAACAACACAAGATACACAGAGCTGACAACTGGTTGCAGACCCTGTGCCTGCAGCATAGATCCCCAGCTGCCGCAGAAGCAGCCAGAAGCCCTGGGCTAAGGGCTGCTGCCCACGGTGACCATAGAGCCCCGCAGGGGCTGGACAGAGAACATCTCTCAACCCCCCAGCTGATGGCCGCCATGGAGGACCCAGCAATTTCGACGTTGCGGGACGCGGATCGTCTACACGGTCCCTACTTCGACGTTGAACGTCGAAGTAGGGCGCTATTCCTATCTCCTCATGAGGTTAGCGACTTCGACGTCTCGCCGCCTAACGTCGAAGTTGGTGCCGCTACTTCAAAGTAGCGTGCACGTGTAGACGCAGCTTATAGCTGGTTTCTTCTTTTTCTTTCATTTTGGCACTCAGGACTTCTGGCTGTTATGAACCCACTGGCTGAAGCACTGGAGTGAGTAGTCAGGATACAACGCAAATCCAAAGGTCTGCAGTATTTGCATCCTCTTTCCCTATCAGTCAAGCCTGACAGAAGCAATGCTATGATGACTAGTTGTTTTCCTATTCTGCATCACTCACAGACTAGGAAAGTTTAGGTTTCTCAGCACTATGGGATACATCCTGCCCCTGCTAAATCCTACATCACAGAATCAGATAGGTATTCGTAAACCAGTCTGCCCTGTACCATTGTTTAAGCTTAGATGAGGTAGATCGGGGACTTCCAGTTGAGAAGCCTCTTTGCTTGGCAGAACTGCTTCTGCTCTCCTCAGTGGAGGGAAGATAGGTAGTCTCAGAAATTCCCTAGCAAGCATCACTTGACTGCTCTCATTTCATTTAGTCCTGCCCAGAAAGAGAGGCAACTATCCCTCTGCTTTTAGGATTCATCATTGAATTTGTCCCACTGATTTCATCATTAGCTTTTCTGGCTTGGCCAGATGGGGAGTGTGACATGAATGATGATCCACGTGCCCCCACCATAATAAATTACAATGGATAACTTTTATAGCACTTTGCAGAATAGTGAATTGTGCTCCCTGTGATTTAAATCCTGGACTGAGCACTCCTCAGGATTCACTGGGGGAGAGCAGCCACCGTGAAAATAACCCTGCACAGAGTGCATTAGGGAGGCATAGTCTGATGGCAACACAGTCATGGAAGATCATTATAATCATGGCATTAGAGTCAAACAAAATAGGAAGAAGGCTTCTCTCAAAAATGGGGTTTATTTTTGAAAGAGCACCATCTACACTGCTTGATTTCTTTCAAAAGAATCTCTTCCAAAAAGAGATTAAGAAAATGAAGCACAAGATTTGTAAATCAGTGCCTCATTTGCATATTCAATTTCCCTCATTTGCATTTCTCTTTTAAAAGAGGAATGCCTTTATGTTTTGTCAGATAACATCAAAGGGACCCAAACTGTAATGCTAAATTGTAAACAAACAAACAAACAAAAGCCCCAAACACACAACTAACCTCTGGTTCCTTGTTTACCAGCATAAGATATTTATACGTGAAGATATGCTTCCTATTCTGTTGGTTATACAAGTCATCTCTTAAACCCATCAAAGGATTTGGAGTTCTGTTTTTCAATCATGAGCATTGGTAGTGGACTTACTGTGACTGGTTTCCCTTGTTTTATTCCCATCTCTCGTCAATATTAATGTATGAAGTTAAAACACTAGAAAGATTAACATTACTGTAAGAATCCCAGTATATTTCAGGTTTATCTGTTATGTACAATGCATTACATAGGACATTAACTGAATCCTATTTCTTGGTGGAATCTTATATGCTTAGTTTGATTGATTGTTTATTCTTTTAAGATTTGCTAAAAATTAATGTCTGTAGTAGGCCAGAAATGTTTAACACCTTACTGTCTGTGTGACTTACTATTAGAAAACAGATTAGTGTTACCTATCAGTGCTTGCATTCCTATTAAATTCAGTGTGTTCACAGAATGCAATATGTACAAACACCTGTAACAGGGCACAGACTTCCTAATTGCAGTCTCCAAGCTGAAACTCTCGTTCATGTGGGAGCCACTCTTCCCATCTGATCTTCCCTTCAGAGGAAAACAAAAGGCAGTCCATTTGGTTTTATCAGGTTATGACTATTCCATTTCCCCCTGGAGCCAGATGCAGAAAGGCATGAATGTGCTAAGACAGAGTCAGGCCAGGGGCTACAGGAGAGTAGTAGAAGGAAAATATATTAGACCCAGATTAAATAGGTCTCTTCTCCCAGAGTAAACAGAGGCCAATCCAGAATGAGCAGGAACTTTCCAGAATCAGGGCAATGAAGCCAATTAGGTTTTCCAAGTTAAGTGAGTCATACTACTCAGAACCCCCAGGGCCAATTAAAGAGCAGTTGAGACTGGTTAAAAAGAGCTCCTGTTCTGTTCGCCCAGTGTGCACAAGGAGGTGAGGAGAGAAGCTTCTGGGGGGGAGAAAGCGCAAGTAGGTACTGAAAGAAGAACCTGCGGGTAAGGAAGGTGCTGGGGAGGGTCATAGGGAAGTGGCCCAGGGAATCGTAGCTATCACGTGGCTGTTACCAGAGACATTTGCAGGCAGCTGCTTCACAGGGTCTTTGGGCTGGAACCCAGAGAAGAGGACAGGCCTGGATTAGCCAAACTGTACCTGAAAAATCATATCAGCACAAGAAAAGAACTGGTTTTGGTAGAGGGCTTTGTCCTGCTCTGTATCACTTGAAGGGGCCACAGAAACTATGGAATTTGGTTTTCCCCTTTTCCCCACGCTGGCCAATGATAAGAGTAGCTCAAAACACAAAAAGCTGGTGCCTAGAGGCAGTGCCTAAACCGAGGGCTGCTGTGAGCTTCTGAGGCAAGCAAACCACCTAAAAAACAGGACCCTCCAAGGTCAAGGTGGAGCTTTGTCACAATTTGCCTAATTTGTTTTAGGAAGAAGGGTGCTTTTGAAAACAGGGCTTCCTTTTGAAGGAACCCCATCTACACAGCTATTTTGCGTTTCGAATGCAGCACTGTCGACGCAGCAAGTGGCCACCATTTTGTAAATGAGGTGCTAAATATTCATATCAGTGCCTTATTAACATTTTCAATCTGCTGCATTTACATGCCCTTTCTGAAAGGGATGGGTAGGGTAGACGCATCCTAACAGCTGTATTGGGGCATAAGCTTTAGTATGTAAAAGCCCTTTCATCTGATGCGTTGGAGTGGAAATATAGAGGCAGGGATATATGTAGATATAGATATGTACACACATGCACAATTATATTTAAGGAAGGCAGGTATTTTGACATACTAATTTCATAGATATAGCTAAGTATAAGCTGCTATGGTTTTGGTGGAAACCTAACCTGATGTTGTTGAAGGCATTTGGCTTGTTGCCAAGACAGATCAAGGTGATTTGTTTGAATTTATATTAGCTAAATCTTAAGCAAGTTGCATATTGTAAGCAACAGGCAGCTCTGTGACCTAAGCATTTACTTCCTGTCAAAGATTAAAGACCTGTTGTAAGCAATTGAAAGGTTAGAAGTTTTCAAATAAAGAAAAATGATATATGTTTGAACAATAAAGAGGTTGTTGCATTATATAATACAACAAATAGACTTGTCAGTTACCCCAGATCAGATTAAATTACCTGTGACAACATAATTAAAACAAAAATTAGTCAGCCTTCCTCATATAATCCCCAGTTGAGTCAAACATCAATGCTACCCAATTCTTCACAGGCAAAGGAGAAAAGGTGAACCTTTCAGTGTGTCCTGAAAGCTGCTCAGGGCAATAATATTATGTTGTCCCAGTCACTGACTTTGCTTGGAGCACCTACTTTCTACTCTCTCCTGGACAGATTCAGTAGATCTTATAATTTTGAAAGGCTTTAAATTTATGTTCCTCATTTTTCAGACTCTCAGGAGAAATTTCATATTTCAAATATCTCATTTTTAATAGTGGAGTACTTGATCATTTCACAGTGAACTAAATCCATTTACAATTAGTTAGGTAATGTTAAAACAAGTTCTTTCCATGTTCTTTTTGCAGTTGCGTATTCATAGCTCTCAAAATATAAGCAAAAATGTCATCTAAAAGGATTCTTAAGCACTATTCCCTGTCTGTTCAACATCCAAAGAGAACAAGTATCTGAATTTCTTTTACATTAAACTTTTACATTATTCAACTAAAAGCAATGAAGGGAAACTTTATGGAACTTATTATCTGTATTAGTGGGAATATA
This sequence comes from Carettochelys insculpta, assembly GCF_033958435.1. Taxonomy (NCBI): domain Eukaryota; kingdom Metazoa; phylum Chordata; order Testudines; family Carettochelyidae; genus Carettochelys; species Carettochelys insculpta. The sequence continues at coordinate 14,286,113 of NC_134151.1, forward strand.
ACAATTTTATTTATGAATATTTATAAATAAAGTATATAAATTACTGTCTTTCCATAGAGCAACAAATCATGATTAAGCACTCAAAAATGTGAATGGCCAATTCACAAGTATATGAAAAGGGACCATATTTTGTTTCTTTTTTTCCTGGGCAAAAGGAAATTTATAAATCATTAGGACAGTAGATTTTAATTTTGTTTTCTCCTTTTAGAATTGTTGTTTTAGGTCTGAAAGATGCATTAAGGCAGATTACTTAGGAATTACAAAACTGAAATTATTTATTCAAAATATTCAGAAAATAGAAAAATAGAATTTTTCCAAATGTAAGGTCCTGTAGCCTCATGTATATAACAGAAATATATTCAAGCATTCCAAGATTAAATATTGTATTTTAACACAGCATCATCTTTAACATAATAAAGTTCTGTTGATGACTCCATAATTAACCTCAGAATTGGCCAATTTTATACTTGAGAGACAAGGTGCATGTGGTAATATCTTCCACTGGACTAACTTCTTTTTTTGGTGAGCGAGTCTGGGTTTTCATCTTATACACATCTCTTCTGAAACATGTCTTCTGAAAAACTGCTCTGTGTAAGTTTGAAAATTTGTCTGTATGACCCACACAAGTTGGTCGAAAAAAAGAACTATATTAGTCCCAAGATATTAGAGATACACGGTGCCCTTTCCTGGAACTCCACCCCTGCATCTCCCATTGGCTGAGAATTGCTGCCAAAAGGAGTAGTGGCGGGGGGGGGGTGCCTGCAGGTAAGCGCAAGACAGCATGGAATCACCTGTGCCCCCACCACCAAATGGGATCTGCCCTCATGTAAGTGCTTCCTACCTGCACTCTCTGCTCCAGTCCTGAGCCTCTCCTGCACCCTAACTCTCACCCAGAGCCAACATCCCAACTCCCTGTCACAGGCTTGAGCCCCATCCTATATCCTAAGCCCCTGTACCCTAACTACCACACAGATTCTGCACCCCACCCCAAACTTCTGCCTTGAGCCATTGGCCATGGCCTGAAAATAACACAGCATCAATGCTTTAATAAGGAGAAGGAATTGAAGCAACCCACTATAGCAACAGACTTATAAAAAATTCAAATAAGATCAAACACTCAGTCAACTTGATGTTAATTTGAATATTTGTATGATTGATTGCCATTGGACTCACTTTAATACAAGTAGTTTTATTAGCTGTCCTGTATTCAGTATAAGGAAATATGGTCACTTTAGCAATAAGATATTCTTTTTCCAAACAAAGATGATGTTCATGTGTTATAGTGCAATGCATCATAATTGTCCCATATTAACAATGCACATGAATATGGCATATTAGACTGATTGCTTCACACACTCTGGTGATTTTTTATTTAAAATTAGAAGAACAGAAACATGACTTTGAATTCTTTCTCCATTCCCCTTCCCTTCCCCACCCTCCCCCATTGCAGAATGTGAACCTTTGTCCTGACAGAGCCAGGAAATAAAATTTCAGTGTCTTGAAAAAATCCTGTTGGATGCACTGTTTTTTTACACTCTGTACTACCATTCCTGCAGCCTCTTTAGTTTTCTGATGTACATATTACCATCTTTCAATACAGAAACGAATAGACTGTTTTACTGCTGAGTGTCTATAAAATGAAATTTGACAGATACAAGATAACCTGCCTTTATGTTGGCTTTCAGATGTCCATCTTGCCCTATCATTTGCTGAAATAAAATTAATCATGAAATCCAACAGGAGAGAGTTACAGCCTAATATATCACCTTTATCATCATTTGTTTCTTTTATAGTGTTGCTAGTGGCTTCTGATCAGAATTAGTAAATTCATGTTCACGCTTCATGAAAACCAGAAATGATGTGCCCTAATATTGACAAAATATACATATCACAAATCCAATTTGGTCACAGTTCTGAAAAGTGGAAACAGGAAAATGATCATAAACATCTTTACATATATCTGTGGCATCAAGTCCAAATATTTTACCAAGAGAAATCAAGATCAGGACACTCAAAAAAGTAAAATAGTTGTTGTAGGTGTCTGTACATGAATTCAAGAAGCCTCAGAAAGAAACAGGAAGAATTGGAATTCCTTGCACAGTCCAGGAGCTATGAAGTGAATAGCATAATGGAGACTTGGTAGGACAACTATAATGATTGGAGCACAGTCATGAAAGGGTATACATTGTTCAGGAAGGACAGGCAAGGGAGGAAAGGTGAAGGAGTTGCATTGTATGTTAGAGAGCAGTATGATTGCTCAGAGCTCTAGTATGAAACAGGAGAAAAGCCTGTTGAGACTCTTTGGGTTAAGACCAGATGTGGGAATAGCAAGGGTGATGTTTTGGTGTCTACTATAGACCAAGAGATGAGGTGAACAAGCTAGATGAGATTTTCTTTGGACAATTAATGGAAGCTGCCTGATCACAGGGCCTGGTTCTCTCAGGGGATATCAATCACCCAGACATCTGCTAGGAGATCAATATAGCAGTACGGAGACAATCTGGGAAGTTTTTGGAGAACACTGGGGACAAGTTACTGGTGCAGGTGCTGAAGAAACTGACCATGGGCTGGGCTCATCTTGACCTGCTGCTCACAACAGTGAGAAATTGGTAGGGGAGGTGAATGTGGGTGGCATCATGAGCAGCAGTGATCATGAGATGGTCAAGTTCATGATCCTGAGTAAAGGAAGAAAGAACAACAGAATACAGACCCTGGACTTCAGAAAACCAGACTTTGACTCCATCAGGGAACTGATGGGCAGAATCCCCTGGGATGCTAACCTGAGGGTGGAAAAGTGTGCAGAAGAGGTGGATGTATTTTAAAGAAGCCCTACAGAAGGTACAGAAAACCCTATCCCAACGTGCAGTAAGAAAAGCAAATATGGTAGGCAACTAGACTGGCTTAACAGAGAAATCTTTGGTGAGCTTAAACACAAAAAGGAATCTAACAAGAAGTGGTAACTTGGACAGATGACTGGGGAAGAATATAAATATATTGCTCACACTTGTAGGGGTTTTAATCAAGAAGTCCAAAGCACACTTGGAGTTGCAGCTAGCTAAGCATGTGAAAGGCAACAAGAAAGGTTTCTACAGACGTGTTCACAATAAGTAGGTAGTTCAGGCATGTGGGGGGGTCATTACTGAAAGGTGAAGAGAACCTAGTGACAGATGATGAGGGAAAAGCTGAAGTACTCAGTGATCCTTTGCAGAGTGATTGCAGAGGTACTGGCCATTATCTTTAAAAACTGTGGCGGGTTCAGGATGATTGGAAAAAGGCAAATGTAGTGCCCATCTTTAAAAAGCGGTGGAAGGAGAATCTGGGGAACTCTAGACCTGTCAGCCTCACCTCAGTTCCTAGAAGAATTATGGAGGGATCCTGAAGGAATCCATTTTGAAGCACTTGGTAGAGAGGAAAGTGATCAGGAATAGTCAACATGGATTCACTAAGGGCAAATCATGTCTGACCAACCTGCCTGCCTTCTATGACAAGGTAATTGTCTTTGTGGATATGGGAAAGGTGGTGTATGTGCTATACCTGGGCTTTAGCAAAACTTTTGACATAGTCCCTCACAGTATTCTCACCAGCAAGTTTAAGAAGTATGGATTTGATAAATGGACTGAAAGATGGATAGAAAACTGGTTAGATTGTTAGGCTCCAGAGTCTGGCTCAAGAGACCATCAATGGGTCGATGACTCACTGGCAGTTGGTATCAAGAAGAGTACCCCAAGGGTTGGCTCTGGTGCTGGTTTTGTTCAACACCTTCGTTAATGACCTGGCCGAGGGTTGGATTGCACCCTCAGCAAGTGTGTGGATGACACTAAACTGGGGGAGAGATAGATACATTGGAGGTTAGGGTTAGGGTCCAGAGTGACCTAGATAAACTGGAAGACTGTGCCCCCCCAAAAAAAAAAGCTGATGAGGTTTAACAAGGACAAACACAGAGTCCTTCACTTAGGACATAAGAATCCCAAACACTGCTACAGGTTGGGGACCAAATGGCTAAGCAACAGTTCTGGAGAAAAGCAACTGGGAATTGCATTCAATATGAGTGAACAATGTGCCCTGGTAGACAAGAAGGCTAAGTACATAATGGGCTGCATTAGTAGGAGCATTGCCAGCAGATCTAGGAAAGTGATTATTCCCCTTGTTTCAGCACTGATGAGGCCACATCTGGAATATTGCATCCAATTCTGGTCCCCCCATTACAAAAAAAAAATTTGGACACGTTGACGAGCCCAGTGTAGGGCAACAAAAATAATTAGAGGGCTGGAGAATATTACTTAGGAGGAGAAGCTGAAGGAGTTAGGCTTATTTAGTCTACAGAAGAGTTAGCAGGGGATTTGATAGCAGCATTCAGCTACCTGAAGGAGGATTCCAAAGAGGGTGGAGAGAGGCTGAATTCTAGAATCCTAAGGCTGGAAGGGACCTCAGCAGGTCATGGAGTCCAGCCCCCTGTCTAAAGCAGGATCAATCCTAACTAAATCATCAGAGCCAGTACTTTGTTAAGCCAGGACTTAAAAACCTCTATGTATGGATATTCTACTACCTCTCTAGGAATGCTTTTCAGTGTCTCACTACCTTCCTGGTGAAATAGTTTTTCCTAATATCCAACCAATGGTCTCAAGTTGCAGTGGGGGGTCCTAGGTTAGATAATAGGAAAAACTATTTCACTAGGTAGGATGGTGAACCACTTAAGTAGATTACATAGAAAGGTGGTGGGATTTCCATCCTTAGAAGTTTTTAAGTCCTGGCTTGACAAAGTTCAGACTGGGATGATTTGGTTGGGATTCAGCCTGCTTTGAGCAGGGCATTGAACCTACTGAGTTCTCTTCCAAAGCCATGTTTCTAGGATTCTAACACTTGTTCATGTAGCAGTGTTTGACATCATAAAAATATTCTGAAATTTTCAAACAAGAGCCAAGTTCCAATATTTGGCCTATGTTCTCTTTTCAAACAGCATTTATTAAGAGCTCTCTGGAAGCTGACAATTTTTTATATTTTCCCATCCTTGTCTGAGCCAGAAGCACTCAATTTAAATGTGGCCTTTAGTTAAATGTGTGCATGTGCGTGTGCATACAAACAAAATCCCCTCTCATTGATCTGATGAAATAAGCAAGCAGCAGGCTCCTCTAACACTGGAGGGGGCATTTTGTACTTCACTCCTTTGAGCTCACACCAGGTATTTGCTGTGTTCAGAGTGGTATTCAGCCCTCCCACCAAGGAGGCAAGGATAGCTCTGTGACTTGAGCATTGGCCTAGTAAGCCTAGCGTTGTGAATTCAGTCCTTCAGGAGTCCATTTGGGACAAATAAATTTTTAAAATATAAATCTGTCTGGGATGGTGCTTGTTCTTGCTGAGAGGGCAGGTGACTGGACTTGATGACTTCCTGAGGTCCCTTCCAGCTCTGTGAGATATGTATATATTAATCAATAAGTAGGGACAGCCTAGACTGACCGCAATGACTCATCTCATTTCTGAACCCATTTCATCTCCTCTGCAGAGACAGAATTTCCTAAGGGAAAACTTCAGGTCTCCCTTTTTCACATAGGCAAAAGAGGCAGCAGTGCAATCCTGGATTTTGTTGACCTCTGGGTGCAAGTCCTGTTTGTATGTGATATCTGCCACAAGCTGTGACAAGCTAATACAGCCTTTTTTACCCTAATTTGAAGTTTTTAAGTCTTAGTGCTGTAAGTTAACTGTGCTTCAGTCATGTTAAGAGAAAGGTGTGAAAACCCATTCAAACACTTGCCAGTTTGGTTCACTGGGAAAAAATTCCTTCTAAGCTTGTAAGAGGTGATTGGTAGGAGCCACATCATCTAAAACAACACAGCATCAGTGCTTTAATAAGGAGAAGGAACTGGAGCTATCTGCCATAGCATCAGACATGTGAAAAGTTCATATAAGATCAAACAGACTTGCTAGATTATTCCTCCAACTCTGTCCAGTGAGAAAACAGAGAACCCAAGAACAGTAGAGGGATCTAACTCTCACCCAGCCACGTATGTTTCCACCCAGATACTGTGTGCTTACTCTTTTGTCCATTGAAATGTCTTCCCCGGTGAGTGTAGCCAAGAGCATTATGCTCGTCAGGTCATCCAACTAGGGCTCTAGTGAAACTTCAGAGGGAAAAAGGTTCCTGCAGTTTTCCCATTGAGAATAGTACAGCAATGTCCCTTTCAATGCAACACAGTCAGCTACCATCAAGAAGAACCCAAGATGTTAGATCCCACCTGCGTTGACAATGGTTTTGTGTAGAGTCATAATAGCCTAATCATATGAAAAAAGGAAATGTGGGACAAAGTTCCACAGCAATGGAGAGATATTTAAGGGCTAGAAGGGTAAGGTAGTTTTGCTGAAGATAAGAATGAAAATGAAGAATAATTTTCATCTTATTTGATTTTGCAGACAATAGCATCTGTGTTTTATTATTTTAGTCTCCTGGACTTCTCCTGGTATAGATTAACGCACTGTGGTTGTTGCTATGGCAAAGTGTTTTGTAAGTATGATATAAATATGATATGCTTTACCTTAATGATGAGTTTATGGTAATGGAAATAAAAATGACTAGTGCTGTATGCCATTAACACATTGACAAGTCAGACATTTGTTACACTTGTGATATCTTGAAAAAATATTAATTTACATTACTACTCACTTAAAGCTTAACACCTATAATTTCAAAGGCTGGGGAAAGCCAAAATAAAATTGACAAAAATATTTTCAAGTGAAAACACCTCTGATACACCTACACTTTCTAAATTAATGCAGACAAAAGCATTGTGGTGTATTTAATCAACAATCAGTATGCAGAATGCCACAGAGTTGCATTTAAGTTTTTAATGTTCTTGGGAGACCAAATACTGGCTCTGATATGGAACAATATGGCCTTGTACTAACAGATGGAGATAGGAAAACTACTGAAACTTTAAACGAGGATTACAGTGGCTGAGCACTCTAGACAACATTTTTGGGTTTGTGGATTCATGCATTTTGCCAGTTTTAATGTATGATTTTGGAGTAGATTGCCTATTTATAAATTTTGGTTTTAACGTACTCCTCCTCAACCCCACACCACCCCTGTTCGGTGCTCAGAGACCTTTGAATATGAGCACTTAGGAAATTAAAATATAATAATAATACAGCCAATGCCCACAAAAGAACTTCCTTAGTTCTGTTAGCTAGCCCCAAGTCTGACGGATTGACTGATTTCCTGGTTATGCAATAAGTTCGTACTATTTGTTCTACACCATGAAGATGAATTATTTTTTAATTTCCACTGAAGAGATGAGTACATAATTATTCAGTGAGCAGTGTGCATGAGCACAATTTCCTGATAGTTTTGAGGAAGTCATTCTTTGTGAGGATTGAGTGTTAGTACCACTATGTGGCTGCTAAGTAGCAGAATTATAGATGAGTTGGAAGTTTTGCATATAGGAAGAATTTATCTGATGATGCCAGACAAGTTTTGGATTCAAAACAAAATAGGATTAAGCTCAATAACAAGTTTATGAAGGTTCTCCCACCAAGTATTTAAACTAATGTTTTCTCTTCACTACCTTTTAGGAATAAAGTAAAAATTCACTTACATGGAAAAATTTGTATTTATTCTTTGTAGTTATTGATCCATTAAGAGAAGGGTCTGATAGAAATTTGTCATAAAATTACAGCTAAGAGAAAGCAAAGTAACTTTTGTGAAAAAGCTATTAGAATATACAATAAGAAATAGAACTGCTCAAAATATTTCCTAGACCCTCCGTTGTACCCTCAGAACACACAGTGCCCCAAGTTTTTGTCAACCTCCAAAATGAAACTTGCTTTTTGATTTTTGTTTAGTGAAAACTGAAAAATTTTCACATGAAAACTACCTTCTCAGAAATCTGTGGTTTTCGAGTTTTTTGTTTGTTTGTTTGTTTGTGGGTTTTTAGCTTTCTAATGAATAGGTTTTCAGAAAAGCAGCCAGTTTCCACAGTTTTTTCCATTAGTCAAAAGACAAATTTTTCAATAAAAATGTGTCACTGGAAAATTTTTGACCAACCTTTAAAAGAAGGACAAATTACACTGAAAGTCACTTGTTTTACAATAGTGGCTCCAGGCCCAGCCATGCTAGACACTGTATAGACTCACGTTAAGATATTGGCCCTTCTAATCTGATGAAGTGGGTCTTACAAAACCTCATTACCTAATAAATAAAATTGTCAGTCTTTCAGATGCTACAGAACTGCTTGTTTTTGCAGCCCTTCCACAAAATGTTATAATCTAAAGAGAAAATCTAGCCATGCATGGCAGACAAAAAGTGATAAAAAGGAAATGTTATTGGAGCTGGTCAGGGAAGGGTAATTCTGTGTCACAGAGAATTTGATCTTGTACTGAAATCCAAAACATTTCAAATTCTCTGTGAAAGGGATGGGTGACTCTGAGGCAAAGTCTGTCTGGAAAGCTGCCTGTAATGAGGTTTGACTCACCACCATGATGCCTCCTGGTCATGCTGAGCATTAGCTAAATCCTGAGCAGGGCACCCTCTTTTAGCTGGTGTCTCTCCTGTCATCACCTTGTGCTCTTTCCACACTCTGATCTGGATGTGCGTCACTCCCAGGAATGCAGCATCCTTGTCAGGAAACTGTCCTCCGGCAGTGGCCACCACTCAGTCTTTCCAGGGACGTGTCAGCAATCTTCCATCCTACTTGCCTCTGTGGCCAACTGCAGACCCAAAGTCCAGCCCCTTGCCTCTGTGGAAAGCCACAGTCCAAATAGGCCACTTTCCCTGGTAGCAAGGTGTAGTGTGAGAGGGACCCCGGCCTGACCTCTGGTTCCCAGCCCAGGGACCCTCTGCCAGCAGCCTTGTCCGGCCCTCCTTCTCTCTCCCTTAAATGCTTCTTGCTCCCTGGTACACTTTCCTATGGCCCTTTACACCCTCCTAACCGCAGCATCAAGGCAGGCATCACACTAATGCTTTTAAAATAAGGGCTGAAGAAGCTGAATAGTGAAAAGTTTTTAAAGTGCTTATGCACAAATGCTAGAAGTCTAAATAATGAGATGGTGAACTAGAGTGTCTCATATTAAAGGACATTGATATAATAGGCATCACAGAAATGTAGTGGAATGAGGATAATCAATGAGAAACAGTAATACCAGGGTACTAAGTATATTAGAATGACATAACAGGTCCTGCTGGTGGGAAAGTGGCACTATATATGAATGTTAGGAATATTAGGAATCATTTAAAAGGTATAGAGAATAAGACAGTGAATATCTTATTGCCTCTATATAAATTCATGATACACTGACATCTAGAACAGCAGTTCCCAAACTATGTTCTGGTGTTCCACGAGCTATGGCAAAGTGTTCCACCATTGAAATTGAGTAATGGCAATCTCTTCCCCATTCTCAGGGAAAAAAAATAAATTTGGGGATGTTTGTCTGTCATCCCTGCTATATTTGTTTTGTTAGTGTCTGGTTTCATTATTATTTGTTGAGTTGCATTTAGCGTACAATAATTTAATTAATGATATTATGAAATGTTTCCCATAATAATGTTCCTCATAGTTTGTATGATGATGTAAAAAAGACAAGTGCTCCACAGGGGTGCCATAATGTCCAAGGGTTCCACAACCAGAAAATGTTTGGGAACTGCTGATCTAGAATACTGTGTACAGATGTGATCAACTTATCTCGAAAAAGATATTTTGGCATCAGAAAAAGTTCAGAAATGGGCAACAAAATGATTAGGGTACAGAATGGGGTGCCATATGGGGAGAGATTAATAAGACTGGAACTTTTCAGCTTCAAAAAGAGACAACTAGAGGACACATGATAGAGATCCACAAAATCATGACAGGAGTGAAAAAAGTGAATAAAGAAGAGTTATTTACTCCTTCCTATAACACTAGAACTAGGGGGCACCAAATGAAATTAATAGGTATCAGATTTCAAACAAACAAAAAGTAAGTACTTCTTCACACAATGCAAAAACTGAGGAAATCATTTCCAGAGAATGTTGTGAAGTCGCAGACTATACCAGGGTTCAAAGCAGAGCTAAGTACATTCATGTTGGATGGGTTCATCAATGACTGTTAGCCAAGATGGGTGGGAGTGTACTACCTAGCCTCTATTTGTCATAAGATGGGAAAAGGCATCAGGGAATGAATCACTTGATGATTACCTGTTCTGTTCATTCCCCCTGAGGCACTTGGCACTGGCCACTGTAAGAAGACAGGATACTGGGCTAGATGGACCTCTGTACATGAAAAAACTGGGAAAATTCCTAAATGACATCAGAACTGATACCTCCTTTTCAAAAGCACATATGTGAGTTAGGAACGTAAGTCTAGTGGGACTTGTTGGCTATAGTGGTGAGGTACTCCAGATTTGCCATCCTGCAAGTCCAGCTTCCTCCAATCTTCAGTAGTCTTCACCCTGGTTTACAATAAACTCTCCACACAGAGCTGTCCCAGATAATACTACTTTCTTAGTCAGTCTGTCCCTCAGTCTGCATAACTTAAACTCCAAGAAGAAGCTGCCTGACTCTGGCACAGCAGCTTCTTTATACTGGCTTGATGGGCCCTGACTGGGAGCTTTACTGCAACTACTGTAGCCTGTTTGGAGGACTTCTCTCCTGCTCTTTTCCTGGGACAGGGTGTGGCAAGGTCACAAGCTTCCAACAAGGGGCTTCAGAGCCTTGTTCACCTTGTCACCAGGTACTCTTAGAATCCTCATTGATGCTGAGGTTTCACATTGTATAATGCTGTCTACGATCTCTGGTTGGCTAGGAGATTCTGTCCCACCTGGTCAGATGCTTACCTGGCCTCAGTTGTTCAAGCTTTCATTATCTGTCAGACTACAGTCATATGTTATACCTGAATATGAAATCTTCAACAAAAGAAATTCCAATTAGTACAAAATGCTGCAGCACATCTTTTCAGGAGCACAGTATTGTGAACACATCAGATCTGCCCTCAGCTCTCTTCATTGGCTTCTTGTAGAATTTCAAATCAAATTTAAGGCCTTGGTCCTTATCTTCAAAATGCTCCATGCCCTGGATCTAAGATATTTAAAAACTATTTAAAGCTGTGGGATAAAGACTGTTGTCCACATCTTCACTCCTCAGATAAGAAAGAATTGTCAATAATAAGAGTGAAACTAATTTGTGTGGGAGAATGTTGGAGAATCTGGAGGATTCTCCAAATCTGAAGAAGTGGGTCTGTCCCACAAAACTCATCACCTAATATATAATGTTGTTAGTCTTTAAGGTGCAACAAGACTTCTCTTTTTTGTTTTGTGAAGATAGAGGCTAACACCGTCACCTTTCTGACACTACCAAAATAAAACAGTCTACTGCATGTATTTCTTTCTCTGAGGAGAGGATGAGAGAACAACTAACATCTGACATGCGCTCATGGAGCTTAATGCACTCATGGCAAGCACTCATATACTATCCCGTTGAGCATGGAATGTAGTTCATATTATTGAGTGATTTAGGCACTACTGAAACACCCTGCCTTTGTGTGCAATTAGTCTGTCTGGAAGCATTCACTTGTATACTTTAAAAAATGCAGTGTGCACGGTCAGTTTACAAACAGTCTTAATTTTACCTAATTAAAACCATTTTTCACCTTGAATCAGTGGAACATTATACCCACTAAATACTAACTTAGGTGTCAAGTTCCCAGTTTCAGATTCTATTTTATTTAAATCAATGTGTAAAAATGTGCGTTTAAATTAGATATTTTTAAGGAAAAGTGTATTATTTCATCTTCCTACAGTTCAGAGAAGGTTGCAAGGATTTTCATTCTACTTTTGGACAGAAACCAAGTGTAGAAAATTTGATTTAAAAAGGTAAATTTATAAGAAAATTATTAGCGTCTAAAATAATAAATGAAATCATTCTTCAAACTTAATTGCTAGCCTTTATTATATATATTAAAAGCCCTATGATATAAAACATGGTGATTAATGTTTTATTAATAAAGATCTTGCAAGCAAAAATAATTGTCAGGTCCTTCAGTGTCTATATCTAAATGCTCAGTTATAGGGAAAATGTATGCAAGAAAAGAGTAAATTACCAGAATAATAATCTGCTATGGAAACACTTACATTGCTTGCCATACTGTAGTATCATGCACTGTTTCGGATTTTATAGAATATGCTTTAGTCTTATGTTATGCTTAAATGATACAGCTTCTGTTGCAAATGTAAATGGAAGACAGACATTTTGCACATTTTAGACCCTTTGTTTCTTATGGGGAAGAATCCTCATTATACGTCATTTCACTTTACATTGCAACTTTCCAGTTCTTATCCCTGACATATATCCCTGTATCGCAAATGTTCAGCTTATTCTTAAGGTATGTCTACACTATGGGATTAGGGTATAGCATCGTAGAATAATAGACCTGAGGAGGTCCTTGAGTCCAGCCACCATACCCAAAGCAAGCCCAACCCTAACTAAATCATCCCAGCCAGGACTTGTCAAGCTGGAACTTACAAAACCACTAGGGATGTAGATTCCACCACCTCTTTAGGTAACCTGTTTTAGTGCTTCATCACCCTCCCAGTGAAATCATTTTTCATAATATCCAACCTAGACCTTCCCTGCTGCAACTTGAGACCATTGGTCCTCATCCAGCCATCCATGACTACTGGAAACTTCGTTTAGGTAGCTGAAGGATTGGAGGCAAGGCTTTGATCCAGGCTTCCTGTTTGGAGCCAGCAGCCTTATAAAAATGCTGCCAGAGCACATGGAGTGAGCAGTGAACAGTGCAGCAGTCCACAGGGGAGTGTGCTGGGAGTTCACCTTGGAGGTGGGACCCCAACAGTGTTTGGTGGTTTTTCTTGCTTTTTGTTCTCTTCTTTTTATTCTCTCTCTTCTACCCTTCAAACTTCAGATGGCAACAAAAACAACATCTAAAACACTGGACAAGAGGAACAGGGAGATGCTGGCTTCACTTGCTGCTTTGTATGCAGTGGAGCACCAGTTCTGCTGCTGTGAAACCAGCTTGGACTTGTGGGACCACATTGTTCTACAGGTATGGGATGATCATCAGTCACTACAAAACTTCTGCATATGTAAGGCCACTCTCATGGATCTTTGTGAATTGTTTTCCTCCACCCTGAGGTACCGCAATACCAAAATGTGACCTGCCCTGACAGTTCAGAAGTGAGTGGCAATACTTCTGCTGAAGCTTGCAGTGCCACGGGCAATCAATTTGCAGTTGGCAAATCTGCAGCGGGGGCTGCTGGGATCCAGTTAGCTCAGGCAATAAATATCCTTCTGCTACAAAGTGGAGAGTGGGTTGCCCATGTCCAGCACTGGACTGCAATAAAGAGCAATTCAACTATAGGCTGAGCAAGTGATGAATGGTGGTAGAATGTGCATTTGGATGTTTAAAAGCCAAGTTCAGGAGCCTTCTGAATCAGTTAGTCCTCAGCAAAAATAACACTCCCATCATGGTGGCATCCTGCTGTGTGCTTCATAACTTATGTTATGTGATAGTAAGGGGAAATTATCATGCCAGCCTGGAGGACTGAGGCATTCTGCAGCACCAATAGCGGGAGGGTATGGAACATAATGAGGACACATGAGGCTCTGTGCTCCTCTATCAGGCAGAGACATTTATGGAGATGTGCATGGATCGGCGCTCCATCCACAGACATGCAAAAAGTTGTGCTGGGGGGTCCAGCCTCTGTAGATACTGTGCCCAACACAGATCACACTCAATTGCCTTAACCCAGTCTAGAATGATTAAAAATGAGAACACACTACAGGTGCCCTCCCTGCAATCAGGGTCCACTTGTGAAATCTTCTGAGAGGAGGGGATGAAATCCAAATTTAAAAAGTGTTCCCAGCTGTCAGATCAGCTGTTCCCTTCACCTGCTGACCATTTTCATCCTCATATTCTTCGTCATCCACCATGTCTTCTCTGCTGTTGCCAGAGGCTATCTGAGGAATCTGTTGGGAGGGATCCATGGACTCTCTGGGGACAGTGGTTGGGTACGACCCTAGAATCTTGTGTAGCTGCTCATTGAAGTGGTATGTTTACTGTGATGACACAGAATGTCCATTTGCTTCCTTTGTCTTCTGGTACACTTGTGGCACTTCTTGGCATCCCTGGTGTATCCTTTTTACACCATGCCCTGTGAGATTTTGGCATAGATGTCTGCATTCCTTCTGCTGCTTTGTCATTCTGTAAGAGGAGGGAAAAAACAGCATGCATCTCCTTTCTCCAGAAATGAATGCCTCCCACATTAGCCACCTGTAGAAATTTTATAAAAGCAAATATTGGAAATGTAATTGGTATCCTGTGGGCTTTGTGTCAATTGTGTTACTTTACCCCATGTGATGCCACAATAACTTCAGTCAAACTAGTCACCGAAATAGATTTCTTTTTCATGGCTCATATTCCAAAAGCTTCTCTCAGGAAGTTAGGAAGTTGTCTGCACATGTTCAACTGTTTCTCACACCTCTTCTAGTCAGACAAGAAACTCAAATCATTTTCAGGGCTACTGTTGTTCTAGTGACTAAGATGCATTATTTTTCATCACAGTTTTAATGACTTACCATAAGGTGATAAAGTTGACACCTGAAGAGTGAAAGTGTACTGCCACACTTACAAATATGCTACTTTGTTGTTGCCAGTTTCTAAGCTAGTCAGTTGATTCTTCTTACCAAGTTTCCAAAATTTGTCCATAAAAGAGACCTGTTCTCAAAATTGCAATGCCTCTCTTTCAGTGCCCTGTTGCCTAGTGGATTCCATGGCCCCAGAGGAGGAGCCCAGATTCCCTACAGAATGCATGGCAGGAGTTATGCATCTTGAAGTAGGATCCACAAAAGTCAACTAGTTGAGCAAAAACTGCCCAACCTAACCATTAGGAGAGGCATTCAGATACTTATGTCTGAGTAAAAAGAAGTGCCTGTCTCAGCTCAGTAGTCAGAGCCACGAGCTCTCTTTGGAGTTGGCACATAGGCCTTTTTCTGTAAAAATGGAGGGAGAGGTACCACAGACTCCTTTAACTGAACAGTCTTTGGGCCAGAGAGCACCTGAGAGAATGATGCTGTGTCCTACTGGTTACGACACTTACCTGGCAGCTGGAACATTTGTACATCTCCAACAGACACGATCAATAAACACTCACTTCAAAATATCCCACAACCCAATGGTACTCTTCTGAGAAATAGGAGAGATGAGTTCAAATCCCAGCTCCCCACCAGGCAGCAATACCAGCTCTCCCACATCCTGAGTGCCCTAACCTGGTGCTTAATTTGTTGCTTCGGTCTCTTTTACTATAGGAGTCTCTGACCTTTACTGGGAAGATTCTGTGTGTGAGGCAATCTAGCCTTAGAGACTACGATTCCCATCATACCTTTGAGAAGTGGGAAAACTGCTCTTGTGGAGGCAGTGCAGCGAGAGCAGGTGCTGCGTGGTGACTCTATTTTGAAGAGAGGAGCCAGATAGTTGGTGTGGGGCTCTGTCCAGACCCAGAGCTGCTCCTGGAAGCTATACCCTGCTGCTGAGAACCTGCTGGGGCTTTGATCAAGTAGAGAGCTTCCGAGGCTATTGGTGGGTATTCCTGCAGGGGAGAAACTTTTTCTGTACCTGGAACTGACTAAGAGGGCATGTAGCAAAGGAACTGTGTGTTACTGTGGCTGTTATTTGGGAAAGTGATTGCAAGGGGACAGTAGAGAGACTGAATCTGAGTCTGAGATGAGGCAGAGTAAATGAAGACCAAGAGCTGCTGGCATATAGTGTGGCTTTGTGATTGATACACAGAACTTCAAGCACGCCCATGCAAGTGTCTGGGAATCTGAAATCCAGAGGAATGTACTCCTAGGGTGGGGAAAACTGTGGTAATGTAAATACCAGTTAGATAAGTTTCATTTATTATTTACATGTCTGTGGATGGATCGCTGATCCATGCTCGTCTCCATAAAGCTCTTAGACAGTACTCTTTAATCCTTCTCACAAGGTTGGTGGAGAGGTCTACCTTATCATTTATTTCATGTATTACTGTATCCCACATTTTGCTAATTGATTTTATTCAACTGCACACTGTGGATTTAAATTAGGATTGATATTTAATCTGAGTCTGTTAAACCCTGTGTCTAAGTTGTTAAGTGGAGGTGTGTTTAGTCTAGTTTAAGTTCAGGGGAGGTGTATTATTTATAATTGTTATCTCTGAATTAGGTACATGCCATAGATTATTATTAGAAAAGGTTTATTCCTGGAGACTTCCAGGTATGCCATTGATTGTATGCAGGGGCCAGTCAGGTGGCAGTACCACCAACTGTAAATTCCTTTGGGGTAAAGGGACTGGAGCAGACAGGTGGATGGAGGATTCCCACCTATCCAACATTACCATTGGGAAACTCAAGGTCTCCTTTGGTATAAATAACATCAAACACCCAGGTGAGCCTTGCCTGCTTCCAAGTAACCAAGGGGAGAAAGGAGAGGTGCTTTGAGGAAGAAAGCAAGCAAGAAAGAAAGAAAGATGCTAGGGCTCAAGCAACTTTTCCTCTTTCAAAACTGACCCAGGAAACCCAGGGATGTTTGGGTTATGAGCTCCCAAGCACAGAGGTGTGTAGGCCCAGCCCTGGCACAAATTAAGCACTACGTTAACCAATGGGATAATGATTATAACAGCATCTCCTCTTCTGGCATTTTCTACAGTGCCAAACTGATACATGACACATGAGCAGGCTTGTCAGATCAGGCCGTGCAGGCAAGATACACAGGGAAATACCTCAGCTGATGATCTACCAGGGGATAGGTGTGAATGAGGCAAGTGGGCACTGGATTGGGACAGCTATACACCTAAATAGTGGCAGATTTCTAGGTGCCTCAGGAATCTAGGCATATCCAGGTTTATGCAACAGCTGGGAAAGATTTGATGCAACTGAAGGGAGAAAATTGTTTTGGAGAAGGCTTTGTGCTCTTATAATCCTGAGACTGCTCTCTGTTGGGCTGGTATGTTTGTACAGATTAGAGCAGTTTCAGTGCTGCTCAAAATTGTGCCTGCTGCCTACGTATGGATCAACGGACAAATTCATACTCTCTTTTCAAGCCATCTTCCCTGCAGTTTCAGAGGGTTGAGGTTCATGAGGGGGCTCAGGGCAGGAGGTGGGAACTCAGGGCTGGGAGCACAACCACTATGCTGCCTAGACAGTCTGGTCTTGGGGCTGGCTGGGGACCCCATTGCCCAGCTGACCCTCCCTCCCTGCTACCTTCAGCCTTCCAGCACAGGGGCTAAGGATTACAAGCCTGGTGGTTTGGAAGCTTGTGGGGGAGGAGGATGGAAGTGGGGGCTAAAGTGGAGGGTGGGTTGCCCATGCCCGCACTGGCACAGGAAGCTTACCCATATACAGTGGCCAGCAACATCCAGAGCCTATCCTCAGCCAGCCACGCTCTTACACACAGACTCTTTGCCTAGGAGGAGCTAATAGCTTTGCAGCATTGAGCTGTTAATCCCCAGGAAGTGTCTTGCCCTGAAGTAGCTGTGATTAGAATCTAAGAAATAAAAGATACAAAATTGGGTTTATGTATTTTTGTGACATATAGTTTTGGTTGATATGTACAAGGCATTTCTGAAGAATTGATGCTCTTTAGCTGTCATGTTTCATGTTCACTTCAAGTCATGATTTCCATTTGAACACTTAGAGCATGAGCAATCTGAGAAGGTGCTCTTGCTTTTCTCTTGGTGCAACTAGTTTATTTCCTTATGCGGCAGGTGCAAATATGCCATTCCAGGAAGTGGACCTGATATAAGTCAGGGAGTATAAGTAGCCCAGCAGTGAAGGTAGCAGTCTCACAGCAGAACCAAATAAAATTGTTCAGACAGAGGTGTAGACATATTTAATACTAATGAAAGCATGCTGCTAAAAATGCGTATTAGTGGTTTTTGCAGGCTAAATGCAGTTTTAAATTTCTGATTAGAATGGATGCATACAAAAGCTGTAGAGAACATGCCAGTGAAATCATCTGTATTAGAGAAATAGGAGTACATTTCAGTTGTGGGCCTGCAATACTGCTTAGCAAGCCTGAGAGGGGGATTAAACCCTCATGGCATTGCAGCTTTGATTTCTCTTTTCTATACAGTGAGTCCCTTTAATATGTAATACACTTACCAAGATATTTACAGGCTAGATAGTCCAATTCTCACATATTTGCATATAAAACATCCTCTGAATGACAAAAGATCATTACTTTTGTTGGTGAGTCTAGTTATCTCTGTTTCAGAACATTTTTATCTGTTTTGTTGAACCTTAAACTTTGGGACAGGGAGACACCTAATAAACAAACCACCTGTTGTACTACATCCAGTAAAATAAAGATCTCTGTTGTGACATGGACATTCATTGCCACCAGACTCATAGAATCACACTGTCAAATGGGAACTTAAATATATTTGCTTGCAGCCACAGGGAAGGAAATGCCTTTTAAGCAAAAAAATAACAGTTAGTTTGCTTTGATCCTGTGACTTGTTTTCTCTGCCTATTACTGTTAGGAGAGAATACAGCTAGTTATGTATGTTTTGTATGCTCATTATGCAGGTATGCTAGTTATGTATGTTTTGTATGTAACTGAGCAAGATGCATGTATGCAACATCAAGTGGCTTTAGAAGAGTAATAATATCACTGATAGACATGCAAAGCTCTGATCTTACTATCCTTTTGAACAGGCTCTATTAACACAAGTATTGAAGAATGGGATCCCTAGTGTTCCAATCAGTCGTACCTATCATTACTACATTAGCAGCACTACACTAAACCCCTGCATTTAAAAGTGGATAGCACCATCCTGGCATGTCCTATATTGCTCAGGTTTAAACTGAGAATAAATAGTTCTACGTGCAACTCCCCAGGAAAACCCCGTATTAGGAAAGAAAACCAGCTTTCAGTGAGCGAATGTACACTTCTTACCAGAGGTTCAAGAAACCTTACAGCAGGCTAAATGCCTTGTTGCCTTAAATCTGTTGGGAAAAGTCAGAAAACAGCCTACTGGGAAACCTAGATTTTTATAAGTTCTAATGATGCAGAAGCTGCAGAATAATCTCTCTGTGAACCACAAAAATAATAAAAGCTGAGGCCATTTCTAACATAATCTCTGTCAGCAAGATGCCAGTGCTTTTCCAGATTTCCTAACGGGTCCCTGCTAATTCCATGCCAAAACTAGCAGTGGATTTCTTCCTTTTAATCTCCCCTAATGCCTTATTCGATTATTGTCACTGCTCTCTGACTGTGCATCGTCTCTTCCAACTCTAATTCCTCCACTGCAACAGTCAGAAAAGGCAGAACCACAGTGCAGAAGTCAAACCGCATGCATACACACACTCTGTGAAAGGAGGGAGGGGAGAAGAGGAACCAGAAAAGGAGGAAAAACAAACAACACCATCTGCACAACTGCACATTTACATCATAAACCAGTGGGAATTACCAGGGGTGAGAGGAAAAGATGAGCTGTGATATTCGCTCCAGTTGACTAGGCAGAAGGATATCTGGGAACCCTGTCCACAGTGCTGAAGGATGGCTTTGTTGATTTCTTGGATATGGATCACTATCTGGTGAGTAAATTCTTCAACAGTACTCAAGATAAACAAGACCTAACAGCCCATCTTCCCTTCATGGAGTAAAGTCACCTGGGTAGAAGGATGTGTGTGGGGTGTATGTTTCATTCTGCATTTCTCTGATGGTCTTGGCAAAAGAAAGGCAACTTTTGACTTTGCATGGACGAGAAAGTCCTGGCTGGATGATGGCATTGTTGGTGTGTTAATTGCAGTATAGACAAGGTGCTGGGGAGCCAGACTGAGGAAGGGAACCTGTACTCTGAAAATATTACCCGAATTCTGGACAAGTTGTTGGATGGATACGACAATAGACTCCGACCTGGATTTGGAGGTAGAGAAGACTCAGTATGCTTAACGGTAGCTCTCCACTCCCCTTGTGTTTTGTATGTTGTTGAAAAGTAAATCAATCCTAGAGAGGAAACAACTCCATGCCCTGCATTTCTAATCCCTTCTCCTATGGAAAGTCACACAAGTGGAAGGAGTTTTTCCCCATACACTTGAATATAGATGTGTCTCTTTGAAACACATGTAGCACGGTTTGCAGAAAGTTAGCATCTAAATGTGGCCTCTTCATAATGGAGTTGTTTACAGGAAAAACAGTTACCTTTGATTTACATAAAACATTAAAAATCCAAAAGATCAAAGTGACAATTGCTTGTTCCCTGCACCCAGTTTGTTTTGCTATGCACTAGAAGTTCCTACATGGCATCTTTGCTGTGCCTTGGGTACATGCTTATGCCGTTGACAAGTTGCTGCATAGGTGTGCAGATTGTTGAGTGAAATCTTCTCAATAGCATACATCTCATTCCTTCCAACCCTGCAGTGCTCTGAGCTTTTTTAAATGTTCTCTAGGTGCTGTCACAGAAGTCAAAACAGATATCTACGTGACCAGCTTCGGTCCTGTGTCAGATGTGGAAATGGTAAGACCCATTATGAAATACGCACATTAGGATGTAATAAGTAGCAGTTCCATTTCTGACATTAATGCCACACAAACAGTGGGATCTTTCCAGCACAGGAGCTTCACATGTCCCTGGCTCTGGTCTTGTTTTTCAGGATTCATTACAGTGGCATCTGAGTGGACTGTCATTAGAGCAGATTACAAGGCTTAATCTTTTTGACAATCTGTGTCTCTGAGGGACTGAGCAGAGCATTTTACTGTTGCGTTCAAGATAGCTAGTTCCACAGTTTTGTTCAGGGACAGCAGGTTTGAATAATTTTTGGTGGTGCCCAGACCAGGTGCTAGTATCTCCCCCACCACCCGCCTCTTGCCTTGTAAGTCAGTAAAGTGATACAAAAATGTACTAGAAGCAGTAAGTATTTAAGTTTCCCTATGTTGCACAGTGGCAAGAGGGGGTGAGGACTGAGGGGTGTGGTAGGGGACTTGGGACTAGAGTAAATGGTTGGGATATAGGGGGATAAAGGCTCTGGCTGGGGGTGAGGGTTCTGGGGTGGGGCTGGGACCAGAGAAGAGGACTCTCCTGGTGCCCCCTGGCAGCACACTCACCCTGCACCACTGTCACTACACATATCACTGCACCCCAGGAGAAACCCTGAAAGGACAGCTGCTCAAATGCAGAAGGGGCAGTGAGAAGTCATGCTGTGGAGTGCTGGCCATGGGGGAACAGGAGGCTGCACTGCACACAGCGACCTCAGAAGCTGGGTTAGTGGGTGGAGGGAGGAGGGGAAACAGTGAAGCTGTTTGCAGTGAAGCAATAGAAAACAGCCCAAGTTTCTCGCCACAAAGTGGAGACAGGCAGGAGGAAGCCTAGCATCGAGAGGTGGGTTTGAGTGACTTGCCTACAGGCACAAAGAAGTGAAACTTGGAAAAGAAAAACAGAAGCAAGGTAGGGAAAGAAAAAGCCCACAGCAGGCTGACCAATAACCTGGGGATCCCTGAGCTGCTGCACTTATTCCTCAGAACGCCCAGGATGCTCAGGGGTAGCATGTGGGGGTGGCAGGCAGGGCTTGAGGGAGACACCCTGCCCCCAACTTTGGTGGAGCTGGGCTCCAGGCTCAGAATATTCCTGGAACCTGGGCACCACAGGCTTATAGAATTCGCTGCCCCTGGTTGTGCCATGCAGTTTTGGCATGCATTTTCTACATCATTTGCAAGGAAAACTGGAGAGAAATGTCTTGCAAAAAAGATTGTTTAACAAGCTACAGCTATAAGAGCAATTGTTGATTTGC
This sequence comes from Carettochelys insculpta, assembly GCF_033958435.1. Taxonomy (NCBI): domain Eukaryota; kingdom Metazoa; phylum Chordata; order Testudines; family Carettochelyidae; genus Carettochelys; species Carettochelys insculpta. The sequence continues at coordinate 14,307,858 of NC_134151.1, forward strand.
TGAGCTGTGACAAAATGAAAGCATGGATGGGTTAAAGATACATTAACAGCATTAGGAAGATTGAGGCATCAGAGTTTTTTAATTCAGAGATTTACAACACGGCTATGTGTTACTACTCAGACTAACAGGCATGCCATAGTAAAATAAAGCTATGAATAGTTAAGAAGGCTGATGAGCTCAACCCTTTCCTTTTCTTAGTCAAATATGCAAAGCTATGAAGTGTGGCACCAGAATACAAGTAGCTACAGACTCCTATAAAAGTTATTTGTTAACAACAACATACTCAGAAACCTATAATAAGAGTTTATCAAAACTGATCCCCAATTATCACAAAACAGATCTTCATTCTAGAAATGGTGTTCACTTTCCAGCTATGTTTCAGTCTTTAGTTTGTGAATATTGTGTCATAGTAGCTGTATATTTTATAACGTGGCTGGTTAGGTTAGATGTCTATATTTGGGCTCCTGAATAATTTATTTCAGCGCTGAATTTGGGCAACTAACTTTACATACCCCTATCTGAAAAGTTGAGACGTGAAATTAGAAAAAAAGGTTTTGCAAACATCAATTTGCAATAGTACTATAAACTAACTTGACACATGCTGTGTAATCACACTACAATGAATATGTATAAGACTTTGTAGCAAATCTGCAAGATAAACTGCATAAGAAATATTGAAGGCATCTTTTTGTTAACTGTCACTAAGTACTGAAAGTTTCTTTAAGCTGTTACAAAGCATATAAAATTAGACATTTGTGTTTCCTTACAACTGCTATCATTTGAATTAAATTAAGTTTTGTGAGAACAAAGAGAACTTTCTTTGTATTCACATCAAATTATCTGTTCAATGTTTAATTTGCAAATTTGCAGCTGTTCATTAAAATAATACAAAAATAAGGTGTTTTTCTCATAGACTGGCTTCTTTTTTTTAGTAACTACTTAATGATAATAGGATTAAAATGATTGAGCCATGGTGAATGAAAGGTAGTTATCATGGGTGCTAGTTCCTCCACTGAGTTATAGTAGATCAGTCCTGTTAGCCATGAACTCTGCTTGTTTTATTTTCCTATAGGAATACACAATGGATGTTTTCTTTCGTCAGACATGGACTGATGAGAGGTTGAAGTTTGGTGGTCCAACTGAAATTCTTAGATTGAACAATTTAATGGTCAGTAAAATCTGGACACCAGACACCTTTTTCCGAAATGGAAAGAAGTCAGTTGCTCATAATATGACAACTCCTAACAAACTTTTCAGAATTATGCAGAATGGAACTATTCTCTATACAATGAGGTAAAATCCTGCTCTACGGTTTCCTATTATTTTTTTTCTTTAGATAATGAAGGAACTGAGTGCAATTTATTTTATTGTGTTTTAGACTGACCATTAACGCTGATTGTCCCATGAGGCTGATAAACTTCCCCATGGATGGGCATGCTTGTCCACTGAAGTTTGGGAGCTGTAAGTTTTGTAAAAATTTCAGATTTTTTAATATACATTCATATTTGAACAACAGGATGTATGGCCTGTTAGTGACTTTAAGTACTTTGTAAATGGAGTCTTAAGGCAGTCCTTAATAGGAGTTAATTAACATAGGCTCACATCCCAATATCGGAATCTATTCATGCACACCACTAGGACCAGGGCTTTGCATAGACAGAGGTATCCAAGCTAGTGGATCTCATTGCAACCTCATGGCTATAGTTTGTTTTGCTTTTTGCTATTCCAATTGAGTCTATAGTAGCACCTTTTAAACAAATCTGTTGTTTTAGCAGTGAAGGGCCGCGTCTACACGTGCATGCTACTTCGAAGTAGCAGCGCCAACTTCGAAATAGCGCCCGTCACGGCTACATGTGTTGGGTGCTATTTCAAAGTTGAAATCGATGTTAGGTGGCGAGACGTCGAAGTCGCTAACCCCATGAGGGGATGGGAATAGCACCCTACTTCGAAGTTGAACGTCAAAGTAGGGCACTTGTAGACGATCCGCGTCCCGCAACATTGAAATAGCGGGGTCCGCCATGGCGGCCATCAGCTGAGGGGTTGAGAGACGCTCTCTCTCCAGCCCCTGCAGGGCTCTATGGTCACCGTGTGCAGCAGCCCTTAGCCCAGGGCTTCTGGCTGCTGCTGCTGCAGCTGGGGATCCATGCTGCATGCACAGGGTCTGCAACCAGTTGTCAGCTCTGTGGATCTTGTGTTGTTTAGTGCAACTGTGTCTGGGAGGGGCCCTTTAAGGGAGCGGCTTGCTGTTGAGTCCACCCTGTGACCCTGTCTGCAGCTGTTCCTGGCACCCTTATTTCGATGTGTGCTACTTTGGCGTGTAGACGTTCCTTCGCAGCGCCTATTTCGATGTGGTGCTGCCCAACGTCAAAGTTGAACGTCGACTTTGCCAGCCCTGGAGGACATGTAGACGTTATTCTTCGATGTCGCTACATCGAAATAAGCTATTTCGATGTAGCATGTACGTGTAGACGTAGCCAAGAAATGTTATCATTAGATGCCCTCACTTATTACAGAAATTGGTATATTTTGAATGAAGAAATATGCTGAAATGATCACTTGCAATCCACAGACTTTCTACACTCAGCTGAAGGAAACCACCCTTCCACCGTGGGCAATAGCAAAGTCAGTGTAGTAACTCTCAGGGACCTGCACGTGGCAGATACACCACATTAAGAGGTTATCCTGAGAGAAGTGGGGGATCCATGATCCCATGAAGTATTAATGATAACTTATGTTTTTTAATAAGGCCTTTTAATGTTAGCTAGATAAGTGGTTGTTGTAGTCTATATAGCAAAGGCAGAAAATAAAGACAAAGGCTATACACTCAGGGACACCTTTTCTTTTTACAAGGTGCCCATTACAAATATGTAGGGAACACAAAGCATTATGTGCTGATAGGAAAATTTTAAAATTAGAATTTGAATTATTAGAGTAATTTAAACCATCAAGCTGAGGGTTATGGTTAGTCTGCATCATGAGTTCTCAACCTGGGCACTATCACCCTTCTGCCCTTCCTATGTTGCTAATGGGAGAAAATGGGCCTGTGTAGCTGTAGGGAGATAGCATAGAAGTAGAAGTTTGAGAAGAAGAAGCTATTATTACTGTTAACCTCATCCTTCCTGTCCCCTCTCCTTTTTGTTGTGCCCACAAACTGAATGTAATTTTAATTAGATTAGAAAGTGTGTGTAATGGTAAGGACCATGTCTCCTTGTTTATATAGCATCTACCACAGTGGAACCATGTCCTTTGAACACTACTGTAATATAATTAATCTATTGATTCTTTCCTTCATGATACCTCAGATGCCTATCCAAAAAGTGAAATCATTTACACATGGAAAAAGGGACCTTTGCATTCAGTAGAAGTACCACAAGAGTCTTCCAGTCTCCTCCAGTATGATCTTATAGGACAAACAGTATCTAGTGAAACAATTAAATCTAACACAGGTAAGACATGCTCTCTTGCAGAACTGACACATTATGAGATGCTCGCTGGAAATGAACTAAATTGCTCTCATTTTCCTCCATTACTAAAATCTCTGAAAAGATTCCATTTGTTTCCTGCAAAAGGCTGATTTTCCACATATTGTTCATAGGTGAGCAAGTCTAATACAATTTTTAGGAGCATTGCTTTTTAGTAGCAAAGTGATATATATATATATATATATATAAACTAATAACTGATTCACCTTTTATCTTTATCTCCATTGATTCACTTTAGCTTCTACTGATCAGTTAAACTTCGGCATATGGTAGGAGGCTCATGATATGTCACTGCTTCCCTCAAAACATGGCATGTTAATTTAAGACATTCCAAGGTTTACTCCAGTAATGTTCTTTAATATTTTGGCAAAATAATCCTGATATAGTTGTCTCCTAACAGGTGAATACGTAATAATGACAGTTTATTTCCACTTGCAAAGGAAGATGGGATACTTCATGATACAGATATATACTCCCTGCATTATGACAGTCATTCTTTCCCAGGTGTCTTTCTGGATTAATAAGGAGTCTGTTCCAGCTAGAACAGTTTTTGGTATGCTGTGTTAAAGTCTCTGCAACAACTCATTTGATCATTCCATTTATTTATCACCCTTCATTGCTTGTTTGTTGCAGGTGAATATTCACTTCAGCTGCTCTATTTTCATCTGCAAAGGAAAATAGGCTACTATCTCATTCAGACATACATTCCATGCACCATGACTGTAGTCCTCTCTCAAGTTGTGTTTTGGATCAACAAAGAATCAGTTCCTGCAAGAACTGTGGCTGGTATTCATGTTTTTATCATGAAATTCATTCATTGTATTGAACATCTACTGTAGTATGATGGGAACTTGTGTTTAATAGAGAAAGAAAAAGCTTAGGTCCCAGGGAGCAAAACTAAGTTCAGAATAAAGACCCACCATTCATATTTGAGAACTGAATCCTCCCTCTGTTTGTATTCTGTTAAAACCAATCCTTTGATTCAAATAAAGTCTTACCAGTAAAAATAATGAAAATTAAATTTATAGTTTTAAACTGGAAAAATCTATGAAAATTATGTTAAAAACTGAAAAAACAAACCAAAATCCCATCACAAACACTCATTTCTGCTGATGTTTCTTAACGTTGAGCTGCCTTCTCTCCAATAGCCTGAAATAATGATGGAGTATCAAGTTGTACATTTTATTCCCTGATCACTGTTGTTTTGGTTCGTATTTGATTTTGATTTTGTAAGTTAAACTCTTCTTCTGTTTATAGCATTCTTAATTTTGAACCTGTATTCTGCCCAGCAGCATCAAAGACAAAACTCCTATTGACTAAATGACTGAGTAGGACTAGAGTATAATTAGAGCTGAAAAGAAAATTCTCATCAAAACTATTCACAGTGAAAAACTAAAACTATAGTTTTAATGAGGTTTTCCCTATGTAATTGTTCAAGTTCTAGATATATTATTGTTAATTTTTGGAGCTCTGTCCTATAGTCATTGTACAGACCAAATTCCTGTATTTGCTTTTTATAGTAAGACTGCCGTGTCTAGGGTCGCATTTTCTGCAGTAGCCTACAATATTGGATACCCAATATATATGCAGGTATTCTTGTGCATATTTGAGCCACTGGACACCTTGGGCCCAATTTTGAAAAGTGCCAAGTGCACATAACTCTTATTAGCTTACAATAGGGTTGTGTGTGCTTGTTTGTTTTTATAATCCCAACTGCAATTGGGCACCCTTAAAGATAATAAAAGGGAATCTAATATTAGAGGCCAGTTTCAAAAGTTTGGGGATTGATTTTTATTTTCTTAAGCATTCAGGCAGACTGAAGGATATAATTATGTAGTAGAATGAGTTGATATAACAGACCTTAAAGAGTGCTTTACCACTGTTGAACTGCAGTTTGTACAGTGTAAATGTGGGTTTACAATCGGACATCATAATATAACACTCCCAGTATTGTGTAGCTCATGGAATACTTACAGATGATCAGAAACATAGCACAGGATATTTGGTAAAATATATGCTATTTACCTGACAGACTGAATGGGTGACTTGCAACTGCTCAGTCTATTGGGTAAATAGGAATTCAGACTGATGTTTTTGAACGTTAACAAAAATCTGAAATTACAGCGCTTATAAGCCCTTTCAGACTGAAGAATAAATACAGAATTAGCAACAGAGGAATATTCTTAGAAAACATAGTAAATGCAACTGCCATTGCCAGTTTTGCTGCAAATCAGTAATACCAAGCCTGACTCCTTACATAAAGAGCACAAACTCATGGCACTCAGTCCAATGACTGTACCAGAAGGGCTGAAGGATTTACCCCCAATAAAGCCTGAACCTGCAGTCTTTATTCAGACAAAACTCCATTGACTCCAGAGAGTTACACCTGCAAATGATTGCACATTCAGTTCCTTGCTGCCTACAGCAAAATTTCAGGCCCAGTGACAAATTAGAAATTTAAAATGGAAGGCATCACATCCTACTCTACATATAATCGAAAAACACTTATAATTACTATTTAAATACATTTGTCTAGAAAAGTCATCTGAATTCCCCCAAATTAGTTTACAAAGAGGGAGAAGAGAACTTAATGATGGGAGATTGATTAATGCTAGCCTGATAAAACCACTTCTAATATTATATAAATGGGACAATAGTGTAAACAGATTGAATCATTCAAAAAAGGGGTGCAAAGTTATAGTTTACAGAAATTATAAGGAATGCTGTGAGTCCAAGATGAAGGAGAAGAAGGGCCATAAACATTTCCTTGCTAAAGACTCCTGAAAGAAACAATATGGTGGGCAGAACCCTTTCAGGGAGAGTAGGGCTATGGTGTCATTACAGCGAACTGTTGAAAGGAATCAGTCAGAAGAGATTAACCGACAAAACTTCTGTTGACAGAGTGCAGCCACACACAAAAGCCAACTGCAAGAACGCTCTGCTATATTGCCAGAGCATCTGGACTGCCTAGCTGCTCTCTCAACAAAACAGGCACCTGGAAGCACAGCAGACAGGGCTGTGCATTGTTCTGGATGCCTGTCTGTCAAGAGAAGGCCCTCAGAATGTCCACACAGCGTTTTTGCCAACTGAATCTGTCAACAGCAGCATTATGCCTCATGGCTGAGCTGCAGAACACTGCTGGCAAAAGTGCTGAGTTTTGTCAACAAACTGCTGACAAACCACATTTTGTGTGTGGACATTCCACCAGTTTTTTTTTTAACAAAACTATGATTTTGTCAGCAAAACTTGCTAGTGTAACTGTAGCCTATGGCTACAGCTACACAGGAAGCATCTGTTGATGGAAGTGACTGCCTGGTCCTCTCTCGACCGAACAGCTGACTGGAAGCTCTGCAAACAAGGCTGCATCATGAGCCAAAAGCCCTTTCTGTCAACAGAGGTGCCCTGGAGCATCTACACGGATATTTTGTTGACAGGAAACTGTAGAGAAAGGCATTATACCTGAATGTGGAGAGGTATAATGATGCTGGCAGAAGTGCTGAGTTTTGTCTACAGACTGTCGACAAAGCACATTTTATGTACATACGCTCTGTGAGATTTTCCTACAAATACCCAGTTTTGCTGCAAAACCCTCTCATGTCAATGTAGCTGAGGTATATAGCTACACAGCAAAGTTATTTCAGAATAATGGCTGATATTCCAAAACAACTTTGTGAATGTCTACACAGCAAAACCTCTATTTTGAAATAATTTCGAAATAGCGGATGGCTTATTTCAAATTCTTTAAATCACATTCTACAAGGAATAGCGTCTATTCTGAAATAAATATTTTGGAATGGGGCTTTACATACAGGGAATAGGGGCTATTTTGAAATAAGCTATAGTGCTTCCAGATGATCTACTTTGAAATTGGCTCTATTGTGTATGGAAGCTCGATTTCAAAATAGAATAGCTGAATGCTATTTTGATATGAATTTTGTGTATATATGTATTATTTCAAAATAGAATAGCTGAATGCTAGTTTGATATGAATTTTGTGTATATATGTATTATCTCAAAATAAGCTATTCCAGAAAATCTCTTCCAGGATAGCTTATTCCAAAATAATGCTGCTGTGTAGACATAGCATAGTACTGTGTACTGCTCTGTATTTGAAAAGGGCAGTGGATTGCCAGAATGCATTTCTCCATATGCATGTTATGCCCAGCTAGGACTGGAATAAAAGTTTCAGGTTTTTGGGGCTTATAGCTAAGTTTGCCTCTCTAAGGGTCATATGCAAGTTTTCCTTGAGCTCACACCCACTGCGCTCATGGTCTCACCACTTCATCCAGCTGCCATCTCTGTCTCAGGCTGTGTCTAGAGTGCTGAAAATTGTTGGCAGAAGATACAGAAATTGTGCAAAGCATGATGAGTATCTTCTGCCGACACTCCTGTCAGGAGAGGCTTTCCTGACATTTGCTTCTCCACATTGGTCCAAATGTCAGGAAGATCTCCCTCTGCCAAGACATCTTTTCTTCCTCATGGAGTGAGGATGACCAGGATGTCTGCAGAATGCTCCTGGAGCAGCAGATTTCTATTGGGAGACCTCCAGGCTCATATAGCCTTGGAGTCCTCCCAACAAGTCCCTTCTATCTGAATATTTTGCTAATAGGTTCAGGATGAAAAATCTTACAGCTGATGGTTACACTTCAGTGCTCTGTCAATAGAAGTCACTGTCAGAAGAGATTTGCTGACAAAGCTTCTGTTGACAGAGTGCAGCCACACACTAAAAGCGGAATGGAAGAGCACTCCACTCTGTCAACAGAGCAGCTGTATTCCCCAGCTGGTCTCTGGACAAAACAGGCACCCGGAAGCATAGCAGACAGGGCTGTCCATTGTTCTGGATGCCCTGTCTGGCGAAAGAAGGACTCCCCCCAGCATCTACACAGCTTTTTTGTCAAGAGAATCTGTCGACAGCAGCATTATGCCTCACTGGCAAAAGTGCTGAGTTTTGTCAATAAACTGTCAACAAAACACATTTTGTGTGTGCACGCTCCACAAGTTTTGTTGACAAAACCAGGGTTTTGTCAGCAAAACTTGCTAGTGTTACTGTAGCCATAATCTTTCTCTTTGTTTTTTGTGTCATGATGGGAGTCAGAATTTGACCTTTGAGATATCACATTCGTTAAAATCTCAGATGTGGAAAGATTCTGAAAGCAAAATTTTATAATGCAGGTAGTGAAATAAAATGAATGTTTTACAGTTATGCTAACTGAGCTCCCTTAAAACTCACTGAGAAATATTGAAAATCTAATGCCAAAGATAAATATCAATGCAAGATGTGGAATTTTGATTCTGGCTTATTCATACTTTTGTGATAAAATATCTGCCAGGTTTGGGGTGATGTATATTTAAAAATATCTTCAATTTGCATATTATTAATATCATATTACTACACTCAAACAGTGGTATTCAAGTAAAAATTATTAACAAGCTGCATCTTTTGAGATTTTCAGAAAATGCTAAAGTAATCAAATCACATCGTCCAGATGCAGCAGTGAGATGTTACATCAGTATGAGATGACACTGCATCGTTATCACTCATAGGATATCGATACATCAATACAAAATAGCATAACAACATCTGCTATTTTCCCACCCACTCAACCTTTTTTAATGACTGGGAAGGAGAGAAGTAGTGCTCTGAGTATTGACAGAGAGGTAGCCGTGTTAGTCTGTATTCTATCAAAACAAGAAAGCAGTCATGTAGCAGTCTTTTAAATGCTACATGACTGCTTTATCATTCTGCAACCTGTTTACTTTAATATATGCTTTCCCTAGATCCACCTGCAACAGCAAAGAGTGAACATTGATCTTGGAAGCCTGCAGGCAATGACATCTCTTTCTTTTGTCAGGCACCTGTGGGGAATAAATGAGCCTGCGTCTACACTACAGTGATTTTTTGAAAGAAGTTCTTCCAGAAGATCTCTTCCAAAAAAAAACAACAACAAAAACAAACAAAAAACAAACAAACCACACAACCTTTTTTTAAAAGAATACATCCACACACAGGCTGTTCCTGAAAATCTTCAGGAAGAAGGGGCTTCTGGAAGGAGGATTGCCTTCAGGGAGATCCCCCAGGGGCCCATGCCTCTACATGCTGTTTTGGAGTCTGGAAGAGCTCCTTCTGAACTCCAGATCATGTGACTGTATGCTAATGAGGCACCAGAAATTTACATCTGTGCCTCATTAGCATTTTTGGGCCATTTATTCACATGCCACTTTTGGAAAAAAGTGTCATGTGTAGAAACGGCCACACAAAAGTGGATCAATCCTCTCTTTTGGTAGAGAGTGTCCACACAGACCCCACTCTTTAGTGAGAATGGGCCAGGGATCGAAAAAGCTGGTGTCATGGGGACTGCTTTTTTGAAAAAAGGGCTCCTGAGGCACATGTAGGCTGTGTCTACCCTAGCAAGTTCTTTTGAAAGATTTTTCGAAAGAAGGAGCTCTTTTAAAAGATCCAGTGAAGTGTCCACACACAAAAAAGTGTTCTTTTGAAAGTAAATTAAAAGAATGAGGCACTCCCTTCCAAATCAATCTTCCTTTCCCATTTCAGGGACAGCACCCCCTTTCAAAAGTTTCTTTCGAAAGAAAACGTGTATATGCTCCACAAGCCCCTTTTTTTGAAAGAGCAATCCTCATGGGGCTTGATTTTTCAATCCCTAGCCTGTTCTTTCAACAGAGTTGGGGCTGTGTGGATACTCTCTTTCAAAAGAGCAGATCACCCTTTCGATCCTCTCTTTTGTGTGAGCACACTTTTTCAAAAGAGATCTTCTGGAAGAGCTTCTTTTGAAAGATCTCAGTCGTGTAGTCATAGCCACACACTTTTTTTCTGAAAGAATCTTTTGAAAAAAGGTGCACTTCCTCATCTGGGAGAGGAAGAGGGCCGCCGGAAAAAGTGCTGCATTCTTCCCACTTAATATCGAAAGAATGCGTTTTGTGTGTAGATGCTCTGTGACTTCTTTTGGAGAAGGCCCGTTTTTTTCAAAAGAACTGGCTAGTGTAGATTCAACCTGAGTGATCACCCTATTCTCACCTGAAATAGGAAGAATGACTAAAAGGTTAATAAGCCATATGTCTTTCATAAGACGTGAAAAGTGTAATGTGGGGCAAGAGTTTAGATTTGTTCTGTTAGAACAAATGTGGACCTCAAAGGTTATGGGGATTTTCCATACCTACTTATTTCCAGGAGTATGCAAACTGGGTTAGGGAGGGGGAGACCTATAAACATATAAAATATCTTAGTAAATTGTACAAACACTTTAATCAAATTAAGCAATGTTTTCCCAAAGAATTAAAAATGCTGCATATGAGACTATTCCTTGGACACTTCTTGTTCTTACCCCAAAATTCTCAGAGACCTATTCTGCCACTGGTCTTCATGCAGAACTCCCATGAGTTCAATAACCATTCTGTATGACATGTAATGTCCCTCCAATGTAACCCCAAAGAGGGAGTGAAAGGATGCTGAAATTAAATATTATTAAGTACAATATTTTAACTGAGATTACTGCACTAGACGGTGCTCAGTAACGCAAACTAAGATAAGATAAAGATAAGATAAGGAGTTTTAAAATCTGAGCAGTTCCCTGCTTATATGGGAATTGCCAGGTGTGGTCCTCATGCCATTCCCAGGGGCATCCTTAGGATTTTGGGGCTCTATGTAACACTATTAAACTGGTGCACCTATGCCCAGGCAGCCAGCAGGTAGGGGTTGATGAATTTTTAGAGTTGTGATTTTATAATCTTCAGCAACACTAATGAAATATTTTAAAGCATATTTTAAACTAAGGTCCTATCAACTAACATAGTACATTCAGAAACTGTCAATATATAGCTGAGGTTTGCAAATGCCTGCTAAATGGCTTTATTGCCACTTGAATGGCTCCTTCATTGAGCTGCTAATAAGACTGGCAGGTGGTTGGTTGGTTGGTTTTTGTTTTTTTGCTTTTAAGTTAACTTCCTCTCCAAAGGAAGCAGAGTCACACAACTTGGATAGGCAGAGGCAAGTGGGTGGACATTTGAGAATCAGTGGTGCCTCAGATTTGGGTGCCGACCAGAGCTGCATATTCTGCATATAGACAAGTAAGGCCCAGGCCATTCCATTAAGTAATGCTATAAGTACTGTGATTCAGGTAAATCATGAAAATCATGCTCCATGAAAAACCTGCTCCAGAAAATCATGTTTTCAGACATACTGTTACATCCATGAACAGAAAAAAATCCCTGCTCATTAGGTAGGTAGCTTAACTTCACTTTGGTGCATCATTTTAAAATACAGCATAGGGTGTCATGTGGCTTATTCACTATGATTAGATATATAAAGTATTTGAAGCACATGGAGTACCTTGTGGTCAGCTGACAGGTAGCATAATAGTCAAGTAACAAAGTGTGTAATCTATATATTTATAATTGTTTGTAAACAATATGGCTATAAGCAAAATCCTAATATCTGAATTTTCATGGTTATTTTAAAGGGATTACTACAGTTCTCACCATGACCACTTTAAGCATCAGTGCACGCCACTCTTTGCCCAAGGTATCTTACGCTACTGCCATGGATTGGTTCATAGCTGTATGCTTTGCCTTCGTCTTCTCTGCACTTATCGAGTTTGCAGCTGTCAACTACTTTACCAATCTTCAGACACAGAGAGCAATGAGGAAGGCAGCCCGGGCAGCAGCACTAGCAGCAGCAAGTGTACCAGCAGAGGACGAGATTGTTTCGGTAATTGCTCATTTTTCTAATAATAAGCATGATATAGAAAGAGACGGACAAAGTAGTGAATGCAGAACAATTGAACAATATTCAAGTGATCTTAGTTTGGAAGGCAGAGTCTACATTACAGTGATCTTTCGAAAGATGATCTTCTGGAAGAACTTCTTTCAAAAGAGTGCGTCCACACACAAAATGCGATCGAAAGGATCCGATTGTTCTTTTGAAAGGAATTTGAAAGAGAGCATTTTGTGTGTGGATGCTCCACTTGTTCTTTCAGAAGAGGGCCTGGCTTTCCGAAAGGACTTACTAGTCTAGATGCGGCCAAATAGATTACATAATAGTCACATCAATTCAAGTTATTGCTCTAACATCGGAAAGTGGAAGTTGTTCAGCTTCAGTTGTTCACAGTAAGGGGAGATATTTTTTCTTCAATTGTTCTGATTTGTATAAACCAAAATAGTTATGGAAAAATAACAGAGTGCTATACACCAGTGCTTTCTTTAACCAAATGTTTTATGTACTGTGATTCAGGCAAATAATCATACATATTTGGATTATATTTTAGTAAGATAGCAGAATTCGCAGTACACTGTTCAAAAGAAAGAGAGAGTGCATTGGTTAGATGGTTACTGTAATATATATATAAAATAAGTGGTTCAAATGAGAGAAGAGAATTAGCTTTTACATAACCTTGGCATCCAGGCCCAGCCTTAGGGCAAGCTGAGCAAGGCAGTTGCCTTGAGCCCCAGGCCTTTAGGGCTCTGTGCTCCAATTGACTATAACATCTACTATAGCATCTACTGGTCTATTGTTATTATAGTCATATTGACTATAGCATCTACTGGTCACTTGGATCCACTGGGCCTCCTTGTCAGCATGTCACCTCTGGCCCCACCTACTAAACAGGTCCTGCTGGGCTGGCTCTGTTGGCATCTGTTAATTGCCCAAAGAGCTGTGTAGGTAGAAGCTTTGAGAAAGATACAGATATACAGTGGTTGAGGAAGAGAGAGAAATTCAGAACTTGAGGTAGAGAGAAATGCTTTCTCTTATCAAAGGCAGGGTACGTTAAATGATTAAAAATTGGTTTTAGGTATTTTCATTACCCAGTCTCCCTAAGTAACTATGCAGGACCCACTATCACCAACTTCAGTTTATTTATATGCACAACACTAATGCAAGATAAGTTGATATTATCATCATCACCTCCATGTATAGATAGAGAACCAAGGCAGAGAGCTGTTAAGGGACTCATCCAGAGTCTCACAGAAAGTTGGTAGCACAATTGAACCCACCTCCCTTCAGTACCAGCCCCCACTGCCTTAACCAGGAAGCCATCCTTCTTCTCCATTTCAAATATCAAACTTTCTAGTGAAAACAATTCTATCTGAATATATCTAAACCCTCAATTTAAGGGACCTCGCCATAATGGACTTCGGAAATAACGGATACTGTCTGCTAGACCCTGCCCCCCACAAGATAAATGCCAGAGACTCACCATAGCCGCCTCTGGGGCTGGAGGAGCTGCCAGAGCAGCTGGCGCTGCTGGGGCTGGAGGGGCCACCACAGTGACTGGGGCCAGAGGAGCCAGGGGGGCTGTGGTGGGGTGCAGGAGCTCTCCTCCCCTGGCCCCGTGTGCGTAGAGCATATCAGCACTTGGCTACCACCTCCTGCAATGATGCTGAGCAGCAGCCATGATGTCAGAGGCTGCTGCCTGCTGGCAGGCTGTGGGTGACCTTCACACAGGCAGCTCAGAGCCAGGGACTGGAGGACCTACAGCTCTGAGAACTGCAGGAGCTGTAGAAGGATCCAGGCTAGTATTCAGCTCCTCTCCTGGTAATAGGGTGAGGGAAATGCAGGTGTGAGGGAAGAATAGGGCAGGAATGGGAAAGGGAAGAGTTGGGGGAGGGGTAGACGACAGGAGTGAGTGATGGGCTGGGAAGGTCAGACCATCATCATACAGTATAACCATTCAGAAATCATGGCCTTTCGGCATTAACAGACACCCTTTCCCCAGTTAGTCCATTAAATTGAGGGTTTACTGTAAAACTAAAACCAAAAAGCCACATCTACACAAGAAAGTTTTGTTGACAAAACTTGTGACGTGTCCACACTAAAAATGCATTCTGTGGACAGTAAATTGACAGAACTCAGCACTTTTGTCGACAGACTTCTGCCTCTCCACCACAAGGCAGGACACCTTTCTTGACAGAATCTGATGACAAAAAAGCTAGTGTGGATGCTCTAGGGGACCCTCTGTTGACAGACAGGGCTTCTGGGTCACCGAGCAGCCCAGTCTTCTGTGCTTCTGGTTGGCCATTCTGTCCCGAGAGTGGCCAAGCAGTCCAGCCACTCAGGCAACAGAGTGAATCACTTTTTCAGTCCACTTTCGTGTGTGGCCATGATCTGTCAACAGAAGTTTTGTAGGAAGATATCTTCTGACAGTAACATCTGTTGGCAGATCTCTATAGTCTAGACATAACCTAGTAGTTTAGGTGTACCCAAAACCAATTAATGAGTAGCAGGATACATAACAAAGGTGTAGCTGAGCAGCCTGCTGCTGCTTCTCCATTGAAATAAAAAGGTTAAAGAATCCCCCCACCCTCACCTCCCAAAAAAACCTCCCTCAAGTAAGACTGACTTGAGAAAAGCCAGCTATGTATAATACAGTTGCAGAAGTCTGCAGTAATGGATAATGAAAAAGTGGATTTTGAATTTTGATGAAAACTGAAAATAAATTTTCATAAAGTTAATCTAGGGCTACGTCTTTGAAGGGGGCATGGTAATCAGGGGAATGGGAGATTACTAATGAATGGAGCAATGAATACACAGCAGTTCATTTGGCTAATTCTCCCCCACGGCAACTTCAGAGTGTCAGACTTCAAAGTGCTGGCATGCCGTACAGCCACGGGAACTTCGATATGCCTGTGCTACTTCAGAGTGCCTTTACTCCTCAAAATTTTGGGGAGCAAAGGCACTTCGAAGTAACACGGGCACTTTGACGTGCTTGTGGCTACACACCTACCGACACTTCAAAGTTTGATGCTTCGAAGTTGCTGCGGGGGACAACTAACCTAACGAAGTGCTTTATATTCACCACAGCATTTCATTAGTAATCTCCCATCTCCTACCAGGCCACCTTCAAAGTTGGGGGCAAGTGTAGACAAGCCCTAGATGTATATGTAGATAATATGTAGAATACTTACATTTTTATTATTCTAAAGAAACCTTAATAAGTTTCCTCATCAAAACTTACATGAATAAAAACATAACATATTTGTTAATGTTCACAAAAAGTCATTTTTAAAATGTCATGACATTTGAGAAAGGTTCCATTTTTAGAAATCAGCTATTATCATTTGACTGAAGACATTACATGCCCTATGGGCTATATATTATAACTGCAAATTAATGCTGCAAAGGTAAAATGCTACAGCTCTAAAAACAAGGAGTACTTTAAAAGATTCCACTTCCTTTTTATTTTCATGTATAGCTTTTTCACAGGAAATCACTCAGGTGAAAATCTATTTATCTATCTATCGATCTATCTATTGCCTATTTCTATGTAAAAATCAATCACATAACATAAGAAAATATGAATAAAAAGCATATCACTATCTTAGTTTAAGAACTCTAAATTGGCAAGGTTTTTCTTATCTGAATACTTCTATAATGTTCTTCATAATTTCTATTATTTTAAAACCTAAATGTATAGAATATGAAAAGAATATAATATGAGCTAAGAGAGCCCATTTTATATAAACTATGAAATTACTACAAAGAGGACAGAAAGAGGAGAAAAGAACAATGTAATTATGGTCCATAAAGACTTAAAAGGCAAACATGTAATTTTACACACTTTAAAATCTAACCCTAGTAGTCAGAGACATCATATTATATCCAGAAAAAAAAACACTTACTTACGTATTGCAATCATTATATTCTGACATTCCAGAATTAAAAAAAAAATGGAGTAAAAGATCTAGTTCCTCTTCATAGGTACACAAACTTTTGCCTTTCTTTTGAAGATATTGATGCAAACAATAAAGCCTGAGCAAGACAAAGTGGCTCAAGAAGGCCTATCAGGAAAACTTGCTTGTCTATTTGCTGGTCCCAGAAGAAGAGGTGAGGAGATCCACCCACAGCATTTGTTGCTAAAGGCATCATAAACCTGATTCTTCAAGGTGACCTCAGCTCCCACAGAAACAAAGTTTAGCAGAACTTTTCCATCTTTAATTCTAGACTTTCTAGTGCAGAAAACATTACATTAATGTTTCAATTTTTCAAATGCCAAAATCTAGTCAGCACTTTCATTATTCTCACTCTCTTTATCAGTGCTCTGAGTCTTCCTTTTGGATCCAGCATTTGGGGTATAATTCTGTTCTTTCTTACAGTGATGTTACAATGGTGCAAAATCCATAGTAGAGAGAGCAGCTACAGAGACATTGTCCTTCACGAAGGAACACCCTTGTTTTTGAACTCTAGTGCAGATCACAGAGGGGGTTCAGTTTCCCGAGAACAGGGCCCATTTTCATCTAGTTAACCTGCATGCTGAGTGACTACAACAAGTGACTTTTCCTAGTTTCGCTCCTCTACATAGCCCATTGTGGGATGACTACAACAGATGCCAGAAAGCAAAGGAGGTGACACCTGTTCTGGTGAGGGCATTGCTCCCCACAGCTGCTTTCGCAGTCATGCTGGTGGCTCACCCAGCTATTGAAGGGATTTACATATTCTCCATAACACTTCAGTGAAAGCTGAACACCAGTTAAAAGATTGACCTTGGAAAATCAATAAAGCAAACAAAGAAGTTTAAAACTCTCATTTTGTAAAGTTTTCCTCTCAAGGGTTTAAACCACAAAGAAGAAGAGAAGTAAGTACAATCAATACTTTCCTCTTTTAACTGTTTTAGCAATACAAAACAGCAAGTGAGTCATAAAATATCTAAAAAAACAGCCTACAAATATTTTTCTTAATGGAGCTACTTACAAGTCATTTACCGGGACAGGAGCAAAAGGCAACCAATACAAGCCCTATACAAAAGTCTCCATATGGTAAGAAGTTGCAAACAGCAGGGTACAGAAGCAGAATTTCAGAGTTTGTATTTTCAGATGGTCACTTGTCATTAGCTACATGTGGAATATTGTTCCACTTCCACTCTGCTGGTTTGTATGGGAGTGTACGGTTTCCTCAGGAATTGGAAGGGGAAAACCCAGGGAAACCTAGTAAGAGCCAGGATTGCTTACCAACTACAAGAAGGAGATACAGCAAGTAGTTGCAAAAGTGGCTTCTTTACCATTGCAGCTGATTGATCATCAGATGTAAAGGCATGCTGGGAAAAATTCGTGTAAGAAGGCAACCCTGGTTCACAATGCTGCCGGTGGAAGTTCTGAGTTTTGTCAGCAGTTTGTCAACAATGTGCATTTTCTGTGTAGATGCTCTGTGGATTTTTCCAACAAAAGCCCGGTTTTGCCAGAATAAACCTCTCGTATTGGAGGTCTCCCAACAGAAGTCTGCCACTCTGGGAGCCTTCTGTCAACACTGGCAGAGGGATTTTTTTCCAACACTTGGCCCCATGTAGATGGGCCAAATGTTGGGAAAGCCTCTCCCAACCGAACTGTCAGCAGGAGATATGCAAATACTTTGTGCAATTTGCATGTTTTCTGCCGACAATTCTCAGCAATCTAGACACAGCCTCAGGTTTTTTTAGCTGAGTACTTTGCTGGTCTCCCTCAAAAGAGTTTTAAAGAGAAGAATTTCTCTCTCACCGCTTCCTAAATGACCATCAGGTTCTCTGCTTCATGTGCTTAAAAGAAATTCCTAAATTAAAAATCTTCCCCTTCTCCCATGCCCTCAAGTGTGCTTGCCTCCTTTTTTGTTCTGCATATTATTTCTCCTGAAGGAAAAAAAATAATCTTCCTTCCACTATGATACTTGTGTGTGTGTGTGCAAGTGTGTGTGTGTGAGATTTGTCATCATCATCATCAACAAACTTGGCCTGTTGGTGTCTGATGCCTCTCTCACTATTTCCTTCCATCTTTCCCTGTCCAGTGCAGAGTGGCTTAGTTCCTGTAGACTATCTCCGCACCAATCTACTACATCATCTACTGATTCTCTGTGAGTCTGTGTGTGATTGCCAGGGGTTTAATTTTACCATTTGGGAATTTCAAGAAGGAATGTGGTGAGCAGTGTTTGTGTCGCAAGGAAGTGAACTGTTTGCTTTCTCTCTTTGTAGAGATTGCTTCTTAGACAGTGAAAGTTGATGTAGAATGTTAAGGTCAGACTAATTACTGGAGAGCCTAGAATCAGAAAAAATAAAAGGGTTGTATCCATGTTAGATTGCGAACTGCTACCAATACACATTCATTAGTGATATTACTAGTGTGAGTTCCAGTATAAATGAGACATCAGCTTTTTTGCTATTATGTCCTCAAATCCTGCCATAATGAAAGTGATGGGATGGTGCAAATGACCTGGGCTTGTCCACACAAACACTTCCATTGTTGATATTGTAATGGTGACCTAGTGCTCATTTGCCTTAGAAATCCCAGTGCAGCAGACTAGAACAGACAGAGATCTACTATTGATGAAAAGATTTAGTTTCTGGAATAAATATCTCATCAAATTAAAGTGAATTAAAAAATATTCAGTTTTTTACAATTCCAAATTTAATTTTGTCTACCACAAAAATAATTCAAAACAGGGTAGAATTGTACTTCTCACCCTTTTGGATACTTCATTTTGTTCAAATACCTGTATTATTCAAAATCTCTTGATAATATGTTATTAAGTAATCCTTCACTAAAATGATCTAATCTAAAAATAGAGAAAGCACAGGGCCAAATGGTATTTTGTCACACTCAGTGGAGTTGCCACAAACTTTCATTAAATCTTTGGACTTCATGGTTTCGATAAGGTACAGTGGGCTGAATTCTTGCTCTCAGTGAAGTGATACAAACCCAGAGTGACTTCACTGGTTGCCAAGGAGTCACTCTGAATTTATATCAGGTGGCTCAGAGTGGAATTTGGCTCATTGTATTTGTCAGCTGCAGGTGATCCCTGTGTGAAATAGAAAACTATGGGCATTTCATTTCAACATATGACAGCAACAAGCTGAGAATGCACCTGGGCCCTGATGGAAGCCCATTTTTATTCTTACAGTAACTACATTTTTTCCAGCATATCAAAAATCAACTCACAAGCTACAGCATAGGAAAGCAAAGCAGCTTGTAGGTTTTATTCCATTTAAAATATATGTATATGAATCAGATTGTTTCTTCTTCACAGCTTTCTTTATTCAGTAGGCCAAGATCCTGGAAGCGTAGCATGAGTCCCTAGAGGAGCCTCAGAGAACCTTCTGGAATCTTGTTAACTTTTAGAGGGCGCCAGGATTCACTCGTACAAAAGAGGACAGGGACCTAAGTTGATTTGTGTGGGTGCCTTGTGCAGTATTCAAGAGCTTTTGCAGCATGACAGTCACACAGCTTTCCAGGGATTATTTCCTAGTGCAGCTGGTCAGAATTTTTCACATTTTGATAAAAAAAGAAATGTGAAAAACAAACAAAAACAATGGCCAATTGAATATTTATGTGAAAGCATTTTGCTGTTTGTTTTTTCAAGTGGCTCTTTTTCATAAGCCACAAAGTGATATGGCTCAGACAGTGCAGGATTCTTATTTTGTCATGAAGCAATGGTCTTCAAGTGTACTGGAATCTCATGTCTTCCCAGTGTAAAGGATTTAGTTTCCTGTGATTAGATGAGTCTAAATATGTTGGTTATGTTTAATGAGTATCCGTGTGTGGCTGAAAGGAGAGAACAACTGTTGATAATATGTATCCACGTCAATGAAACCTTTCCTAGCACCACAAAGCTGGGGGATGAGAGAGCAAAGAAATCATACATTAATCTGTTTTAAATGTTTTATATTTCAGGACGGGAGGGCTTTTTCACCATTTCTGTTCAGACATTTTTAGTATAGTAAAGCAAAATGATCTCTATAGTCACAGCAGCACATATTAAAATAGTACCTAACAAATGTGATTGCACTGTAAAATGAAGCAATGCCATTTCCCTTTTTATAACACAATGGGAGTCAGTCCTTTGATTAAATGAGGATTTAAGGCCACTAGTTAGTGATTTAATTTATATTATCTAGCACTATAGGAATGTTCTACAGTCACAGATATACTAATAAGAGAAAGGGGAGAAGAAAGTAGGAGATAATGTTTTTTTTCTTGGTTAAGGCTTGTCCGGGCATATTTAGCCTTGGCACTAATTTCATTTTCATTCCAGAGTGATGACAGCAAAATTCTATATCCTTAGTCTAGTAAATTATACAGAAATTAAAAATATCACATTTTTCTATCTGAAAGTTTAGAGTTTATTGACATTGATTTGTTTTTACTTCACTGCACTAACAGGAAAAGTACATAATCTGAAGTGATCAGAGGAGACAGCAACAAGAACAATACAAAGGCTATTTACACTTGCCCCCATCTTTGTAGAAGTAGCCAAAGCAGTTTAAAGTTTATTCGTATCTAAGCACATGCATAAAATGATCATTTTAGTGCCATGCCACAAGCTGCAGTGACTACAAAATCACGTGTCCACAGTGCAAAGGAAGGCAAATTAACAAATTCAGTGTGATTTTAAGTTAGAAATATCTAAAAGCTTCTCAAGACAGTTAAGAAGAAAGCAGTCTGTGAAGAGCTTCAAAAATATCTCACAAAATTAAGCAATTGAAAAACAACATGGCAAATGAATTTTAACATTGATAAATGTAAAGTAATGCACACTGAAAAAAAATAATCCCAACTATACGTACAAAATGATGAGAACTAAGTTAGGTATAATCATTCAAGAGAGAGATCTTGGAGTCATTTTGGATATTTCAATGCAAACATACACTCAATGGCCGTATCTACACTAGCCAAAAACTTTGAAATGGCCAGGCAAATGGCCATTTAGAAGTTTACTAATGAAGTGCTGAAATACATATTCAGCGCCTCATTAGCGTGCGGGTGGCCGCGGCACTTCAAAATTGATGCAGCTCACCGCAGCGTGGCTCATCCAGATGGGGCTCCTTTTTGAAAGGACCCCGGCTACTTCAAAGTCCCCTTATTCCTATGAGCAAGGTTGTGAAGACCAAGAGTTTAACGGGGTTCAAGAAAGAACAAGATAAATCCATGGAGGTTAGGTCCCTCAATGCATATTGTCTAAGATAGGTAGGAAAAGTATCCCTAACCTCTGTTTGCAGAGGTTGGAAATGGATTACAGGAGGGGGATCACTTTGGTGATTACCTGTTCTATTCATTCCCTCTGGGGTATCTGGCATTGGCATCTTTTGGAAGACAGGATAGTAGGTCAGATGTACCTTTGGTCTGCCTCAATTTGGCTGTTCTTATGTTTTTGTGTTCTTCTTATGTTCTTCTTATGTTCAGTATCTGAATTGAATAGACTCCTGGCTGCTTTTCTTGTGGGCATGTAGTGGTATGACCATAGTTAGTCCTAGACAGCACTGTACCACTCTGTGTAGTACAAGCTGCACCTCTCAAATCCGGTACTCCCTTGTCTGGCACCATTTGTCATCTGGAATGACCACAAAGGTTGCCAGATGAGAGAGTAGCTGGCAGGTGCAGGAGCCCCAGCCAGGCTGGGAGCCAGACAACTTCCTGCCTTGTGGCTGCTGGACAGGAGGCTGCTGCAGGTCAGGATCCAGTGCTTCCTGGCAGCAGGGGCCAGGAGTTGCCCCCGCCCTCCCACACTGTGTCATCGCAGAGCCAGGACCCTGAGCTCCCACTTGCCCCACAGCAGCAGGGGCTGGAATGCTGCTGCAAGGCTGGGAACTGGAGCTCCTTGGCAGCAGGGGCCAAGAGTTGGAGCCCCTGCCTGCTCTGTGGCAGCAAGGTGCAGGAGCCTGAGCCCCTGCTTGCTTCACAGCAGTGGGGGCCAGGAAGCTGCCATGGTGCCTGGAGTTGGAGCCCTACCTGCCCTGTGCAGTGGGGCCTGAGCTGCAGCCCCTCATTGCCCCATGGTAGCACGGTGCCAGGAGTCTGAGTGCCTGCTTCCTCCACCAGAGCAGGGGCTGAATGCTGCCACTGGGCTGGGAACTGGATTCCTCCAGCAGCGCAGGGCCGGGAACTGGAGCCACAGCATGCCCTGCATCAGTGGGAGCTGGGAGACTGCTGTAGGTGGGACTTGGAACCCCACCTGCCCTGTGGCGGGGGTGGGAGGGGTACAGGGGCTGGCTGGAGCCCTGTGGCAAACCCTGGGTGCCTGGACTGGGGCCAGAGCACCAGTGGAAGGAGGATGGAGGCTGAGGCCTGAGCACAGCCCTGCACTTTACCTGATGCATCAAATTCTTTTGTTTGGAACCTGTCAGTTCTCAGGCATGCTGGGTAATGGAGGTACAACCTGTACAGGACTGCTTGTTTAGTTTTGTGCAAATGTTCACACTCATGGCTCACACTCCAGGTATGGAGCAATTTCTTTTTTCATCTTGTTACAACAAAACAGATCTGAGTGGTCAACAAAGAAGCCACTTATTCTTAGTACCTAGCCAATTTTTTTCGCAATTTGTCAAATCAGTCTTTGAGATTTTTTCATAGATCTGCAGGACAAGTCTCCTTTACTATCCTGTAAAGGCGGTGATTAAAATAGCTTCCTAGTTTTGTCAGAGAAAACACTCAAAGGGGGAAATCCGGATAGAGAATATTAATAGCTACAGCAGCTACTCAGAGCTCAGCTGTCACAGAACCTGAACTACTTCCATGCACAAAATTTATCAATTTAACTTGAACGAGAGGTATAAATTGTTATTTCCCGTTGCTGCTTTTCTTTTTGCCTACAGACTCTGAGTGAATCTTCAATGGTAGCTACCAAAATGAGAAAGAGCTGTATTATGAGCTGAAGAATAATTTATAATAATAACAGTGATAAAGATCATCCATTGCAACAAAAGAGACGAAATCCTAGAATTCCAAACTGGAATTTTAAATTCATTTTAGCAGCTATGTGACATATTTTGTCTCTAGACAGTTATACCAGCTCTGCCTGATATTCCTCAGTCATGCCCAAGGAACTGGCCACCAATGGATGGAACAATAATGTGTCCTGGCTCTTTCTGGCTGCTGAAATAGACCATTGAAATGTAATTTAAACCAATACTCATGGTCCGTTCAATTGTTCCAGTTGCCTTCGCCCCCTGGCTAGGTCTTTCATGTCTTCTGCTGAGCACAGCTCAATGGGGCCCAAAGATTGCAACTAATGAATCTATTCCACACATTGGCTATGCCTACACTAGCCCCGAACTTCGAAATGGCCATTTCGAAGTTTACTAATGAAGCGCTGAAATACATATTCAGCGCCTCATTAGCATGCGGGTGGCCGCGGCACTTCGAAATTGACGCGGCTCACCACTGCATGGTTCGTCCCAACGGGGCTCCTTTTCAAAAGGACCCCGCCTACTTCAAAGTCCCCTTATTCCTATAAGTAGGTGGGAATAAGGGGACTTCAAAGTAGGCGGGGTCCTTTCGAAAAGGAGCCCCGTCGGGACGAGCTGCGTGGTGGCGAGCCGTGTCAATTTCAAAATGCCGCAGCCACCCACATGCTAATGAGGCGCTGAACATGTATTTCAGAGCTTCATTAGTAAATTTCGAAATGGCCATTTGCATGGCCATTTTGAAGTTTGGGGCTAGTGTAGACATGGCCATTGAGTCTGCAGTCAAGGATTCTGTTAATGTAGTGCTAAATGAGGATATGCAGGAAGGCCCTTGAACGTAAGAGAAATATTAAAATGAAAGGAGTCTCCTGTATCTTGGAGTGGGAATATATCTGCAGCTGATGTGAAAAGAATGGTCTTTCATGGTATGGTAGGGATAGAGGTACTGGAACAATTTGTGTAGCAGGGATGGAATCCTTAAAGATTTTCAAGGCCCAGCTTGACAAAGCCCTCACTGGAGTGATTTTGATAGGCGTTGGTCCTGCTTTGAGCAGGGGTTGGACGAGATAACCTCCTGAGGTCTCTTCCAACACTAATCTGTGGTGCCGAAAATAGCTAAGCTGACCCTCGAATGATGGAAACCACATCAAGTCACTGCGGTCTGGTATGACCCCTAGTTTTTGCACCTATGGCTAAGGATGTTTAATAAACTCACTGACAAAATCACCACCTCAGCTCTCCTCAACCAACTCTCTATACAAAAGAATTTGCTATCTTCACATTAAATAGGGACCCATAAAATATTTGTGCACCTGCTGCAAAGGCATCATCAGCAAACATTGAGCCTATTTTTGTTCTCACTATTTATACTTACATAATCTGAGGGGGTGAGCATCCTAGCCTCGGCTGAGGGACTTGGGCTAGTCCAGTTTGTGTTAATGCACGAGAAACAGTTCTTTGAAGTTGTAGCTTGTTCTGGAACTTGAACTCTAAAGCCTAGGAAAGGGGATGGGCTTCAGACCCCAAGCTCAAGCATGAATGGCAACTTTAAAACAATGTTTACACAACTATTTTTAGAGTATTAATGTAACCACTTCCAGCCTACATGGTTGAGTCTACACTAGCAAGTTCTTCTGAAAGATCCTGTGGATTGTCTACACACAAAGGCCGTTTCTACACAGGCCACTTTCTTCAAAAGTGCCATTGTAATACCAGCCCGAAATATGCTAATGAGGAGTGGATGCAAATTCCCTGGGCCTCATTAGCATATGGTCACATCATCTGGAGTCCGGAAGACCCTTCTTCCGGACTCCAAAATGCCGTTTAGAAGCGCGGCTCCCGGGGAGCTTCTGGAAGGAAGTCCTTCTTCCAGAGGCCCCTTCTTCCCAAAAATTTTCAGGAAGAAGGGGCCTCCAGAAGAAGGACTTCCTTCTGGAAGCTCCCCAGGGGCCCCGCTTCTACACTGTGTTTTGGAGTCCGGAAGAAGGGTCTTCCAGACTCCAAATGACATGACCATATGCTAATGAGGTGCAGGGAATTTGCATCCACGCCTCATTAGCATATTTTGGGCCATGTATTACCATGCCACTGTCAAAGAAAGTAGCCTGTGTGGAAATGGCCAAAAAGTGCACTTTTGAAAATAAATTGAAAGAATGTGATGCTCCTTTCAAAATCACTCTTCCCTTCCTGTTTCAGGAACAGCACCACCATTCAAAAGCTTCTTTAGAAAGAAAATGTGTGTAGAAGCTCTGCAGGCCCTTTTTTTGGCAAGAGCAGTCCTCATGGGCTGTGCCTACATTTGCCCCCGCCTTTCAGAAGAAGCATGTTAACGAGGCAGTTTGGAAGATGCTAATGAGGCATTGGCATGAATATGCAGTGCCTCATTAGCATAATAGCAGCCATGTGCAAATAGGAAGAAGGGGTTTCCAAAGTCAGAGGAGTCCTTTAGAAAGGCTCCCGTCTACATGGGCGGTGTGCATTCCGAAAGTGGCACTTTCAAATCATGCACGGCTGCCATCATGCTAATGAGGCACTGCATATTCATGTCAGTGCTTCATTAGCATCTTCTGAGCTGCCTTATTAATATGCCCCTTCCAAAAGGAGGGGGCAAGTGTAGACATAGCCATGGGGCCTGATTTTCTGATCCCTGGTAGATTCTTTCAAAAGAGCAGGGGCTGCGTGGACACTCTTTTGAAAGAGCAGATTACTCCTTTGATCATCTTTTTAGTGTGTGGATGCACTTTTTCAAAAGAAGCCTTCTTTTGGAAGATCTTTGTAGTGTAGATGTATCCCATATGTCTACCTGGATTGTGTAGATAAATACAAGGGTACCTCCATGACTTCAGTGTAGTGAATCCTTGTTTATATCAGTGTAATTCATGGCAGAATTTGGTCTAATCTAGCTGTGTTAGAATGCTGCAAACTGGTAAGTAACATGATGTAACAATAAGCACTTTAAAAAAGAATTCTGCTCATTCTCCTGTACTGTGGGAAGACTAGCCCTCTTGTACTAAAGCTAAAGACAAACCACATTACATATCTCACAACATGCCAGTTTCATGTGCAGGGCACAAAAGCCAAATGGGATTGTGACTTGGAGTGAAAGTACTGGCTTAGTTCAGCCAGTCTGTTTAGAGAGAAGGATTATTATGAAAATATAAAAATCAAACATCTGTGTCCCAGATAGACCAAGCCCCACAGTATATATGGCACTTATAATCCATCTGCAAAACATGTTACTCTTCAGTTATTTGATATAGTGTGGAGAGTGGGGCTTGAGATTCAGAAAATAAACTTTGGGGGAGGAGACATGTAGAAACAGGAGAGGCAGAAAAATAGTATATATTGTGCAAACGGGAGTGTTTTTTCACAATGCCTTCTGTTCATGCCTTCTTAGATGGACTTCTGCATGTGGGTGCACTTCACACCGACCTTCCATTGATTTCAATGGGAAAATCAACAGTGCATCCATTAGCAGAATCTGGCTTCTTGTGAGAGTTGTGTGGTCCTCTTTCATAATCTACTCCATAAATGTATCTACTTCTTTTTTGAACCCAGTTATACTTTTGGCCTTCACAGCATTCCCCACCAAAGAGGTCTGTAAGCTTATGGCATGCTGACTGCATGAAGATAAGAAGTAATATCACAACTCTATTTTATGTATATTCTGGTTAATCCAGTCACCTGGGGCCTTCCCCTGATCACCATCAGTTTTCAGAGATAATGGCCAGTGGCTCTGCAGTCACATCAGCCAACTCTCTCAGCACCTTCAGATGCATTAGGTCCAGCTCCAGGGACTTGTGCATGTCCAGCTTTTTTTAAATCACCCTTAACTTGTTCTTTCACTACTCAGAGTTGCTCACCTCCTCTCCATACTGTGTTGCCTAGTGCGGCAGTCTGAGAACTGACTTCATCTGTGACGACCGAGGCAAAAAAAAGCACTGAGTACTTCAGTTTTTCCACATCATCAGTCATCTGGTTAAGGAGCCCCAGTAGAGTTTATCCATGCTTAATAAGCACAGTCAACTTGTTTTTGGTCTTTCTGAATCAACAGAATGGGAAAATGTTTTACAAAAAACTGTGTATTCTGTGTATAGGGAAGGGAAACAGAGTGCATCAGTGGATCTAGATGAATTTTATGGATTTCATGGGTTCTGAGAAGTGTCGTTTGGCCAGGGGAGCAATGGAGGAACAGATGTGACTGTCGGTGATCAGTGATGGTCAATGCTATTCTGCCAAGCATGAAAAACAACAGGGTTTCATTTTTATGAAACATGAATTAATTTAGAGATAGCTGAGGACAGACATTTTCTGTAACTAGAATTCTTCTGCCCCTGTTTTATAGATTAATGTATGTTTCATAAAAATGATACTCTGCTGTTTCTCATGCTTGGCAGAATAACATTGACCATCGCTGACAACACTTCTCAAAATAATAATAATAATAATAATAATAATAATAATAATAATAATAATAACTGTAGAACACGTTTTCTTCTATCATCTTTTATCAAAGCTCTGAGCCTCAGAATATCTGCATGTTACGTGGCATATGAGTGGTGCACACATATACACCTCAGGACTTACTCTGACCATTAGCACATCTATTTTTATTAGTGTTGTGACTCCTTTAAACAGTGCCAGGACGAATACCAAATTAGAAGAAAAAATACTCAAACAGAAAGTCAAGCAGAAAAGCAAAAGGAAGCCTAAATTCACTATGCTGAAAGAAACTGCAAACATGTGTCTTACATCTCGCAGCTGTGACCCTGATAACTATACAATACACGTTTTCTCCCCACAGCATTCTGACTCAAATTGTAACCTGAAGAAGCGAATGAACTCCACAGCCTCTCAGACAGACCACTCTCCTGAAGCCAGCATAATTTCAAATAGTGCATCTCAAGGTCAACCACCACCTATTCATCCATCAGCCTCCACACTGCCACTGTCAGTGCCACCAGCAATCGGAGGCACTAGTAAAATAGACCAGTATTCTAGAGTCCTCTTTCCAGTGGCATTTGCAGGATTCAACTTGGTATATTGGGTTGTTTACCTTTCAAAAGACACCATGGAAGTGAGTAATAGCATTTAATAGTTATTATAACTGTTACAGAATGGAAGTTTGCTTTGGTGGCCTGCTCTTTTTTAAAATGTAGCCTTGGAACTTCAGTTATTCAGTTATTTGCAGCACAGAAATTTGTAATGATATAAATTGCCAGCCAGGGAGAATGAGGTTTTGAAGACAAGGAAGTAATGCTATTCATAGAGGAGAAATTAAGAATTTTTCTTTCTACATATTGTTACACTTTGAACAGGACTGGGGCAGCTGTCCAAGACTATTCTCATCTCTCTCTGTGTATATATATTCACATAGGTCGTGTCTACACTAGCCAAAAACTTCGAAATTGCCATGCAAATGGTCATTTCGAAGTTTACTAATGAAGCACTGAAGTACATATTCAGTGCCTCATTAGCATGTGGGCGGCCGCGGCACTTCGAAATTGACGCGGCTCGCCGCCACATGGCTCATCCAGACGGGGCTCCTTTTCGAAAGGACCCTGCCTACCTTGAAGTCC
Organism: Carettochelys insculpta; assembly: GCF_033958435.1. Taxonomy (NCBI): domain Eukaryota; kingdom Metazoa; phylum Chordata; order Testudines; family Carettochelyidae; genus Carettochelys; species Carettochelys insculpta. The sequence goes on from NC_134151.1 coordinate 14,336,568, forward strand.
CCTTATTCCTATGAGCAGATAGGAATAAGGGGACTTCGAAGCAGGCGGGGTCCTTTCGAAAAGGAGCCCCATCTGGACAAGCCACGCAGCGGCGAGCCGTGTCAATTTCGAAGTGCTGCGGTCGCCCGCATGCTAATGAGGCGCTGAATATGTACTTCAGCACTTCATTAGTAAACTTCAAAATGGCCATTTGCATGGCCATTTCGAAGTTTTTGGCTAGTGTAGACGTAGCCATACATATGTCTTTATCATTTAATGTTGCTAGCCAAATAACAAGCAGTCCTGTAGCACCTTAAAGACTAACAAATTTATTAGGTCGTGAGATTTCATGGGTAAGACCCACTTCTTCAGTTTTTTGGAGGTGACAATTAGTATCCAGGGTTTATATAGCAGGGAGTGCAGGGGAAGGGGAGAGGAAGGAAGGAGGGGAAAAGGGGAGTTATCTGTCACTAATAGGACCAGTAGATGAAGCAATTTAAGTTAAGTAGAATGTATGCCATTCCTGCAAATATAAAAGGTGGGGAAATTACCCTTGTAATGCATAAGATAGTTGAGATCTCTGTTAAGGTCTAAGTTAAGTGTGTCAAATTTGCAAATGAATTCCAATTCAGATTTGTGGTAAAATTTTTTGTAGAAGAATGGTCACCCAGTCACCTCTAAGTTTATCAGTCTTCCAGTTCCTGATGTCAGACTTATGTCTATTCTTCCTTTGGTGCAGAGACTGTCATGTTCATCTAATGTACATGGCAGACAGGCATTGCTGGCACATGATGGCATATATCACATTAGTGGATGTGCATCCCCTGAGAGTGTGGCTGATGCGGTTAGGTCCAGTGATGATGTTGCTAGTGTAGATATGTGGACAGAACTGGCAATGGGGTTTGTTGCAGGGATAGGTTCCTGGGTTAGTGTTTGTGTGGTATGGTGTGTGGCTGCTGGTGAATGTTTTCTTGAGACTGGGTGACTGTCTGTAGGAGAGGACAGGTCTGTCACCCAAGGCCTGTAAGAGTGAGGGGTCATGTTCCAGTATAGGTTGTAGGTCAATGATGCTCTGGAAGGGTTTAAGCTGACGGTAGTAGGTGATAACAAATGGTGCTCTGTTATTTTCCTTGTTGGGCCTATCATGAAGTAGATGACTTCTGTGTATGCATCTGGCTCTGTCAATCTGTTTTTTTACTTCCCCAGGTGGGTAATTATGGCTTACAATTGCTTGATAAATATCTAGTAGGTTTTTGACTCTGTGAGTGGGATTGGCACAGATACACTTGTATCATTACGTGTCAGAGGGATAGCCATTTTAGTCTGTATCTGCAAAATCAATGAGAATTCTTGTTGCACCGTATAGACTAAAAGATTTTTGGAGTATAAGCTTTCATGGGCAAAGACCCACCTCATCAGATACATTCCCACGAAAGCTTATGCTCCAAAAAAATGTGTTAGTCTATAAGGCTGCATCTTAGGGCTTGACTGTAGTCAGTGGATTGTGTAATATGTCCTGGATGGAAGCTGGAGGCATGTTAGGTAAGAATAGTGGTCAGTGGGTTTCCAGTATAGCGAGGTGTTATTGTGACCTTTCTTGATTTGTTCTGTAGTGTCGAAGAAATGGTCCAAAGTATTCAGTTTGACTCTGGTCTCATCACTCTGGCTCCTTTATTTTGCATATATAAAAACTATGCTGAGTCTATCAGTTTCAAATATAGGGGTGGATATAGGGCATACCATACCACAGCAAACATTTTCTTTATGTACATCTCTACCCGTTCTAATAACATGCATTCTTAACTATGCACTGCATCATGCGTTTTGGAAAACAAACCCTTAGTCCACAGGTTGTGTATTTTTTCACTTCACTTTACATTCCAGGTTTGTCTTGTCCATTGTAAATGGTGACGAGGAATTCCCTCTTATCTCAGCTGCTATAGACATTTGTAGACAACTGATCAATTTACCTTGCCCTTGCCATCATCTCAACTAAGAAATGAAGCAAGTAATTTACTTATGGCCAGGCCTATGCTACATTTAAGTACAATGACATTCCTCTGAAATGAGAGGAAAGCAAACACATGTTAACACAAGAGAATTATGGGAATTTTTCTTGAAGAAAATAAAGTATATAGAAATTATTCAAAACTTGGCCTAGTCTTGAGTGGAAATGAGTTTTCTTTGTCCCTAAATAGCAATTGTCTATATCATAAAACAACCATACAGTTTAGCATTTTGACACAGTTGCCATTATTGCTCAACACCTCTTCAAGGCTGGAGTGGCAGTAGGGCTGGAGGGCTATGGTTCTAACAGCAAAGCTGTGAAATGAGGCTAACACAGTGTTCTGCCTACAGCTTACCTGGTTTTAAAGTTAGTGATTTTAGAGTGCCTCTTATTTTTTCCTTTCCTGAAATTCCTATAAAGAAAATTGAAGTGTTGGTTAAGTTTTATGTAAAGGAATCATGATCTGAAACCACAGACATCAGTTTTTAGATCACAATGAATTTTGATAGTCATCCTATGAGCCTCTGCAAAGATAGGTTTATAACTGAAATGCTGACAGATGTTTAACTGCAGCAGCATGGATGTACCATTTACAATATGAAAAATCAAATCATTAAAGCCAGTAATCTAAGACGACTTATTCCCTTTCTAGGTAAGCTCAATTTGCAATTAATTTAGCAGTACAATATCAGTATGTGACTCGCCAATCACACATGCAGGACACCAGAATAGTGATACTGTCAAATATCTTTGCACGCATGAACTCATCTGGTGAGCAAAGTGGGAGGTACCATTCCAAAGTCACCAGGATAGACCAGCCAGGTACAGGGATTTATGAGTGAAGAATACAACATATGTTTGAAAAAAGATATAGGTTGCTTCAGTAAAATTTGCCCTAGATTTGCAACAGCCCTAAATTTGGAAAAATATACCAGGGATAATACATTTCCCTAAATAAACTTTATCCACTCAATTTTACATGAGATATGTGGTCCAAAACCAAAGAGCAATGAATAGTGTATTAGAAATATAGCAATTCCCATTAATGCTTGGCACTAGTGGTCCATCTGTTCCAGTATCCAGTCCCTGATATTGGCCAGCTTCTTCAGAGGAAGGTTCAAGAAGTCCTGCCATAGACAGTTATGGGAACATCTGCCCCGAGAGAATTTTTCTTCTTTCACGGTCAGGAAGAATTTGCTTTATGACCTGAAATATGAAGATTTATATCCCTTCCCCAACTGTGTTGGATTTTGGAACCTCAGTACTATAACTCTGTCTGTTTTTGTTATGCACATAACTGGAGATGAGCATGGTGGCACAGAGGGAGGACGCTTTGTAAAGTCCTGAAGGAGAAGATGCACAGTAGAATGTGATGCAGAAACCACACAAAAATGAGAGTGGGGAATTTACTATAGTAGCAGCAGATTAGCTAAACCATCAGAAAGAAGTGGCTTTTTCTGTATACAGAACAATATGATAGGTGATAAGACCTAGCATATTCTTGAAATATATATAATACCATGCTTCACTTTGACCACTGGAAAATAAAGCGAACTGCAAAAGAATGAACCAGAGTTATTATCATGCATACTAGAAGTGAGCATTGCTGATCCCAGTAGCAAATATTGCTTCTAATCCTGAGGAGATTCTCCCTTACAATGTGCTGCTGGTTTAAGCCCGCTGAGGTAGCTGGGAGTCTGTGGTAGCTGATTGGTGTTATTGATTGATGGACTGTTGGCAGCTCATGACTGACATTTCTCCTGAATCTTTTCTTCCTAGTTTTTTGAACCCACATCAATGCATCTTCGTAATGATCATCAGCTGAACTAATGAACGACACGTTTGACAAATCACTGGCCATCACTTAGACCTCAGTGACTTTAAAGGATGGATGTCTATCTCTGCCTACAGTAAATGTGAAATGCAGTGAATTTATGTGGGACACCAACTGGAAATTTAGACTCTTGGCCACTTTAATGGACAGATTCTGTATAAACTAGGTCTGAGATGGTGATATGACTGCAAGCTCCAGTTCTTATTTTGTTAAATGGTTTACAACTAAGAATTATACTTGTTAATAGTTAAAGATATATCTTGAATCAAAATTTGTATTTCTTACAATATCTCCCCTAAATGCTTGAAAGAGCACTAATGAAAAACTGATTCCGAGGCCACATGAGCAGGCTCAGCTTCATTGCAGACAGTGGGACTGTTGTCAGTTTACACCTAACATCTGTGAGATGTCCTGTGAAAGAGGGCTGAAGCCTGTCAGTTTTTCATGATGAGCACTGTACATGTGTATCTTTGATTTTATCATCTCATTTAAATGTAACATTCAAATGAATATTCATTATTATAAAAAATTCCAAGCAACATATGTAATGGTAAATGGAACAGAACACGTAAGCCATTACTTGTTAATCTGATCTGGTGAATTGCAGTATACACTTTGGCTAAAGCTATATTAGAGAGTTTTGTCAACAAGATCGTGGTTTTGTTGACCAACTGGTGGAGCATCCACATGCAAACGCTGTCTGCAAAAGTTGGCATTTTCACCAACAAGCTTCTGACTTTCCCAGATGAGGAAGAGTGCCGTTGTCAACAAATTCTGCCAGCAAAAAAGCTGTGTGGACAACCTGGGGGCCTGTTGTCGACAGACGGGGCTTCTGGTTCACAGGGCAGCCTTGTTTATTCAGCTTCTGGTCCACAGTTCTGTCAAAAGATGTCTGGGCAGTCTAGCCGCTCTCTGTCGACAGAGCATATTGCTCTTTCAATCTGCTTTGGGTGTATGGCCACACTCTGTTGACAGACATTTTGTCAGAAAATCTCTTCTAGTGCTTCTAGTGTACCTGTTCCCTTTATCTTGTCTATAGTCATAAAAAGAAAAAGTACTAAAAGCGTGTTTGGTGTCAATTTCATCACCTTTAGATCTGAAAGTATTTACTATTCCATACATACTATTATGGCTACGGTTATGCTACAGCCATCTGTTGACAGAAGTTACTGTTGGAAGAGATCTTCCTGCAAAACCTCTGTCAACAGATGATGGCCATACACAAAAGTGTATTGAAAAATGATGCACTCTCTTGACAGAAATGGGGCCCTGTACTCTCAGCAAAAAGGGCGGCTTGATGAACCAGAATCCCAAAACTGGGGTTTTGTCGACAGGACTCTGTAGTGTAACTGTAGGTTTTTAGCAAAGCAAGGTCTAGCCATTGTTGTAGTATTTGCATTCCTTACTTCTTTGCTTTCTGACATTTTATGATACACCTACTCTTTATCTCCATTATCTGTGTTATTTAGGAATATAATTGGAGAGAAATTACTCAAGCCAATAAAATCTGAGTTTTCTTTCTAGTAAGCCAGTGGATGTTCGTAGGCATTGAGAACAACATGCGGTAGAAGTAAACGATGAACTCCTACATTTATATTGATTTGTTGTTAATCTAAATGGAATTAAAATTAATAGGATGATTAGGTGCTGCAGTGGTTCATAGATTCATAGATCTACCATTGCTAAGTATGTTTTGCTTCATCTAAACCAAAATGTCTTTTTCTTCCTACTTCAAGATGCATGGTGGCTTCTCCTGGTCTGGAAACCAGACAGAAGACACTACATTAGAGTCTCAGTTGAATTTCAGCCTCCCTGCTTCCCACTCACATGTACTTTAAGAAGGCAGAGTACGTTTCAGTCTAAGAATGCTTGGGCCAATATAGTATTTGGAAGTGCAGACTATGCAAAGAGAGGTCCTTAAATGCAGGGTTTTTTTTTTTTTCAGAGGCAACAAACAGGCATGTTTGAATGTCTTTGTAAGTGTACAGAATTATTTCCTATTTGCTCTGAAACCAGCATTGTGAAGGAGTTCCCCTAATTTTAGTCTTTGTACAATATCTTCGGTGAACATGGATAATCTCCTAACTTTGTATTTTATCATTTGTAAATATCTCTTTACTTTAAAGAACAGCATTTCAAGAGCTCAAAGGTGTTTGTATTTCAAAATGAATATGTGGCTTGTGTACATCTATTCATTTTTGCTTTACAAACATTTTATAAGTACACACACATGCACACACACCACTCTGAATAATCTACAATCATTTTAAAATAAGTTTGAACAGCTTTGCTTATAATATATACATGTGTAAAGATGATGGGAAAGTTAAACTGAAATTGAAAAAAGCTTAATTTTGCATTTAACCTTGTTTTAGTTAAAACAAGTCAGTCTAAATATAAGCTTTGAAACAAATCCTGAGATTTGCTTGGCATCTACAGTTTCCACTGATTACAGTGTTTTAGACTATATGCTGATTCAATTAAACTTATCTAAATTTGAAAATGTCATAATGTATTAGCTCTTTCAAAACTGACCTTGAGTTCTCAGTTTTTGACTCTATATATTCAATATAGAATGGGACAAAATTCTGTTCATCTGACTTTAATGGTATTTCTTTCTCAGATGGATAAGGTGAAAAGCAGTTGCTCCTACATATCTGTTCAGATACTAGGTAAAAATCTTTTTTGGCTCCTAAATGCTTTGTAGATGCATATTTCTTCAGGGTGTACTATAGTATATAGTAATGTTAACAAAAGTTAAATTATAGATTAAAATAAATGTAATTACTTATTACTTCCAACTAATTGTGGTTTTTAATAGTCCTGATACTAGCATTTAAAGCAAAGGAAGGCAGTGGAAAACAGAGGGTGAGAGAAATTGAGATACTTGCGTATATGTAGCTAAAATTAAAAGAAATTAGTCTGATTCTGCATTGCTTGAAAATATTTTTTCCTGTTTTGAATTTCTCATCCCTTTTCAGCCAGTGAGAAGAGAAGCTCTCATTCTACTTTCTCAATATCATTCATTTTTAAATGTATTTTTATCACACTCTGCTTTCCAAGGTAAGCAATCCCAATCTTTTCAGTCTCTCTTCATGTGAGAGAAGTGAAAAATGCCTGCAAAATGCACTATGTTGCTGTAACACATATCTGCTAAGTTTACTGAAGAAAAACAAATTATTAACAATATGGAGCCAACTTCATTCTGTTTCACATATCTTGAGCAAAATTCTCACCTGAATTCTGACTCTAAAATGTGTTGCACTGGTGATGTACAAATGTATAAAGATCACTGCTTGATTTTCAGTTATCAGGTCCATATTACCATGCTGAGTGTTGTGTGTCATCTGAATACACTGGACATAGAAGTCATTGACAATGTATGACACAAATATGACACATGACAATTTGCTTATAGTTTGTGAGCTTAACTACACAATAAATCTTTTTGACAGTCACTTATAAAGGAAAGGTTTGGTTACCTCCCTCCCCACCTGCCACTTAAGTCTACTAAAAAGAAAGCAGAGCAAACAAGCAAGCTTCCAAATACTTGAGGGTCCACTTTTGTGTTCTTTGTTTCCAAGGCACTACCCTTCTCTTTACAGGACAGAGATATTTAGTGGCTGTATAATACATTGCAAGGCCAAAAGCCATTACACAAAACACCTCATTCAATGACATTTGCATATTTTTATGGGGGTCAAAGTGAAAAGCCATTCCAGCTGGGTGATTTGAACTGAAGCATTCTCAGAATCAGACATCTCCACTGAACAGGGTCCACAAAGCAACATTACTCCCATAGGGCCTGGTTACTGCTGCCCTGATGTTGAGCAACACCTTACTACAGGATTGCTCTGATTGCATTTTTTAAATAAGGTAACTTCTAAACAATGCAAATATTGAAATGAGTCATTTCAGTTCTTCCTGGTCCAGCTCATTTCTATGTACTTATAGTCTTATTTACATTACCTCATGGTGACTAGATGTAAACAGCTATAGCTCTCACTAACCCAAATCCTGCCTGTACAGATTGCACAGAGCTGGGTCCAGGGAGCCTGCTGAGGCAGGCCAACAGGGGTGGCCATGGACTGGGAGGCATTCCCCTTTAGTGGTCTGGCAAAATTCCGTGCCTGGGACCAATGAGATCCTGAGGGTGCCAGGCAAGGGAGGTGCAACTTGTATTTTATAATAAGCTGTGTTCTTCAAATGCAAGCCTGTACAAACTTCAGAGGCTGCAGACCCTTGTGAAGCAGTTATGACAAATAAATTTGCACCCCCCTGTCAAAGCCAGTTTGGAAGAGCATGCACATCTCCACTCCTGAGGACTTTTACTGATGTTCTTACTCAGGGAATGTAGGATATAGCACTATGTATACCCCAATGTTTACAAGTTTTCTTTAGCTTTTTTCCAGGTGATGATTATCATCAAGTGAATTAAACCCAACATGAAATAAAGCAAAACTCAGTCCTGCAGGCTGTATCAGTTCACTATTTGCCTAACCTCAGCTGATAATTTTCTCACACAACTCTAGTCATTATGAGGTAGTTTAACTGAGAATAATATTAGTGCAAGGAATATGAGGGACCAGCAAGAATTGTAAGGACACTTTTTAGGAAAAAATACCTTGTTAACAACATCTTTCTCAAGGAAGTAATAACAAGAATGCAGGACAACTATTGGTTAAGAACTAGGCCTTGCTACCTCTTTCACAAGTGTGCAGTGTGTATACGTGTGGGCAGGGGAGAGAGAGAGAGGACCCTTCTTGTTGTGCCACTGAATGGCACACATAAGAGGCACTCCTGCTTAATTTTGGCCTGATCTTGTATGGTGCTGAACACTTGCGACTCTCTTTGACTTAAATGAGGCACAAAGGCACTTAACACCATTTAGATTTAGGCCCTTACTTGCTAACAGTACATTATGCCCTTCCAAATAAGGTGAAGAAAGGCAAGTGGCTGGATGAATGGGGAGATCTTTGATAGTTTTCCAGGCAGGGTATAGCCTCTGTGTCTAGATAATTTTCACTTTCCAGATCCTCAAGTTCTTGAAACTTCTCTGAAGCCTCCAGTTACTGAATTCTACGGTTCTAGAATCCTCTAAAGAATAAATTCAATATTCAGCAGAACAGGAGAACTTTGATTTGAGAAACCTCAATCAGTTCCACAAACCCTTTTTTCCCTTCCTGGAGAAATCACATCACAAAAACGATGTAGGTGAAAAAACAAACAAATTAGACATCCCTTCATATCTTCGCATTATGATGCCTTCAGTGTATTATTAGCATGCATCACTTTATGGTCTGAAGGGTAAGGAAGAATTTTTTCCCCAGATCAGGCTGGCACTGACTTTGGGTTTGTTTCACTTTCCTCACAGCATGGCACGTGCAGGTCACTTTTTATGCTTATATGACTATACCTCACAATTAATTTCTTGCCACTGCAAAGGGCCTCAGACTCTGGTGCAGCTCAGTCGCTTCTATTCCCTGCATGTGGCCTACAAGAGTTTAGTCTCCTGACGGCTGTAATACTTAGGTCTAATTTTGGTTGCTGGGCTAGGGAGCAGGTGCTGGATGTAGTGGGCTTTGACATGCAGGTGATCAGACAAGGTGGTCTCTTCTGTCCTTAAATTCCACAAGAAGAAAGTGATGCAGTGCTTTACTTTGCAATTAAAGCTCATTTGCAATTTTGAGATGTTCATTTTTATGAACTCATCAAGCTCAAGTTAGTTTGTAAAATAGGTTCTATTATGCTTCTCAAACTCGAAGCCAGGGACCATTATACCTTAACCAATCAGATAGAGTGCTTAGCTGGTGTTTGTGATAGGGTACGGCGCTCTTTCAATAGCTCTTCTCAGTTCATGCTACATTTCTTCCTCCCTCAAACTGCCCAAAAAGAGCTCTTGCATTTATTTATGCTTCAGTGGTAAATAAAACCCCCTCAGCCATGTTAAAAATAGCCATATAAAACTGTTGTACCACATGATTTGTACAAATATATGTATTTTCACTAAGCCAAAGAAGAAATGCTTTGCAAAACCACCTCATGCAAAGACTAAACTGTGTGGCTTTTTCTAGTTTGTGGGAAATCCTGAAATGTTTAAAAACAACAAGAAAGCCCATGGCATGTTTTAGACTAACAGATATTTTGGAGCATAAGCTTTCTTGGGCAAAGACCCACTTTGTCAGCTGTGTGAGTGGAGATTCCAGAGTATGGTGTCAATATACAGGCTCATTAAAAGGAGAGAGTCCCAGTCAAGAGGAAGGCCAGAGCTGACAAGGTCAATTCAGTCAGGGAAGATACGGCTCATTATCAGCAGCTAATGTAGAGGTATGATGAGGCCAAGGCACAAATGGTGGCATAGTTTTGTGACTTTGTCCTTACCCACAAATATTTCAGATCTGAGGACAATCTATACCTTCAAATCAGTGGCATCGCTATGGGGACCCACAAGGCCCCACAGTATGCCAACATTTTTAAGGCTGCCTTGGAACAATGCTTCCTCAGCTCTCATTTACTTGCACCCCTCCTTTACTTGTGCTACATTGATGATGTCATCTGGACCCATGGAAAGGGGGCTCTTGAAGAGTTCCACCATGATTGCAACAGTTTCCAGCCCATCATCAACCTGAGCCTGGACCAGTCCACACAAGAGATCCACTTCCTGGACTCTACTGTGCAAACGGGATAGTCACATAAACACCACCCTATACTGGAGACCCACAGGTCACTATGCTTACCTACATGCATCCAGCTTCCATCCAGGGCACACTACACAATCCATTGTATACAGCCAAGCACTAAGGTACAACAGCATTTGCTCCAATCCCTTAGATATAGACAAACATCTACAAGACCTTTACCAAGCTTTCTTGCAATGACAATATCCATCTAAGGAACTGAAGAAACAGATTGGCAGAGACAGATGTGTACCCAGAAGCCACAAGCTACAAGACAGGCCCAGCAAGGAAAACAACAGAACACCACTGGCCATCACATACAGCCCCCAGCTAAAATCTCTCAAGCACATCATCAGCGCTCTACAACCCATCCTGTACAATGATCCCTCATTCTCACAGACCTGGGGAGCAGGCCAACCCTCACCTACAGACAGCCCGCCAACCTGAAACAAATTCTCACCAGCAACTGTAGACAATACCACAGGAACTCTAAATCAGGAACCAATCCCTACAACAAATCTTGCTGCCAACTCTGCTCACATATCTACACCAGCGACACCATCACAGGACCTAACCACATCAACCACACCATCAGGGGCTCATTCCTCTGCACATCTACTAATATAATATGTGCCAGCAATGCCCCTCTACTATATACATTGGCCAAATTGTACAGTCTACGTAAAAGAATAAATGGACACAGATCATGTATCAGGAATGGTAACATACAAAAACCTGTAGGAGAACACTTCAATCTCCCTGTAAACTCAGTAACAGATTTAAAAGCAGCCATCCTGCAACAAACAAAGAAACAAACAAACTCTAAAAACAGACTCCAAAGTGAAACTGCAGAGCTGTAATTCATTTGCACATTTGACACCATCAACAAAGGATTGAACAAAGACTGAGGGTGGCTGACCAATTACAAAAGCAGTTTCTCGTCTCTTGATGTTCACACCTGCTGATAATGGGCCACATCCTCCCTGACCTTCTCAATTCTGGCCTTCCTCTTGATTGGGACTCCCTACTTTTCATGAACTTGTATATTTAGAACCTCCTCTGGACTCCCCTCTCATGCATCTGACAAAGCAGTTCTTTGCCCACAAAAGCTTATGTTCCAAAATATCTGTTAGTATGTAAGGTGCCACAGGATTGCTTATTGTTTTTGCAAATGCAGACTACACAGCTACCCCTCTGATACTCAACCATTCAAGTATTTATTTAACCATTTAATTTAATCATTGCTCTAACAAAATCAAAATGTGTATTTTCAACATTTCAACACTTTATTTACAAAAATGATAAAAAATAAAATTTTAAATTCAAAATAAAAATCATTTAAGTCTGAAAATAGCAAAATAGATTTTAACCTTATCAGAAAGCTTTATTTCCATTTTAAAATAAATAAGTTTTAGCAATACTAACACATTGATCCAGAATTTTCTTAACAGCTTTATTCAAGATATTATTATAAGATCCTACTAAGGACAGCAGTAGAAGAAAATTAGTGATTTTAGTACATGGAAGTGATTACACTACAGTGATATGTCGATAGAAGTCACTTGTGGAACAGATTTCCCAAAAAAATTTCTGTCAACAGAATCGGGCCACTCACAAAAGCCAATCAGGACACGGCTCTGCTTTGTCGAGAAAAAGGACGAACTGCCCTGCCACTGTGTTGGCTAAACAGGCCCCCAGAAGACAGGACTCCCCATTGTTGTGGATGTTCTGTCAATGAGGAGAAGGTTCCTCATAGCATCCACACAGCTCTTTTTGTTGACAGAATCTGTCGACAGCTGCATTATGCCTCATGGCTGAGAGGCATAAAGTGGCCAGTGAAAGTGCTGAGCTTTGTTGACAAGCTTTTGACAAAACACATCTTGTGTGTGGATGTTCCACCAGTTTTGTAGATAAAAACTGGGGTTCTGTTGGCAACACTCACTAGTGTAACTGTAGCCTAGGTGGTACCATATATAGGCATGGCAGCTAAGGCTACTCTCAGCAGGGAAAAAAAGGATGCAAAAGAGCAAAATTTTATTGCTATCAGAATTTTAAAATGTCTGTCTTTGATCCGTGGTTCTACAGGTCTTTGTTACTAGTCATTGCTTTTACAAGGAGATCATTAGTGCCTGAAATTAAATTCATTCAGCTTTTATTATCACCATGATTCCTGAAGCCACTTTTATTTTTTTTAAACTTTACCTCTGATATTAGACACTATAATCTTTTTCATATATTCCATAGTACTGGAGGCAGTGACAAGTCAAGCATTTCATTGAATTCTATGCTTGTCTTAAGAAGTAACTGATCCTTCTATTTTAGATAACAATGGCCATTTTATATTAAAATTTTGCTGTAAAGTTTTTTTATTACTATTTTTGTGTTCCACATACAGTGTTTAAGAAAAATTCTATACAGATGGTGTAAATCATTTGGATTTAATAAAGCTAGCAATCCATATAAAATATCTTAGTTACTACAGTACTTGTTCCTCTCTCTAGGATCATGACACAAATATTCACTTTTATACAGTCAATGCATTTATTCTCAGGTTTTAATTGGTCATAAAAATTCCTTGGGGTAGAACTTACAATAGTATATTTTCAACTTGAAAACCTTACATTAGGCAATGGACTCAGAACTTCTCTGTCCCCTGATTCACTCCTCATACATACATACACACTAGGGCTACGTCTACACTAGCCAAAAACTTTGAAATGGCTATGCAAATGGCCATTTTGAAGTTTACTAATGAAGCGCTGAAATATATATTCAGCGCCTCATTAGCATGCAGGAGGCTGTGGCACTTTGAAATTGATGCGGTTAGCCGCCACATGGCTCGTCCAGACAGGGCTCCTTTTCGAAAGGACCCCGGCTACTTCAAAGTCCCCTTATTCCTATGAGCAGATAGGAATAAGGGGACTTCGAAGTAGCCGAGCTCCTTTCGAAAAGCATCCCATCTGGACGAGCCGCACGGTGGCGAGCCGCGTCAATTTCGAAGTGCCGCAGCCTCCCTCATGCTAATGAGGCGCTGAATATGTATTTCAGCACTTCATTAATAAACTTCAAAATGGCCATTTGCATGGCCATTTTGAAGCTTTTGGCTAGTGTATACACGGCCTAGGTGTTAGACAATGAAGGTTTATATACAGATATCTTTTTATTCAGATATCTTTTATTACTTAAACTATAAGTTATCTTATTCCGATTTTGGAAATGAACGAGTAAACATAACAGTAGATTTCTAACTAATGTTGCTTTATTAAACAATACAGATCTGTGACAGGGTGAGACCAGGGAAGCAACTTACAAGAGGGAAGGCAGCACAACACAGCCCTGGCAATTAGGCAGAGCATGAGCAGCTGGGGAAGAGGCTGCCCTAAATCAGTTAGAGCCAGCTGATCCCATTTAAGGCTGCCTTTAACAAACCTTCCTCTAATAGGACCTGGGGATGAGAGTGTAGGGGGTGGTTGGTGATTCAGATAAACAAGGAGGGAGTTAGAGAGAGGTTGAGACATTGGATATTCACCCCTCCAGAGACAGCGGAGGTGGGGAGCAGCTCTTGTAGGTAACCTGAGGGCTCAGCCAAAGGCTGAGGGGATAGGGGACTGAACCTGTTTGAACCAGGTGGGTCTCACACCTGCTGTACTTTGGGACTTGGTACCATAGCTCAGACCCCCAGCAGGGGCAAACGGGCCTCACCTTGTGCGACCATGGCCTGAGCAGAGGACTGGGGCCCAGGAGTTACACGGGTTCTGTCATAAATCTTAGAGCAGAGTCCACAACCACATTGAAATGAGCCTTCCAATGCTATTACAGTGTTCATCAAAGAGGAACCCTGTTCTACTTAGAAACGAATGGATTTATTAGGCCATAAGGTTTTTGTGGGTAAAACCAATTTCATCAGATGAACTGGAGGGGAAACACTAAGGCAGGTGTATATGTTAGAATATCACTGCAAAAGAAAGTAGTTTCTATCCACTGTAAATAAGGGTGATCAGTCAGAGTGATTATGGCCATTCTGTGAAGCAAATGGAGAGATGTGGATATCCATCAAGGGGAAATTGCTCATGTAGAGAGTTAACCAATTTAGAGTCTTATAGAGAGCTAATTGCATAGTTTTAAATTTACAAAGAAGCTCCAGTTCAGCTGTTGCCCTTTGTAATCAAGTTTTGAAGCTCTTTGGAGAAGGATGGTGTCATCAATGAACGCCTGTAAAGGGTTTGTAAAATCACAGAATCCGGAAATACCTCCACAGCGTAAACACAGACTGTTTGTAGCCTGTATTGGAGCAGGTTGTAGGGACTGGCCATAGACACTGAATCATGTAATGTGTCCTGGATGGAAGCTAGAGGCATGTCGGGAGGAACCGTGATCCGTAGGCTTCTAGAAAGGGTGATGCTTATGTGACCATTATTTATTTGTACAATAGGGTCCAGGAAGTAGATCTTTTGTTTGGACTCATACAGACTGAGGTTGATGGTGGGATGGAAATTGTTGACACCCTGGTGGAATTCTTCAAAGGTCTCCTTCCTGTGGTTGCATGTGATGAAGATACCATCAATGTAACACAAGTAGAGGAGGGATACTAGGGGCCAGGTGCTCAGAAAATATTCTAGTTCAGCCATGAGAATGTCAGCATACTGTGGAGCTATGCAGGTACCTATAGAAGTGCAGCTGACTTCAAGGTATCAATTTTCCCCATAGTGGAAATGGTTGTGTGTGAGTATAAAGTTGCATAGTTCAAATCGACAGAGCCAGACCAGTACCCAGAAGTCAGAGAGTGCACCCTGTCAGGTCTTAAGCCTTGAGACTCACCTCTCTCAGGGTGAAATGGAACCTCAGTATTCTCCCACTCTTAGACAAAGTTTTTGACTAGAGTACCCGGTGGTCCTAGTGAGCATACCCCATAGCGGAAAAGGGATTTGACACAACACAGCAGTCTTAAATTAAAGTACAGTTTAATAAAACCGTAAATGAATCATAAAAGAAGTATCCTAAAACGATTAAAGTGTCTCAGTAGCCGTGTCTACATGTGCCGGCTACTTCGAAGTAGCCACGCCAACTTCGAAATAGTGCCTGCCACGTCTACACGGGGCGAGCGCTTTTTCGAAGTTGACATCGACGTAAGGCGGTGAGACGTCGAAGTTGCTGTCCCCATCAGGGGATGGGAATAGCGCCCTACTTGGACGTTGACAGTCAAAGTAGGGCACCTGTAGCTGATCCACGTCCCGCAACATCGAAAGAGTGGGGTCCGCCATGGAGGCCATCAGCTGAGGGGTTGAGAGACGCTCTCTCCAGCCCCTGAGCTCTATGGTCGCCGCTTGCAGTGGCCCCTTACAGCTCCCCACCCCCTGCCTTCCTGTGCAGGAAGCTGAGAGCGCGTGCAGGCAGCAGCATTGCCACGCGGCTAGCCTGCACATGCCTCTGCAGCCCCAAGCCACACCCCCCCGCTGCGATGGCCGCCCGCCAGCCCCCAAGTGCCCCCAGGGCACCCCCCCAAGGGGAGCCAGGGCTCCCAGGCATCCAGCCAGCCTGGGAAAAGGCAGCGGGGCCCCTCCTGGATGGAGGCCGAGATCTGAGACCTGCTGGGGCTCTGGGGCAAGGAGGAGGTGCTCCAGGTAATGGGGAGCAAAAGGCGGAACGCAGATACGTTCGCTCGGCTGGCCGAGGGCCTGGCCACCCAGGGTCACCCTGCCCGCACTCCTGACCACGTCAGGAGTAAGGTTAAGGAGCTGCGGCAGGGTTATGCCCGGGCCCGGGATGCAGCCAGCCGATTTGGGGCCGCCCCCGCCACTTGCCCCTTTTACAGGGAGCTCAGATCCATCCTGGGCCCCGGGCACACCTCCTCCCCGCTGGCCACTCTTGACACCTCGGCCGATGAGCCCCAGCAGGCCCTGGAGGCAGAGTCTGCCCCGGAGGCCAGCCCTGCACCCCAGGGGCCCCCCCAGGAGCCCACCCCGGGATGCCGGAGGAGGAAGAGGGGGAATCCTCCTCCAGTGACGGGGAGCTGCACATCATCCTGCCGTCCTGGAGCTCCAGCAGGGCGTCCGCCCACCGGGTGTCCCCCGACCGTGGGAGCGGACCGTCAGGTATGTACCCCCCACGGTGCACACCCCCAGGGTTGAGGGGCGGGGACAACAGACATGACCAGGGCCCTCCACATGCCCAGATGACCATGGCCCCAAGGACAGCAGTGGCATGTCCCTCAGAAGAGTGCATCAGCCCCTGCACCCCCCAGCTGGACAGTGCCATGCCCCATCCCTGGGGATGGGGGGAGCGGAACCTAGGGTCCCCTGGAGGGGACGAGGTGCGATACCCATCAGAAGCAGCAGCAGCAGCAGCATCTCCCGGGGACGGGGATGGGGAACCAGCAGCAGAGGGGTGGGGGGACAAGGGCCACGGCTCGGGGGCCACACTAATGGCTGTCTCCACTCTTCTTCCCCCCCGTGTTCTGCAGCTGCACCATCGGAGGGCCCGGAGAGTGCCAGCGAGGTGTCCGTGGTCCCGGAGAGCCCAACGGGGCCATCGCTGCAGGTCAGCCCCTCAGCGGAGCACCAACCAGCCCCAGGGCGGGGCTGACGGCAGAGCCACCACAACCAGAGGACGGCGACGGACCCCCAGCTGCTCGCGACCCTCCGGCGTCAGCTGCAGGTGTCGGAGCGGCGCCTGCGGGTGGACGAGCAGCAGCTGGAATGGCAAGAGCGGGAACTGGCCTGGTGCCAGGAGGCATGGGGGGCCTTTATGCGCACTTTTGAGCGCATAGCGGACTACCTGGCCCCCCATGCCGCGCCGCCCGCCGCTCTGCCCGCCCTGCCCACCCTGCCCACCGCTCCACCCGCTGCTCCACCCACTGCTCCGACCGCCGTCCCACCGCCGTCCGCCACCCCGGGGCCTTCCACTGAGGGGGACCTGGGGCCTGCAGACACCCGCCGGCCATATCTGCCGGTTCGACCGGCCCCCAGCCAACCTTGGCCAGGGCTGAGGCCGAGGCGAGGGTCGCGCCCGCCAACCCCAGCCGCCGGACAGTAGAGGGGTGTGGGGCCCAGGACATGGACCCCCTCCCCCTATGTACATATCCCCCATCATACCTATTTGTTGTATATAGTTTGTGTTACACCCCTGCTCTGTTTTATATGGTACCTGCCCCCCCATGTAAATAGTTCCCCCCTTTTGTTTTGCTCTCTCTCTATATATATACATTTATTTGTACTATTAATAATAAGAAAAATCACCGGTTTTGGTTTCAAAAACAACAGGTCTATTTTTATTTGCAAGAAAAGGGCGAGGGTGTGCTCTTGGGTGCTCTGTGGTGTGGGCGTGGGGGCAGGGAGTGTTGTGGAGGATGGGGGGGTGCAGTGGGGGGCCTGCTAGTGTTCATCCCGTGGCCTGGTCGAAATGGGCCCGCAGGGCCTCCCGGACTCGGATCCCCTCGGGGTCCACCTGGCGACTGGGGGCAGTGGGTGGCTGCATGTCAGCCCTGCCGGCCTCCACAGCCCAGCCCTGAAAGAATGCCTCCCCCTTGCTCTTGACTAGGTTGTGGAGTGCGCTGCACGCACCCACAATCTGGGGGATGTTGGTGGGGCCTGCATCAAGGCGGGTGAGGAGACACCTCCAGCGCCCTTTGAGGCGGCCAAAAGTGCACTCAACCACCTGGAGCACATGGTTCAAGCACGTGTTGAAGCGCTCCTGGCTGGCTGACAGATGGCCCGTGTAAGGGTACATGAGCCAGGGCCGGAGGGGGTATGCTGCGTCTGCAATGACGCAGGGGGCATGGTGGTGTCGACCACAGGGATCTCCCACTGGGGGATGTAGGTCCCCGCCTCCAGCCGGTGGCACAGGCCTGAATTCCTGAACACCCGAGCGTCGTGGGTGCTGCCAGGACACCCAACATAAATGTCAAGGAAATGGCCCCGGCTGTCCACCAAGGCCTGGAGGACCACAGAAAGGTAGACCTTCCTGTTCAGGAAGCGTCCTCCTCTGTGCTCCGGAGCACGGATGGGGATATGGGTCCCATCCAGAGCCCCGAAGCAATTTGGGAAGCCCAGGCTGTCAAACCCCATGATGGCAGCATCCGGGTCCCCAAGCTGCACGAGCCTGTGGAGGAGCAGGGCATTGATGGCGCGGACGACCTGCAGGGGAAGGACATGGGAGAGCCCCAGTGAGGGGTGTGCAGGGTGTGTCTGCCCCCCCCCAGGGCTCCCTCCCCCCCAGGGCTCCCTCTCCCCCAGGGCTGCCCTCCCCCCCAGGGCTCCCCCCGCCCCGCGGGTCCTCTTACCTCCATGAGGACAGCCCTGACAGTGGCCTTGCCCACGCCAAATTGCTGCCCCACGGATCAGTAGCTGTCTGGAGTGGCCAGCTTCCAGACAGCGATGCCGACCTGTTTCTCGACGCTGAGGGCACGGGGCATGAAGGTGTCCTGGTGCCTCAGTGCGAGGGTGAGCCACTGGCAGAGCTCCAGGAATGTCTGCTGGGTCATGCAAAAGTTCTGGAGCTAGTGCTCGTTGTCCCAGTCGCCGAGCACCAGCTGCTCCCGCCAGTCGGTGCTTGTGGGGTAGCTCCACAGCCAGCGGCGTGTGCGGCAGGGGCCGGGGGGGGCGGGGCGGAGGACAGCAAGTCTGGGGCTGCTTCATCCTCCCCTGGGAGCAGCTCCTCTTCTGTGAATAAAAGGTGGTCAGCTGCCTCCTGCATAGCATTGAGCAGGGCAAGTACTGCTCCTGCAGGGGCAGCTGTGTGGACCTCTGGCTGCTGCTGCTGCTGCTGCTGCTGCTGGGGGTCCATACTGCTTCGACGGGTGTGTGTGCCTGTGGCTCTGCAGACCGTGTGCTGTGCAGGCTGAGTGTGTCTGGGAGGGGCCCTTTCAGGGAGTGGCTAGCTGTTGCCCCGGCAGTGCTAGTCCGCCCTGTGACCCTGTCTGCAGCTGTTCCTGGCAGCCTTATTTCGAAGTGTGCCGCTTTGGCGTGTAGACGCTCCCCGGCAGCGCCTACTTCGATGTGGTGCTGCCCAACGTCGACGTTGAACATCGACGGCACCAGCCCTGGAGGACGTGTAGATGCTATTCATTGAAATAGCTTATTTCAATGTCGTTACATCGAAATAAACTATTTTGATGTAGCATACACGTGTAGATGTAGCTAGTGAAGGCTTCCCCCACATTACAGGCCAAGCACAAACTAAATGCTTTAGTTCCCTACCCCTAACCCTACCTCCCCCAGCTTCTCTCTTTTTATCAGAATGTTCCATACAACAGCTCCTTAATAATTGTCTTGCCTCTGGCTATGAAGGATTTGTTTATAGTCTTTTTAATACGTTGGATCTCAACCGCTGGTGAAACATGCTTTATAACTTAGCTGGAGGCAGGACAGTTAAGTTCCTTTGAGTTAATAGTCAAACACTGTTGCTTAATCCAAGTATTTACCAGGAAATATTTTGCATGGAGTTACTGTCTGGTCTTCCTTCTTGTTTCCTAACCTCTTTCTCATAAATCAAACCAACATATGCACACTATTAAAAGCCCAATGACTTAATATACAGGAGCTCTCCAAATCACTATACTGCATTCATGAATTATTTGAACCACATCCTTAATGAGACCCACTGATTATTGAGCATTTTTACAATGTTGTAAATTTGGACATATCATATCTTCAGCCCAAGCACTGAATTATCCAATAACCTAGTGTTAGCTCCCATAGAGAGAATTTTCTCTGCTAGTACTGCCAACAGAGGATTTTCTCTTCTGTTAACTTAGTTGTGAATGTAAAAATGTGTAACTGCAAAAATGTATTCAAATCACAGTGTATATAGTGATTTAAAGCAATGAAAACACAGCTACACCTTATGCTTTTACATCTAAGAATAGCAAAATTCTACAAATAATGTCTCAGTTGATGTCAGTCGGAGTTAAGCATACAGAGGGCAATGTATGGTTTTAGCTGTGCACCTGTGAAATATAGACAGAACAGGGGAACTGAAAAGTTCAGCTTTACCTCTGAATTTTCTGCCTGTTTTGGCTTAACTCGAGTTTTTATTTAGTTTTATTTCAATTAATTATTTTATGGTTTGGGCTAGGAAAATTTTTAGTGAAATTCATGGATAGAGTGAGATCTGAGTAGCACTTTATATGTTAATCCATTAAGAAATTTGGAAAATTAGTGGAAAGCTAATTTTTTTGGTTTTTGAGATTTCACCTCCCCCACTCTAAGAATCCCACAGGCCCTTAGTTGCTCTTTTGCTTAAAATCATTCTGATATTAGTCACTTGGGCTATGTCTAGATTACAGATATTTGTCAGCAGAAGTTTGTGTCAGAAGATATCTTCCAACAAAACTTCTGTTGACAGAATGCTCTTGGGAATCTGGAGCTCCAAAGGTTTTGTCGACTGAATGGCCATTTTGCTGACAAAACCCTCTAGTCTAGACAGAGCCTTGAGGTACAATTTGTCCATCTGTCTCAACGTACCTGAATGTTTTTTCCATTTAGGCAACATGGACCAGATCTGCTACTGGTATAAATGTACATTAGTTGAAGGCCTTTATTCTGATCTTACCTTCAACAGTGTAAATCAGGAATAATTCCACTGAAGTTAACAGAATTAGTCAGAGTTAAACTAACGTGAGTTTATATACGAAAGCTGATTTAAATATGAATTTTTATTTTTATGTGATAGTCCAAATGGAATGGCAATGTTGGCTGACTCTAGCAAAGAGCAATCTGTTACAAAAAGTACAAAATGCATTTGAATAAAAGCAATCCCTAAAAGATCAAAAAAGGTAAAAGCTCAAAGAATAGTGATAAGTATAATTAATTAAACAAATTAAGGCAAATATGTCTCTATAAGTTGCACTTAGCAATTTCGTTCAAATTAAAAATGGCTTTGCGCACAATGGCTACGTCTACACGTGCACACTACATCGAAATAGTCTATTTTGATGAATAACGTCTACACGTCCTCCAGGGCTGGCAACGTCGACATTCAACTTCGACGTTGGGCAGCACCACATCGAAATAGGTGCTGCGAGGGAACGTCTGCATGCCAAAGTAGCACACATCGAAATAAGGGTGCCAGGCACAGCTGCAGACAGGGTCACAGGGCGGACTCAACAGCAAGCAGCTCCCTTAAAGGGCCCCTCCCAGACACAGTTGCACTAAACAACACAAGATCCACAGAGCCGACAACTGGTTGCAGACCCTGTGCATGCAGCATGGATCCCCAGCTGCCGCAGCAGCAGCCAGAAGCCCTGGGCTAAGGGCTGCTGCCCACGGTGACCATAGAGCCCTGCAGGGGCTGGAGCAAGAGCGTCTCTCAACCCCTCAGCTGATGGCCGCCATGGCGGACCCTGCTATTTCGATATTGCGGGACGCAGATCGTCTACACGGTCCCTACTTCGACGCTGAACGTTGAAGTAGGGCGCTATTCCCATCCCCTCATGAGGTTAGCGACTTCGACGTCTCGCCGCCTAACGTCGATTTCAACTTCAAAATAGCGCCCAGCATGTGTAGCCGTGACGGGTGCTATTTCAAAGTTGGCACTGCTACTTCGAAGTAGCGTGCATGTGTAGACGCGGCCAATATGAAGGGAACATGAAGGACTTCTAATAGCACATAAAAGACAAAATCTTCAGGAGGAGCAGGAATTGAGATGCCAAAAAGACCACTGCATATGACATATTTATTAATTTACTTTTATTCTTTGGGTAGAAAAACAGTTTCTAGATCAGAAAATGGCTTTCTGCCTTTGGAATGTGTTCATTAACAGCTCCTTACAGAGCAATTCCAGGAGCATTATTGTGGGCTTTTTAAATTAAAGCCAGTGGGAAAATGCACTTCATTCAGCATTAATAAAACAGCCATAGAAGTTAAATAAGGTTTAAAAAGCTAATTCCAGTGGCACTATACGATGCCTATCTACATGATTCCAACAAGCTAGATTTATTTTAGGGACGTGAAGTAATTTGTTCACTCCCAGTGTACCATTTCACTAAATTTTATACCAGTCAAGGATTCACTACTTGTATAATCAACATCCCTTCACGTTACATTCAGGTAAGAGATCCTGTATGTGCGTTTAACCCTTTGATTTACTAAGTCTATGTCTACACTTGCCCTCTTCTTTGAAGGGGTCATGATAATCTGGGTGATGGGAGATTATTAATGAGGGGCTGCAGTGAATATGCACGACTTCATAAGGCAAATTGTCTCCTGCGTCAATTTTGAAGTGTCATACTTGAAGTGCCAGCATGCCTCATAGCTACGGGCACTTCAAAGTGCCTGCACTACTTTGAAGTGCCTTTACTACTTCAAAGTGCCTGTGACTACCCGGGATGCTGGCACTTAGAAGTTTGACACTTCAGGGTTGCTGTGGGGAAGAATTTGCCTAATGAAGTGCTTCATATGCATTGAAGTAATTACTTTAGTAATCTCCCATCACCCTGATAACCATGCCCTCTTCAAAGGCTGGTTTGGTGTGCAGTCTTCTTATTGCATCTGCTCAGTGCCCATGCCTGGCCATCACTCCACCTTCTTCACTTCTTGGAGTCTGTCCATTTCCAGGTCTGAATGACCTGTAGGAACTGGGACGCGTATGGGCACATTTCTCAGTCCTTGTGTGAAAAGGGGTATGTCATAATTATGAGGGTCAACCAGCAGCCTGGGAGTAAAAGGGTTAACCTCCTGAGCCAGGTGGGGCTGGCCTATAGGAATGTAGGTAAAAATTGAATTTTGGCTCCTCCCTCTTCTGTTCTCTGTCTTTTTTCTTTTTCTGCTTCTCAGCCATGAGGGAGAGAGACACAGAATATCTCCCTCCAAGAACAGGCCCTCCAATCTTCTGTAAGTAGGGTAAAGTTTAGATAAATCCATTAGGCTTTATAGTTTTATGGTTTGGGAAGTGGGATCTGATGTCTGTGCACTTTTTAAAAATGTTCTTTTACTCTCCTTATAACTAAGTTCTAGGCCCGGGGTGGAAACTCCCCATGTGTTTTACTTTGTAACTCTTCAATCTAGTCATGAGGCTTGCAACACAAATATTGTTGTAATAATAAAAGTTCTCTCTTTTTCTTTTTATTAACCTGGTATTGGTTAATGTTTGTGTCCTAGTTTTTTTACTTGTGGGGCTAAGATTTCCCAAGTAGTCTCTCCCTGGTTTCCTTTGTATTACTTGGGTGATGGCAGCAAATTTTATCCCCAAAATCTAAGGGTTTTTAGGATTTTGGGAGAAAAGTTTATACCAAAACCTGGTAGATAAGGTTTTGGAGATACTTTTGCTGACCCCCACTTCTGCATTTATCTTACTAGAGTGGGGAAGGAGCCATAACAGGTTATGAGGAAGATGTGCTACAGTGTAGACTGAAAATTAAGTAACTGAGACAAGTCTGTCATAAGACTCGTGAACTGAACTGACACTCCCATGCTTTACTGAAGACTTGCAGTTTCTATAAAGAGCTGGACAGGATTTTCAGCAGTGACTTCCACTGCCAAGAGCCTTGTAGATTCTTTGTCGGGCAAGGAGGCAGTACACAGAGGACTTAGCTTGGAGGACAAAATTATAGATCAAGAGTTTGAGATAGACAGTTTGAGAACTGTTCTCCACTGCTGACAGACATTGTCTGAGCAGCCACTTTCCGGGGACTAGGAAAGGTAAGTGGCTGTGCTTGTGGAGTGCAGGGCTGAAGGCATGGAAAAGTTGGAGCCTGGTGTTTCTCTGAGAAGCACATAGCCCTGTGTAGCTAACCAATATGGCTGAGCAGGAAGTTGACGCTCACTTTGATCTCAATGGAATCTTCCAGAGAGAGGCTATGGAAAGTTTTGGAGATGTACTAGTAAATTTTCTGCCTCAGATTCCATAGTACATCTTTGACCTTCGCCGATACCATTTGTCAATTCTTGTACAGGAAACAAAGTGGAACATAGATGGGCTGTGTGTGGAGCACAGTGAAAGCCACAAGGCACAAGCCTGGAGAAGTTGTGCCCTGGTTGCCTTGTCTATACTCTGAGCACAGGATATCTGCCAGGGTGTTACCTGCCTATGGGAATTGTGGCATAATTAGAGCTATGTTTCCACAAAGGGAATTTATTAGCCCTGTATAGAATTTATTTCGTCTGTAAGCACAGCTGCCACCCTCCCTCGCTCACCATGATTATGGTGATTGCCAGGACACATTCCTGGCAAGGGTCAGCAGGAAATGAATGGAAAAGGGGTTTGTCAGGTAAATGTTGTAATGTAGGACTCATTGTTAACAGACTCCTTTGTGTGCATTGTGCTCAACAGAGATCTGGGCAGCCCCTCTACACACTGCATCAGAGAGAGGGCAACAGGAAAGGAAACATTGTAGAAGAATCAGGAAGGACGTGGATCATGGAAAACTGAATAAATCAGCAAGTGAATCCAGACATCAGGAACTATGTTTCAGTAGGAAGATGAGGAATGACTAGGATAACCAGTCCTTTGTCAGAAAGACCACAGTATGCGTGATTCTGAAGTGTTTGGTGAAGCAGAACAGTGAGGTTCATAGAATCATAAGGTTGGAAGAGACCTCAGAAGGGCACCAGTTCCAACCCCCCGCTGGAATCAGGACTAATCTCAATCATCCCAGACAGGCTTTTTCAATATGGGACTTAAGGACCTTTTGGAAGGACATTCTACCACCTCCCCTAGTAACCCATTCCAGAGCTTCACCATTCCAGAAGTTCACCCTATTCACCCCTGCAGATTAAAAAATACGTGTCCAGCAAACCCTCCCCACTATGCTCTCACATTCCTTTCCATTCTTTGGGAGTCCTCCTTTTACCATGCACTCTACACTCTCTCCCGACTTTGATTATTATACCTCAGTCTCCAAGCATTGGTGCATTGTAACCTGTTGCTGGCACTTTCCTTATCAGGTCTCATGGGTGCTCTATTGCACATTATTGCACTGTTTTCAATGAAGAAAGGCTCATTTTTATAATGGTTCTATAGCGTCATTTACTGTTTAACAGTGTCACAGACCAGTCACTGCAATCCCAGGCACAGGCACTGAAGCCATTGTCCTGGCTTTGTGTTCAGCTGGATTGTGGGAAGGGTGCAGTGTGGAAATAACTGTCACAGAAGTTGATTTAAGTGCCTCTCATTTTCAAAGTGCATCCTCAAAGCCTCCCTGATGTTGACAGCAGCCCTCTCGGCCTCTCTGCCAGTCGTAGTGTCTGGCTGCTCAATCTCTGCAGCCAAGTGCTGTGCCTTAGTATGCCACCCCTGAGCTAATAATTCCCCTTATATTCACACAAATTATTCAAAGTGCAGTACATTGTGATAGCCCTGTGGATACTGTCTTCAGTGAGGGCTAGACACCACCATCTCAACTTCAGTCTCCCAAAGGCACATTTCACCACCATGCAACAACTGCTCAGCAGGTTGTTAAAACACTCCTTATTGCTATCCAGGTGCTGCATACATGGTTTCATAAACCAAGGCTGCCACGGATAAGTCATGTCTTCCAGGATCACAATGTGCATTTCCACCTTCCCACTGCCCCTCTGTAATCCTGTGGTCTGGAAAGAAATTTCCCCCACAGCTTTCTTTACAGGCCAGTGTTTCTGCAGATGTGTATGTCATGCACCTTTACAGAACTTACTGCACTGAGGTCCATTAAACACTCTTAGGCCGTGTCTACACTAGCCCCAAACTTCGAAATGGCCATGCAAATGGCCATTTCAAAGTTTACTAATGAAGCACTGAAATGCATATTCAGCACTTCGTTAGCATGCAGGCAGCCGCGGCGCTTTGAAATTGACGCGGCTCGCAGCTGCGTGTCTCATCCAGATGGTGCTCCTTTTTGAAAGGACCCCGCCTACTTCGAAGTCCCCTTATTCCCATCTACTCATGGGAATAAGGGGACTTCGAAATAGGCGGGGTCCTTTCGAAAAGGAGCCCCGTTGGGACGAGCCGCGCAGCGGCGAGCCATGTCAATTTCGAAGTGCCGCAGCCGCCCGCTTGCTAATGAGGTGCTGAATATGTATTTCAGCACTTCATTAGTAAACTTCGAAATGGCCATTTACATGGCCATTTTGAAGTTTGGAGCTAGTGTAGCCATAGCCTTAGTGATCCACAAGCGCCTGCAGCACCAATGAGAAGTACCCTTTCCTGTTGATGTACTTGGTGGCAAGGTGGGCTGGCACTAAAATTGGAATGTAAGTGCTATCTATTACCACCCCTCTCCCCCTGGTCAGGAAATTCCATGTCTGCAAAGCCAGCTGCTTACATTCTGGCGTCCGCACATCACAGGTGTTGGGGGGTGAGTGGGGGAGCAGCTTAGCACACAGCTCCAACCTAAAGTTCTGTAGCCACTGGTCTTCATCCTGCACACACATGATGATGCAATCCCACTAGTCATTGCTGGTTTCCATAGTCCAAAAGTGCTGATCTACTCTGTAAAGCTACTCAGTGACTCCCAAATTCAATGACAGGTTGCTTCTGCCCATATCATGGACACTGTCAAACTCCACTGAGCCTTTTTCTTCTGTCAGTAACTTCACAATGATCTCCATTGCCTTGTGCATGGTCATTACAAAATGTAACAGAACATATGAGAGAAGTGTGGGATCCATTTTTTCTTGCTGAAGATGCCAGGTTGCATAGCAGAGAATGGTTGTTGGAAAAAGAGCATGAAACCACAATGAAAGCCCCTGAGGAAAGCAATGCCTGATGGGATGTTTTCCACAGTCAAAAGATGCCCTATGCACAGTTCTGTGTTTTCACAGTGCCTAGTGACAGATGGTCTTGCCAGGCACCATGGATTACATATCAACAATACATTGCTCCTGCAGTCAGTGGGGGAGCTATAGATGTGCACACAATCTTTTGATAGAAGGATCAAGTATAAACACATTTTGGCAACATTTTCTTTGGCAACTTCTGCACGTTGATCTTAGTTTCCTCAACAAAACTTATAACTTGGATTTCTGATATCCAGAGCACACTGATCACTGTTAATTAGACCAAGAGCATGCAGAACCAAACACACTGATCATCTCAAGCAGAAAGAGTTGTTTTGAGAAAATGCTGTTTTGCGATAATGCTGGAAAGTTTTCCTTTTCTTTCCAGTGCTGAAGACAAATTTCAAAACCTCAAAAATTGTTGCAACAAGAAATTGTAATTTTTTCTGCCAGTTTAATTTTTATACTTTGCTTCTTCTTAAGCACACTGATAAGCACATACATAAATTAGAGTCAAATATATAAGAAATTTTAGGAAGAAATAGTCAGACCACACCAAATTATCTCCACATAAGCAACTGTATTTTGTATTAACAATAGATCACAGTGTCAAATCAGAGGGCAGTTTTGGTTTCTTTTTTAAGAATTTGGGCCTTTCTATTTCTAGCTACTGCGGTATCTGAGTATCTAAAGCTAGAGGCAGGAGATCATGGAAGTTATCCTGGCTGACAACATCTGAAGATACCAAATCTGTGGGGAAATGGGGGTGAAGAGTTATTATGTCATATAGTGGTTCCTCGCTGCTTTTAGTTTTGGGGGGCTTTTATGGCTCAGCCATTGGCAGTCACCAAAATATTTTCCACTTGCAGGCACCAGAAAAACTTCAACAAAAACGCTCAAAAAACATCTTCAAAAGAAACGTGTTGACTACCCCTACTTGCACTCTGAATAGAAAATATTGGTAATGAAACAGAAATATGTCACAGAGCAAGTCAGTTGTAGAGTTGGGAATAGAATATATGTTTCTGGGGTCTCAGCACTTTATCTACTGAATGATGCTGTTTCCTCTATGGTTTCAAATAGAAGGCTATACTTTAGAAGATAGACCATTTTTCAGGATGAGGGAGATTTACATTCCGACATGAGAACATAGCAAAGAACTCTTGACGTACCATATTTGTGGAGCAATCACAAAAACTAATAATGCTTTCAGCGTTCTGAAATCTGCACTATATCCGGGAAGAAAACAGCTCCGGACTTCAAACTCCAAAAGGGCATTGAACAAGAGAATGTAAATTTAGTCCGTTGCAGAAGGTCCTCAAATTCTTCTCCTGATGCAGCTAGTGCTTGTTGCTCAGTAATCCCCATAATCTGAGTGACACTGGTTTGGCACAAACCATAAAGAGGGGATCATTTTTAAGTCAAGACAGAATAAAATGGTGAATGCAGAAAATCATTAAGCCTCGCCTGCACAAAAGGGGATCTTGGAAAAATAAACTATCAGGTCTGATCTGAATACCATTACTCAACACATCAGTACAGTACTTGCATACTGAGATATGTATGTGAAGCATGAACTCAGGGCAATTGTTAATACTGTCTAATTAAATCATGATTATCTTTGACTATAATGTGAATTGCACAAATGGTATCAGCTGAAAATTTCATGTGAGCTTGCTACAAATGTGTTATCAGGGAGCTAACAATATATATATATATATATATATATATATATATATATATATATATATATACACACACACACACACACACACATAACGTGTGAGTCAATCAGAGAGATGGCAGTGCAAATGTGCAGACAGAACTATAGAGAATGCTGGCCTATTTTAAAAGGCTCCAACTGCTTCCAGCTTCCCACTGGCTTCAAAGGGACTTGCAGATGCTCTGTGCTTCAGAAAACCAGGCCATTACCACAAAATGGATTGCGCGATCACTGAGAGTTTTATAAAGGACCCCTTGGCATATCATTTTATGATATATTTTTGTCTTGTTTTATGATTTATTCAAACATTTTTAAGAAGCATTATGAACAATCCCTCTTTGAAACGTACATAATATCTAAATATATCATGGTGCCTTTTACTGGAAGAATAAGTAAATCTGTTCATATCCATTGTCATTCATTCAACCCCCTGGCAATCAATCTCACAGCATTTCTCTCACATTTCTATGGAATGTGCCATGCAGAATTTTTCTCTTATTGATTTGAAGAATAGTGCTCACTAAAAGCACTCCCAAAATACAAAGATTATGCTCCTTCAATAATAACTGGAAGGGGAAAGAGACTCCAGCTGAATGAATCCTACACAGGCACTTTGTTACGATAAAAAGCTGTCTCCTGTGAAAAATATTCCTGCATAGTTTACTCCATGTCATTTTTTATCAATTGTCACATAAGTCATAAATAATTTTTTGTACTGTTCAAGTAAGCACAGTTTGCAGAACAAGATTTGCCAAATAATTTATTCTTTTTTCTCTGAAGTATCAAATAATTTTGTGTGAATAATTAGCTTCATTATCTGCTTGGAATTAAGGCTCTCCTTCTCCAACGTTTTTTTGTATAACACTTTCTTCCCCAGGTAAACAACCAGGGAACCAGCATCTGTTATATAATCATTTGGTCCAAAATTATAGAAAAATTCCAAAATTTTTGCCATCGAATTCCTTAACCTGAAATCCTTATTCAAGCATCACTCCCAATTAAGAATTGCAGAGAGATGTGTGTCAAATATATGACAGTGTATAGTTTTAAAGTTTCCTGAGCTGATGCTTCTCAGGAGGAAGAGTGGTTTTTAAATCTTCAAGGTGCCATTTCACTAACTAAATGCTAACTTTATATTCATTTGCATCCAACAGCATGTCAGACTATAGCCAGGGAGTAATGAATCAGTTGATATCTGTGCAAACATCAAATTGTGCTACTTTTACCCTTTGTGTCACACTTCATTTTTGCAATATAATGCTGAGGTACCTGTATGTTCATTTTGCAAATGTTCTCAGTGTAGCTGAGATTGTATTATGATTCTCTCCTAAACTGTCGACTTAAAAGTTAGGAGTTTAATCAGGACCTACATCAATATAACGTGTCGTGTAGTGGTTGCAAAATGCTAATGTTCCTGCTTGCTTGTGCTCTATTCTAAAGTTAGTTCAAAAATGAAGCAAAAAACAAATTTTACCAAAATGTTGAACTGCAAAATTGAAGCCATACTATCAGCCTATGCCTACGTTCGAGAGCTTTGTTGACAAAACAGAGGTTTTGTCGACAAAACTCACAGAGAATCCACACACACAATTCAGAACTCCTTCGTCAACAGATTTTGTCAACAAAAAAGCCATGTGGATGCTCCAGGGGCCCATTTGTTGACAGAGAGGTCCTCCATGGCTCCAGTGCAATCCATGGTCCACCACAATCACAGCTCAATGCTCTCTGCTGCCCGCTGCTTTTAAAGCTACAGGGAGCCCTGGAAGACCTGTGGCAGGAAGCTGAGTGTGTGGAAGCAGCGGGCACACAGGCTCTGATGCCCATGATCTCACACCCACCCACCTCAGCAGCAGCACATCGATGGCTGATGGCCAGCAGCCCCACAGGGCCCTCCAGGGAGCCAACAGAGTGGTCCCAGGAGTCTCTTTCCCATGGGCCACCAAATACAGCACCCTGTCCTGGACAGATCGCAAGTTGCAGGACCTTCTGGGGCTGTGAGGAGAGGAGTTCCTGCTTCTGGACACCATTGCCAATGGCAGAATGTGCCCACCTACTGCTCCCTCATCACTGCTCTGGCCTCATGGGGCCACCAGCCCAAACAGTGGAGCAGGTGTGGGGGAAAGTCAATGGATGTATATAAAAAAACTGTATGTCTTTAAAAATAGCCGTGTTTCTTAGCATCACTACTGTGATTACACTCTGCAGGGGTATATATTTTTAAATGCTACCAACATAAACATAGCACAACATTTTGAAGAAAAACTGTCTAAAATTAAGTACCTAAATTCATATTTAGGTATCCAAAAGAGTGGCTTGATTTTCAAAGTTGCTCAGAACTCAGAGCTCACATTTGCAGAGAGCTTGCCTACTATACTCTTCAGTTTAGAAGACTGCATTCAAAAGCAGAGCCAACCACATTTCTGTGCTGTAATGTCCCTGTGTGTACGCTGCAGCCACAAACTAAAACATTCCTTATTCACATTAATATAGCCTTCCTCTGCAATAGAGTCCATACAGGAGAGTAAGAGCACAGCACTGTGGGTGCCCTGCTATTCACACCCCAGTAGTGACTGCAGGGCAGTAGAGGTATAGTCAGAAAGTTTTACTGCCTCTGCTATTGACCCCTGCTATTAAGCCAACCTCCTTTAGAAAAACTTGCAAAGGCCCATTCTTTTATTTTTACAACTTATCCTTAAAGCAGAAATTAAGCATGGAAAAAAATTAACCTTCATGGTAAATGTTTTGAGGAGAAACAAGAATTCAGATTTATGAGACTTTTATGGAAACTATTTTATCTCCTTTATAAACATTTACATACACATATGTCCACTCTGTTTTACACACAGACACTTTGGTGATCTGTCCCATATCATTGAGCAACCTCTAGAAAATTTCAGCATCTGAGAATACCTAAAGTGTGGTGTGTCTCAGCTGCTTTCTCTCTTTCCTCACAGACTGCTTCTGGAAGATCCTTGACAGCCTTGAGGCACCCACTGAACTGGGAGGGATTATTCCTCAGCTCAGAGATAGTTTCTGTCACCTTGAACAGTAGAAAGTGGGTTGATCAAGCTGGAGAATGAAGATAAGAATTTGAGAACATAGTGACCCCTGTCCACCCCCGCACCCCGACCCAAAAAAAAAATCAAGCCAACCACATCATGTTTTGGAGGCTTATTTATCATAGTTAATCCAAAATTATCTCTTCTCATGTGTGACTGAGGACTCTAACCTTTTACAATTATTTTATTAAAAACATGTGCTCTTGCTTTTGACCTGTTGGTCTTACATTTCCATCTCATTATCTCTGTGAAAGACTCTTAGCTGTCTAGTAGGAACAAAAAGATGGGTAGGAAACTCACACTTTAATTAACAGAGAAACACTTTTGGCAGGGCTTAAGGGCTTCACTCATGCTGCTAAATAAAAAAAACTGTCAGCTGTGCTTGTTAACATGAGCGGATAATTATGAGGCTTGTGCACTTATTTTTTGGATAAATTTTCACTTAGCAGCCTTATTAAAATTATGTCAGGTACTACTAATAACTGCAAGGAATGTAAAACCAGTCATGTGCTTATCACACTCATGATTTAGACACCAATTCTTAGTCCCAGATTTTCAAAGAGAAAGCACATACACACACACACAAACCCTGCACAGGTATGTGGTAAATAGAGTTGTATGCAACCTTTCCTTCAACCTCAAAGCTAATGGTATCTTTGCCATACTCTTCAGTGAAAACAGGGTCAAAGCCCATGTAGCAATTTCATAGGAACTTTCATAGAAATTGCCACACTGCATCAGACCAGCATCCCATCTAGTCCACTATCCTGTTACCAGCATTCCTAGATATCACCTGATTTAAAGGCAGATGGAAAAGCCACCTGGGAGGCACTTATGGAATATTCTGACCAAGAGAAATTTTCTTAACTCACATGAGCTGGAAGTTGACTTTAACCATCATGCAGTGGGTTTGGTAATTCTTCCAAAATGCTGGTTTTGGTTTTGTTTTTTTTTTTAAGATGTATCACTGTAATTTTAAATTGTCTGGCTATCCAACGTCAATCCTTTCGAACAATCCAGTGCCTCTTGAAATGTGTGATATCTTGTGTTGATGAGTTCTACAAGCTAACTTTACTTTGTATTAAAATTTGTTCACTTTTGTCTCTTGTAAAAAATTCATGTACGTTGCCAATCTACTTCTCTATACCATTAATTATTTTGCATATGTGTGGTTACCACAAAAAGAAGACCAGTCCTTTCCATCTCTTGTTACAAGAGAGATTTTTATGTGAATAATATTTGTTGTCCATCTCTGAACCCCCAGGAGTGTCTGCAATCACCTGTTTCAGATGGGCTGATCAGAACTGAACACAGTTCACAAATCATGCAGTGTGCATGTGTTTGAATGCAGGTTTGTATAGGCATTTTGGAAGACTAGATGTTCTTTGTGAGCCTTCACATTCTTCCAATCATAGAATCATAGAATCATAGAACACTAGGACCGGAAGGGGCCTCAAGAGGCCATCGAGTCCAGTCCCCTGCCCCGACGGCAGGACCGACCACTATCTACACCATCCCTGATAGACATCTATCTAATCTGTTCTTAAATATCTCCAGCGAGGGAGATTCCACAACCTCCCTTGGCAATTTATTCCAGTACTTGACCACCCTGACAGTTAGGAACTTTTTCCTAATGTCCAACCTAAACTTCCCTTGCTGCAGTTTAAGTCCATTGCCTCTTGTTCTCTCCTCAGAGGCCAAGAAGAACAAGTTTTCTCCCTCCTCCTTATGACACCCTTTAAGATATCTGAAAACCGCTATCATGTACCCCCTCAATCTTCTTTTTTCCAAACTAAACAAGCCCAATTCTTTCAGCCTTTCTTCATAAGTCATGTTCTCCAGACCTTTTATCATTCTAGTTGCTCTTCTCTGGACCTTCTCTAATTTCTCCACATCTTTCTTGAATTGGGGAGCCCAGAACTGGTCACAATATTCCAGCTGAGGTCTAACCAGCACAGAGGTAAGCAGTAGAATGATTTTTCGTGTCTTGTTCACAACACACCTGCTAATGCATCCCAGAATCATGTTTGCTTTTTTTGCAACAGCATCACACTGTTGACTCATATTTAACTTGCGATCTACTAGAACCCCTAGGTCCCTTTCTGCTGAACTCCTTCCTAGACAGTCTTTTCCCATTCTGTATGTGTGAAACAGATTATTCCTTCCTAAGTGCAGCACCTTACATTTATCTTTATTAAACTTCATCCTGTTTACTTCAGGCCATTTCTCTAATTTATCTAGATCATTCTGAATTATGACCCTATCCTCCAAGGTAGTTGCAACCCCTCCCAGCTTGGTATCATCTGCAAACTTAATAAGCGTACTTTCTATGCCAATATCCAAATCATTAATGAAGATATTGAATAGAACTGGTCCCAAAACAGACCCCTGTGGAACCCCACTTGTTCTGCTTTTCCAGCTGGATTGAGCACCATTAACAACTACTCTCTGGGTGCGATTAGCCAGCCAGTTATGCACCCACCTTATTGCAGCGCGATTTAAGTTGGACTTACCTAGTTTGTCGATAAGAATATTATGCGAGACCGTATCAAATGCTTTACTAAAGTCTAGGTATACCACATCCACTGCTTCTCCCTTATCTACAAGTCTCGTTATCGTGTCAAAAAAAGCTATCAGGTTGGTTTGACATGATTTGTTTTTTACAAAACCATGCTGGCTGTTCCCTATCACTTTACTACCTTCCAAGTGCTTGCAGATGACTTCCTTAACTACCTGCTCCATTATCTTTCCTGGCACAGAAGTTAAGCTTACTGGCCTGTAATTTCCTGGGTTGTTCTTATTCCCCTTTTTGTAGATGGGCACTATATTTGCCCTCTTCCAGTCTTCTGGAATCTCTCCTGTCTCCCATGACTTTCCAAAAATGAGAGCTAACGGCTCAACTACCTCTTCTATCAGCTCCTTGAGTATTCTAGGATGCATTTCATCAGGCCCTGGTGACTTGCAGACATCTAATTTTTCCAAATGGTTTTTAACTTGTTCTTTTTTTATTTCAAAAACTAACTCTACCCCTTTTCCACCAGCATTCTCTATGTCAGGCATTCCTTCAGACTTCTCTGTGAAGACCGAAACAAAGAAGTCATTAAGCATCTCTGCCATTTCCAAGTTCCCCGTTACTGTTTCTCCCTCCTCACTGAGCAATGGCCCTACCCTGTCCTTGGTCTTCCTCTTGTTTCTAATATATTTGTAAAAGGCCTCTTGTTACCCTTTATGCCTGTAGCTAGTTGGAGCTCATTTTGTGCCTTAGCCTTTCTAATTTTACTCCTGCATTCCTGTGTTATTTGCCTATGTTCATTCTTTGTAATTTGTCCTAGTTTCCATTTTTTATAGGATTCCTTTTTTAGTTTGAGATCATGCAGGATCTCCTTGTTAAGCCAAGGTGGTCTTTGCCCATATTTACTATCTTTCCTACATAGGGGAATAGCTTGTTTTGGGCCCTTAATAATGTCTCTTTGAAAAACTGCCAACTCTCCTCAGTTGTTTTTCCCCTCAGTTTTTCTTCCCATGGGATCTTACCTACCAGCTCTCTGAGTTTACCAAAATCTGCCTTCCTGTTCACATGTATCATGTACTTCTAAAATATTCCATTTGAAGCATGAACTTTCTCCTTTTTTAGTTAAAATTCTATTGATTTTGCTATTCAACTTCACTTTTGCACACACAAGTTGAATTTTAAGGGCAAATCACAACATGTGCACATCCACACCTCTCAGTTTGCTAGAGATGTTGAAATACAGGTTTGCACTCACAATCCAATTGCAGGTATAAAAAGATGGGTCTAATTTACGCCTGGAATGGGGAGATGCGGTTTAGATTCTAGATTGCTATAAGGAAATCTAGGTTATAATCCTGGTTGTGCCATCGGCTTCCAGTATGGTTTTTGATAAATCACAGTCTCTCTGCATCTACACTACAGTGATCTTTTGAAAGATGGTTTTCTGGAAAATCTCTTCCAGAAGATCTTGTTTCAAAAGAGTGTGTCCACACAAGCAAAAGCAGCTTGAAAGATGGATCCAGTCTTTCGACAGAAAGTGTCCACACAGCTCCACTCTTGTGAAAGAACAGGCCAGGGATTGAAAAATCTGGGGCCATGAGGACTTCTCTTTCAAAAAAAAAGAAAAAAAGGGCAGGGAGGGGCATGGATCATCTACACATGCTTTTATTTGACAGAAGTTTCCAAAAGGAGGTACTCTTCATGATCGGAGAGTGGGAAAGGGCTTCTGGAAGAAGTCCTGCATTCTTTCCATTTTCGATCAAAAGAGCACATTTTGTGTGTGGACTCTCCGTGTGTTCTTTTGAAGAAGGGCCTGATTTTCTGAAAGATCTTGCTAATGTAGATATGTCGACTGTGTCCCAGTCTACTTCCCACCCTCTTCAGTCCTATTTAGATAGTAAAGTCTTTAACTATATGTTGAACTGGCAATAATCACACTGACAGCCTAGGTGGGCCTCTAGGTGTGACTGTAATTAATATAATAAGCAATAATATGTATATATATATATGTATATATATATATGTGTATATATATATATATATATATATATATATATATATATATATGGGCTGTCCGTGACCTACAAGCCTATGACAGTGCCATCTCTGGGTAGAGTTAATGTCTGAGTCTTCATCCTTGCTATTCTGCAGTTGTTCAGATAATTCGTCCTACTTGCTGTGAGTAGAAACACCTCCCACTTTCAGAAGTGATATTTTTAAGCATATACTTAGCAGCAGCTGTTATTTAGAATGCACTCCTAGCACTTTGATTCTAATTGTGGGAATGTGTAATCAGTTCAAGTGCAGAAAGGAGAATTCAAGAAAAATTCTAAGTCACAGATAATTACTATTAATAGAAAATATACCTGAAAGAGAATGCATGTCATTAGATAAGTATCACTGCAGTTTCTAGCAGTGCAGTGAAAATAAAGCTCTTTGTCATCTGCAGAAGCACGACCTTTAGAGTATCAAAGTCACAACACTCACCAGCATAGCAGTAAGCCCAGACAGGAAGGGCATTGCTATACTATTGGCCTATGGCTATAGTGTGAGATATGAAACTAAAGTCTGAGCGATTTCAAGGTATTAAGAAGTGAACCAATACCATACAAATGCACACTCTGAAATAAGTCATTGCTGGTATATTGCTATTTACTTTAATGTATCATTAGAAAAAAAATAAAATTCATTGTTTGCATGACATATATCCTTCCACTATGAAAAATTAGTTGCTGGGAAAATACTTACTAGGGAAAAGATGCCAATGTTTTCTATACTATTTTAAATATAAGTTATTTGTAAATATATTTAGATAATCTGTGAGTTTTAAAGATTCTGTGGATGACTATTTATTTTAACAGTGATTTTTAATTAACCACTTTTCTGTTTCCTGCACCTCAAATTCACCCAAAAAGCAAAATATTTGCAATGAGTTGTAAAGACTTTCATGAAACTCAAGTGCATGAAGCAGTTGAGCAGCAGGAGAGGTGAAAAGGAAAAATGGATAGAGGTAGATAAAGACAAGGAAGATTGATTACAGGATTAACTTTACAGTCAAATCTGTGGAGGGTTAGGGTTAGGTTAGTTTTTACAGTTAAATCTGGGTAGGACATATGCAGATGCACTAACATATCATCACTTTTAAAACAGAGGAACATTTTTTTTTAATTTTTACCACCTATGATTTCTCCTATCCTGTTGCTAGGATGGGTGTTAGTTAAAGGAAACCTGTAAATTTTGCTTGTCTTTAATGTGCAGCTCCAAAGTTGGAATTTCCAATAATTATCAATACTATAGCATCTGCTACTGCTTATCGGTTAATAAGATGATGCAGGGACAGAACATGTGAGATCACAAGTTAAGCATCAGCTCTGTATTTCAAAGTGCTTATTGTGTAGCATCTCCATGATTGAACTGCTGTCCCTCTCTGTTTTATTCAGAAAACTAAATTACAGACATTTCATAGAAATTGATGAAGTCAGCTACTTGCAAGAGCAGATCAAAGGATGGGTCATTGTGAAGACTGAATTACCTCACACATTTTTAGAAAGACAACAGCAAAAAAAGAGAGTTAGCACTTGGAGAAACTGAAATTATCCCTGCTTGCAACTTTGTCAACCAGGCTTTTTAAATAAATAAAACAATGCAGTACGTGTTGGAGCACTTTAATTTTCCATCTGGTCTCCATTTTGAATACTGTTCACATTTGAAAATAGATGGTGGATGAGACAACCTCCTCCTGTCACAAGTGCTTGCAAATTGTCTTTTTTTAAAACACTCTTCCTCCCCTCCTCTTCCAAAGCTGGAGAGAGAATGATTGTCAGAGTAGTTTGAGGTTTGGGGAACTTAATCTGTGTGAACTACTGGCTTGATTATAAACAATATTTGGAAGCCTAGAAGAAGTATTCATGCAGCAAGAATGTCCAGGTTAACATGTCAGCTTTACTCTTTTAAAACTATTTATTTTTGGCATGGAAAGCAGTCCCAAAAGGGTTTCATCTGTTAGAAAAATCCTATTCCCTGACAACTACTTAGTTGAATCCCTGCCACAGCACAGATGGTTCCCAGGTAGAATTCTGCTGATCTTTATAAACACACATGCAGATACTGATGCATGTAGAAACACATACAGAAAGCGGAAAATAATATTGCCTGGTAATGTTAAGTTTATCATGGATTGATAGCTGGTAGTTTATCATGGATTGATAAGTTTATCATGGATTGATAGCCTGGTAATGTTAAGTTTATCATGGATTGATAGTAACAGAATGTCTTGAAAGTGACATCTGTGATCTCAGATGGGAGGGAGTCATGGACTTCTACTACCAGCTGACCAAGGAGTAGCACTGATGTCAACTGTGCAAGATTTCTTCTTCCATCTGGAAGAATGATGGTGGAAAGCTGCTACCACAGCAGTAGGTGAAGAAA
Organism: Carettochelys insculpta; assembly: GCF_033958435.1. NCBI lineage: Eukaryota > Metazoa > Chordata > Testudines > Carettochelyidae > Carettochelys > Carettochelys insculpta. The sequence goes on from NC_134151.1 coordinate 14,375,476, forward strand.
GAAATTTGTAGTTAACAATTACCTGCACACTGTCTCTGGACCATTTTTGATTTGAAAAAGAGGGAAAATTAGCATACCTAGAATTAGCTTTTACTAAATACATTAACCAAATGACAATTCTTATTACAGGCGGAGCCAGGAATCATAATGTATTTCCCCATCACCACCTACATAATAAAATAATTAGCAAGAATTAGTTTGGAAGAATTAAGATTTTATTGGTAAACACCAATTGCACACTACATGCAAACTACAGAAAATATATTTATATTGATAACGGAAATTTACAGATAAGCAAAATAAGAAAACTTCTTTTTGGGAACCTATTAGAGTAAAAGCTTTTGAATTAGTCTTGTCTCAAATATGCTAGTGATGAATGGTACAATCTGATATGATTTGTTGATTAAGTATTTTTACACCCCTCCCTCTTCTCTTCTTCAAACTAACTAAGTCCAGATCCCTCAGACTCTGCTCATAGGTCATTTGCTCCAGGCCCCTAATCATTTTCATTTCTCTCCACTGGACCCACACCCATGCATTCACATCCTTTCTGGACTGGGGGGCCCAGAACTGCATGCAATGCTACAGATGTGGCCTTGCCAGTCTTGAATAGAAGGGAATAATGACCTGGATAAGGGAATGGATTGCACCCTCAGAAAATTTGTGGATAACACTAAGCTAGGTGAACAGGGTAAATACATTGGAGGGTAGGGTTAGAGTCCAGAGTGACCTAGATAAATTGGAGGACTGGGCCAAACAAAATGTGATAAGGTTCAACAAGGGCAAGTGTAGAGTCCTGCACTTGGGATGGAAGAATCTGAAGCATCGTTACAGGCTGAGGACCAACTGGCTGAACAGCAGTGCAGCAGAAAAGGACCTGAGGATTACAGCGGATGAGAGGCTGGATATGAGTCAACAGTGTGCCCTTGTAGCCAAGAAGGCTTAATGGCATATTGGGGGTGCAATAAGAGGAGCATTTCCAGCAGATTTGGAGAAGATATTGTTCCCCTTTATTTGGCATTGGTGAGGACACATCTGAACTATTGTGTCCAGTTCTGGGATCCCAGTATAGAAAGGAATTGGATGCATTGGAGGGGGTCCAGTGGAGGGCATCCATAATTTTAGGGGACTGGAACACATGACCTACAAGGAGAGGCTGAGGGATTTGGACCTCTTTAGTTTACAGAAGAGAAGAGTAAAGTGAGATTTGATAGCAGCCTTTCACTTCCTGAAGGCTGGGGGTGGGGCTCTAAAGAGGATGGAGAGAGGCTGTTCTCAGTAGTGTTGGAGGGCTGAATAAGGAGCGGAGGTCCCAAGTTACAGAGCAGGAGATCTAGTTTTGATATTAGGAAAAACTGTTTCACCAGGAGAGTTGTGAAGCATTGGAATGCATTACCTAGAGAGGTAGTGGACCCTCCATCCCTAGAGGATTTTAAGTCCTGGTATGACAAAAGCCTGGCTGGGATGATTTAAGCTGCTGCTACACTACCATTCTGTTGTCAGAGGTGCCATGGTAATGAGACAATTCAAAGCAGGATAATGAGGCACTAATGTGCATATTCAGCACCTCATTAGCATAATGGCGGCCATGCAAAGAGACTTCAAATTGCAGATTGACAGTGAAGATTGGGGCAGCTTCAAAATAAGCGCCCCACTTTGACATTCTCTTATTTCCTCAGAGCTAGATCGGAGTAAGGGAATGTTGAAGTGGGTTGCTTATTTTGAAGCTGCACCATTAAGCTGCAATTCCAAGTCTGTTCATGTGGCTACCATTATGCTAATGAGGCACTGAATATGCACTTTAGTGCCTCGTTAGCCTGCTTCGAATTGCCTTATTACCATGGCACCTCCAATGGGAGAATGGTAATGTAGCAGCAGCCTTATATAGGGTTGATCCTGCCTTGGGCGGGGGCCTGAACTCAATGACCTCCTGAGGTCCCTTCTAGACCTATGATTCCATGATTCTCTAACTTCCTGGTCTGCTTCCAGGGCAGTGTACTTGCAGCTGGTCCAGTATACTTAAAGGAGTAATGCATGTCTCTGGCTGCGTCTCTGTCTCAAACATATATGCCTGTTTGTCTGTCTGTCGCACACCTCTCTTGTCACAGTGCAGCTGTGTATGCACCATGCAGAGGAGAGAGTGGTGCACTCTAGTGGTAGTGTGGGTTTATCATGATGCTTGGTTTCTGTATGGAAGTGTTTGAAGCAACTGCCATGCTTCTATTGTCTTTCCTCCCTCTTGCCTTATTCGTGCTGCCTCTAGATTGTGAGGCTACATTAACAACATGTTAAACCTTGAGGGATCAGCCAAGTTCTAGTTTACCATTTCATAGCAAGACATGCCCTGGGAAATATTCTACTTCCTGACTCCACAACCTCAACCAAGATTCACAATCATCATTGCTGTGTACAGTACTAAATTGGTTAAAACCCCAAAACATTTGGGGAAACCCAGGGTTGCAAATATAGCCCCAACCACCTCCAAGTCTGACAGATGGATGACCCTCCACAGCAGGAATGTGTTGATGGCCCTCATAACCTGCTAGGGGATGAGACAGGACACACAGGTAATGGACTGAGGGGAAGTAGGCTTTTGGTCCTGGGGGCATTTCCCATCCCCATTCTGTCTCCCAAGCTCTCTGAGCTCCCTCCCTGGAAGGCCAAAGCCTGGTGGCAGGGCTGTGTAAGGGTGGGACAGCAAAGTCCCCTGGGTCTAAGATGCCTGCCTCACTCCACGCCGCCTTGAACCCCCTGAACCCCACTCCTCACAGGTCCTCCTGGGATGGAACTCCCACTTCCTCTGTGCACGGTCTGAAGCCTGAGAGTGCCATACCTGCATGAGGATGGCCCTGACGGTGGACCTGCCCATGCCAAACTAGTTTCTAATGGAGCAGTAGTTGTCAGGCATGACAAGTTTCTGGTGGGAAATGGAGAACCTCTTCCCCATGGGGATGGCAGGCCACAGGTGGGTGCCCAGTCTGCAGAGGGATGGGGCAAGTCATGCTCACAGCTCCAGGAATCTGTCCTTCCGTATTCTAAAATTCTGGAGCCACTGCTTGTCATCTCTCTGGTCCATGATGAGCTGGTGCCTTAAGTTGGAACTGTTGGTGTAACTCCAGACCCATCTGATTATCTGAGAGGGCAGACACCAGTGGTGCCCTACTGCACCACGGGTATACTCCTTGATGGTGGTATTTGGTGGTATTCCTCCAGAGGAAGAGGAGGACAGCTGGGAAGAGGTGCAGAAGAAGGTGAAGCACCTCTGTATGGGGCCTGTGCAAGCCAGTGGGATGCTCTGGCCCCATGGCTAACTAGAAAGTGAAAAGTCTTTCCCAGCAAGCCTGTGAGCCCTGCTGTAGCAGCTGTGCTTTCCCTCAGGGGTGTAGGCAAGCCTCAGAATGGGCAGGGATCATGTGTTGGAGGGGGTGCCCTCTAAGGGCTCCCTTCAACAGGGCTCCCAGAAGAGCTTGCCAGCCATGCAACCCTGTCTGACGGTGTTTTGGGGTCTGCAGTCTGGCCGCTGTCTGTTGACAGAGCGTATCAACAGAGTGATCTGCTTTTGTGTGTGGTTATGCTCTGTTGACAGGTTTCATCAGAAGATATCTTCCAACAGTGACTTCTGTTGACAGATTGCTATGGTGTAGATGTAGCTTAAGTGAAGAGTTACTGTACCACCCTTTAATGGAAGCCAAAAATGCAAAAAGAGGGAGACGACAAATAAAATGAAAACATGCGGTTCTGAATGACTTTGAGCACCTCAATAAGAAATGGAAAGATTTTGAGAGGACAGTTGATGGCATGTGTGTAGGCCAATGTGGCAGCAAAGCACAGGATGGACAAGTGTCTAAAAATATATTTGATGCTGACAATTTGTGTATTAATAGTCTACAGAATTTTAGCTTTTGAATAACATCTACTGTCATTGCATTGTCTGACCCCATTGTCAACTTCCCACAATGGTGAAAATGTGAATCTATAAGAACTTCAAAAGAAATTACAGCTCATTGAATAGATAGATAGATAGATAGATAGATAGATAGATAGAATAAAATCAAATTCTGCTCAGTCTAGTTAGGAGCTCTGGTACTTTCATGGAAAGTAAGTAAGTAAGAAATTAAGAAATTAAATGGTGAAAGGAAACGTATAATCACAAATGGACAGACTTCATAATTCACATTATCATGATCCTCATCACAAGAGGCAGGGAATCCTCACCACAGGGCACAGAATTTACAGCCTAAGGATGGAGGATACCAGCTTTAAAATACCTATTTGCTTTCCCAAGTTTGTTTTACTCCCGAGCCCAGAGTAGCTGCACCCCTGGGGAGATGTTCAAGTTACAGCAGACTCCTCCAGTTGCCATGTGGGCAATAAACTTGCCCAGAATATTCACAATGCTCTGTGTGGCAGTCTTCCTCCCAGAGCTCCCAAGCCCATGTACCTCTCTCACCCCAGCTCCAAATGTTGCCTCCACCGTACACTACAATATGACAGTGGGTTCTCAAAAGACAAAAAATATGTATTTTCTTCAGTCCTTCCGCTTGGGGAATTCTCCTGTAGCCATCTGTAGCTTATTTGGTGCAAAGATTCACTTCTTAGATGACAGTGATCACGAAAGATTTTATCTCCTGAACAGCTACAGAATCAGGAAGATTAACACAAATGTTATTAGAATGAGAGACCCAAGAAACACACAAGACAAAAGAATACCAAAAGGTGACATAAGATCACTCACTGGTTGGCTACTCATCTAAATCTATCTTTAAGAAGGAAAATTTGCTTGGTTAAGCTAAATGTTTTATGTGCCTGAAGGCCCTGTGTTACAACATTAATTTATACTTATCTTTTGCTGCTATATCTCACATATAGCTAATAACTGGTTGAGGGAATTAAGAGCCCCTTTCTGCTGCTCCATTACTGTTATCCAGAGTAAAAAGATTAAGGAGCAGACATGAGACTCTTATCCAAGAATTTGATCCAATGTCCATTGACGTCAATGGAAAAATCTCTCACTGACTTCAACAGGCCTTCCTGTGGACTCTAAGTCTCTCCACAAACATCTTACTCACTGGTGCACCTTCTGAAGATCTTGAGCCACTGCTCAGTCATTCTTACAAACCCTAACTATTGAAAAGGAGACATCACATGGATTTAGGTCATGCCATATTATACAGAAATAAGAAGCCTTTGACTTCCATTTGATTTATTTTATGGGACAGTAAATGCAAAAGAAAGACGATTGACTAAAAATTACTTTTTTACATTTTCCTTTCATTGCTTTTTAAAAGGTAGAACTTGGTACAATAAAACAAAAGAATCCAGTATGCTGTTCTTTCCATGAGTATATAACAGAAGTTACTGGTAGTTTCAGGAAAGTGAATGTTATGGAGAGCATACTCTATGTAGTTCCAAGTCATAGGCCTGGAGTTAAAAAAAAGGGTTAAGGATTATGAATTATTATATAACTCTTCAAAGCCTAACAATCAGACATATGTTTGATCTTGTGCTTAAAGTACTTGGCAATAATCTGAGCAATCTGGGTTCAGTACTCCGTAAGGCCACAGACTCCTTCTATGGCTGTGTAACAGATATTTACGTGCTCAGTTTTGCTATAGACGGATGGAATTTTCAAAAGTGCTCAGTACTCAAGAGTTTCTGTTATAGGAATCACAATAGTTTTGTACCCTGCATAGTTTTGGGTTCAAGAGGCTGTGGGGGAATTAGAGGTCACCTCATCGCAAGGCTGTATCTTCTCTCCAGCTCTCAGACTGCAGCACTAGCTAAAGGTGTCTGCATTTGACAAAAGATCTAATCTAGTAGCCAGAAAGATTTGTTAAAAAAATTGAATTTCACATGCAGCACCGGTACTGTGCTACCAGGCTATGGCTACCAGGAACCAGTTATGAAACAAGATATTTAATTGTGCTGTTTAATGGCTACCCAAATAAAGACCGAATATTTAAAGTTTAATTTTTGGAGGTGTTATATACTCAAAGCTGCTGTTGAAGCCAGGAAGAATCAAAGTGCCTTGACTCTCTGGAAAAAAAGAGAAATGAAGCCATTAACATAGTTAAGATACTATTCAATCTGTAAGCTGCGTCTACACGTGCACGCTACTTCGAAGTAGCGGCACCAACTTCGAAATAGCGCCCGTCGCGTCTACACGTGTCGGGCGCTATTTCGAAGTTAACTTCGACGTTAGGCGGCGAGACGTCGAAGTCGCTAACCTCATGAGGAGATAGGAATAGCGCCCTACTTCGACGTTCAACGTCAAAGTAGGGACCGTGTAGACGATCCGCGTCCCGCAACGTCGAAATTGCTGGGTCCTCCATGGCGGCCATCAGCTGGGGGGTTGAGAGATGCTCTCTCTCCAGTCCCTGCGGGGCTCTATGGTCACCGTGGGCAGCAGCCCTTAGCCCAGGGCTTCTGGCTGCTTCTGCGGCAGCTGGGGATCTATGCTGCAGGCACAGGGTCTGCAGCCAGTTGTCAGCTCTGTGTATCTTGTGTTGTTTAGTGCAACTGTGTCTGGGAGGGGCCCTTTAAGGGAGCGGCTGGCTGTTGAGTCCACCCTGTGACCCTGTCTGCAGCTGTGCCTGGCATCCCTATTTCGATGTGTGCTACTTTGACGTGTAGACGTTCCCTTGCTGCGCCTATTTCGATGTTGGGCTGAGCAACGTCGAAGTTGAACATCGACGTTGCCGGCCCTGGAGGACGTGTAGACGTTATTCATCGAAATAGACTATTTCGATGTTGGCTGCACGTGTAGACGTAGCCGTAATGGCTTAAAATGCAAAGGCATTGTTTTTGTTTTCCTACTTGTACATGAAACATGCCTCTAAGTAACAGTGTGTAGAGAGAAGCTAGTAAATTCAAAGCCCACTTTAATGGAAAATCAGTTAAGAAAAACAGAGAGAAAGTCTCTGAAAGAGGAAAATAAACAATAACCATTAAAACCCTACAATTCTGACAACAAAATACACCCCCACACCAGCAATATCACACCATGAAGAAAAAGTGCTATGATAAATCTAAAAGTCATATTCCAAATGCTCAAGAAGGTGACTTCGAAGGAAACAGGGAAACAAGTGGATGACAATATGCATATTAGTGAGCCCAACGCAATTCTCAATTACTTCTCATTATCCTTACCCATTTAAAAAGTAAAACCCAAATAAACAACTCATCTTTCCCTAGGAGGACATGAAATTGACTAGGAATTGATGCTCTCCTCTGAGGAATTCTAAGTAAAGCCAAAGAATCTCTGACTCAAGCATTTAGGATTTAAATCAGATAATGCAAGACTTGGGAAGGGACTTTGGTCCAGAAGGACAAAAAGTCAGACTAAAGGACAAAGCATTATATATACCATTGACATGGTTCCATATGCACACTCCATACATGCATTTTAAAAGGTTAATGGTGCTTTACAACTGGTCAGGACTGGAATTGAAATGTTGAAAGCCAGACTGCTGGGAAATCTAGACTCCCCATCATCCTGTACTGTAAAATCCTTAGCCATGGCAGTTTCTGGTTACTTAGTAGGTAGCAGGTTTAAAACAAACAAAAGGAAGTACTTGGTACAATGCACAGTCAGCTTGTTGAACTTCTTGTCAGAGGATGTTGTGAAGGCCAAATCTATAGAAGGAATCAAAAAAAGAACTAGATAAATTTAGGAGAACAGGTCGATCAGTGGCTAATAACCAGGATGGCAGGGATGGTGTTCCTAAACTGTGTTTGTTAGAAGCTGGGAATATGGGATGGACAGAGGGGCCAACAGAAGTGCTGTGCCACTGGAGAAAGTAGGGGGTGCCTCAGCTGTGCACTCCTGGAAGGGGGTGGGCCTTGGGTGGAAGGAGCAGAGATGGGGCACCAGTCATCAGTGCTGCCCAGACCACACTGCACTGCAGCTCTCCCCTCCAGCCAGCTCTCAGGGTGTCCTTGAGTGCATAGTGTGGGTCCTTGTTAGTGATTAAAAGGGCCTGGGGCTCTAGCCACTGCTGCTGCTGTAGTAGCAGCAAGAGAAGACGGGAGGCCTGGGTCCTTTGAATCAGTGGCCTCCAGGGCAGCTGCCCCCTTTCCCTTACCCTCCACCAGCAGGCCTGGAGTCAGGGGATGGATAACTTGATGATCAAATGTTCTGTTTATTGCCTCTGGGGCAGTTGGCAGCGGCCACTGTCAGAGGGCAGAATACTGGGTTAGATGTATCTTTGGTCTGACCTACTATGACCAGTATTATTTTCTTATGGGAAAATTAAGCTTAACTCTGCGCATGATCCAGGACTGAACTTTTTCTAATGTGGGGCTTCCTATGCATTTATTGTCATCATTCATTTATCATACAGACAATAAAGAACTCAGAGACACACTATAAAGCTCTATGACAGGTTACTCTTTTGAATATAAACCTTGAGAGTAAAGTTTAAATGGATTGTACTTACTACCCAATCTCTGTTTTATGTGCTTTTTGGATGCTTTGACAAAGCATGAAGAATGAGGAGAACAAATTTGCTGGTGGAAAAGTTCTGATTCTTTTTTATTTATTTATTTATGTTTGAGAAAGCAAAACAGGGTAGTTTGTAATGGAGTAGGTTCTCTTTTTTTTTTAAAGAAACAGGTGTTGCTTGCCTATTTGAAACTCCTGCTTCTTGCTACTCCAGTTCACAATAATAAACAGAAATTAGACGCTAATCGAACACACAATTTTATCAAGAAATTTCATAGCACAAACGGCCAGCTATCCTGTACATTAAAGAATGACATTATTTGGTTCCTAATGTTTTATGACCTGTATCTGGACAAGAGCTATTAACAAGCTCTTGATCACATTGAAAATATGTTTTCAGGCAATAACAATAATGTACAGGGTCATATATTTTGGTAAGCATGTATAATTTTGTAAGAAGCCTTATTGAAGGCACAAGAACAAACCCTCCTGATATGCAGAAAGAAAAGCAGATATGGTAGGCAACCAGCCTGGCTTACCAGCAAAAGTCTTGGTGAGCTTAAACTCAGAAAGGATGCTTACAAGAAGTGGAAACTTGGACAGATGACTAAGGAAGAGTATAACTATATTGCTCGAAAAGGCAGGGGAGTAATCAGGGAGTGATAGCACAATTAGAATTGCAACTACCAGGAAATCTGAAGGGTGACAAGAAAGGTTTCTGCAGGCATGTTAACAATAAGAAGGGTGTGGGACCCTCACTGGATGAGGGAGGTAACATAGTGACAGATTACATGGGAAAAGGTGAAGTACTCAATGCTTTTTTTTGGCTCTGCTTTCACAGAAAAGGCCATCTCCCAGACTACTGCAGCAGGCAATGCAGAATGGGAAGGAGGTGGGCAGCCCTCAGTAGGGAAAGAAGAGATGTTTAGAATCATAGACTACTAGGACTGGAAGGGACCTTGACAGGCCATCAAGTCCAGCCCCCTGCCCTCATGGCAAGACCAAGTACTGTCTAAAACATCCCTCATAGACATCTACCTAACCTGTTCTTAAATATCTCCAGCAATGGAGATTCCACAACCTCCCTTGGCAATTTATTCCACTGTTTGACCACCCTGACAGTTAGGAACTTTTTTCTAATGTTCAACCTAAACCTTTCTTGCTGCAGTTTAAGTCCATTGCCTCTTGTTCTATCCTCAGAGGCCAAGAAGAACAAGTTTTCTGCCTCCTTCTTCTGACATCCTTTTAGATACTTGGGAACCGCTATCATGTCCCCCCTCAATCTTCTCTTTTCCAAACTAAACAAGCCCAATTCTTTTAGCCTTTCTTCATCGGTCACATTCTCTAGACCTTTAATCATTCTTGTTGCTCTTTTCTGGACCCTCTCTAATTTCTCCACATCTTTCTTGAACTGCGGTGCCCAGAACTGGACACAATACTCCACCTGAGGCCTAACCAGAGCAGAGTAGAGCAGAAGAATGACTTCTCGTGTCTTGTTCACAATACATCTGTTAATGCATCCCAGAATCATGTTTGCTTTTTTTGCAACAGCATCACACTGTTGACTCGTATTTAGCTTGTGGTCCACTATAACCCATAGATCCCTTTCTTCTGTAGTCATTCCTAAACAGTCTCTTCCCATTCTGTATGTGTGACACTGATTGTTCCTTCCCAAGTGGAGCACTTTGCATTTGTCCTCATTAACTTTCATCCTGTTTACCTCAGTCCATTTCTCCAATTTAACCAAATCATTTTGAACTATGATCCTGTCTTCCAAAACAGTTGCAACCCCTCCCAGCTTGGTATCATCTGCAAACTTAATAAGCGTACATTCTATGCCAATATCTAAATCGTTGATGAAGATATTGAACAGAACTGGTCCTAAAACAGACCCCTGCGGAACCCCACTTATTATACTTTTCCAGCAGGATTGAGAACAATTAAGAACTACTGTATGAGTATGGTTATCCAGCCAGTTATGCACCCACCTTATAGTAACCTCATCTAAGTTGTGTCTGCCTAGTTTATTGATGAGAATATCATGCGAGACTGTATCAAATGCTTTCCTAAATTCTAGGTATACCACTTACACCACTTCTCCCCTATCAACAAGGCTTGTTATCCTATAGAAGAACACTATCAGATTGGTTTGACATGATTTGTTCTTTACACATCCATGCTGGCTGTTTCCTATCACCTTACCACCTTCCAAGTGCTTGCAGATGATTTCTTTAATTACCTTCTCCATTATCTTTCCTGGCACAGAAGTTAAGCTGACTGGCCTGTAGCTTCCTGGGTTATTCTTATTCCCCTTCTTATAGATGGGCACTATATTTGCCCTTTTCCAGTCATCTGCAACCTCTCCTATCTCCCATGATTTTCCAAAAATGATAGCTAAAGGCTCAGATACCTCCTCTGTCAGCTCCTTGAGTATTCTAGGATGCATTTCATCAGGCCCTGGTGACTTGCAGACATCTAATTTTTCTAAATGATTTTTAACTTGTTCATTTTTTATTTCAATTTCTAGCCCTACCCCTTTACCGGTAGCATTCACTATGTTAGGCATTCCTTCACCATACTTCTCAGTGAAGACCTAAACAAAGAAGTCATTAAGCATCTCTGCCATTTCCAAGTTCCCTGTTACTGTTTCTCCCGCCTCACTGAGCAATGGCCCTACCCTACCAAGTCTTCCTCTTGTTTCTAATTTATTTATAAAAGGCCCTCTTGTTTCCCTTTATGCCTGTAGCTAGTTCGAACTCATTTTGTGCCTTAGCCTTTCTAATCTTGCTCGTGCACTCTTGTATTGTTTGCATTTATTCATCCTTTGTAATTAGTCTTACTTTCCATTTTTAGTATGATTCCTTTTTTATGTTGAGATCATGCAAGATCTCCTGGTTAAGCCAAGGTGGACTTTGCCATATTTGCTATCTTTCCTGCACAGCGGGATAGTTTGCTTGTGGGCCCTTAATAATGTCCCATTGAAAAACTGCCAACTCTCCTCAGCTGTTTTTCCCCTTCATTTTGGTTTCCATGGGACCTTACCTACCAGCTCACTGAGTTTACCAAAATCTTCCCTCCTGAAATCCATTCTCTCTATTTTGCTGTTTTCCCTTCTACCCTTGCTTACAATTGTGAAGTCTATGATTTCATGATCACTTTCACCCAAGCTGCCTTCCACTTTCAAATTCTCAAACAATTCCTCCCTATGTGTTAAAATCAGATCTAGAACAGCTTCCCTCCTGGTAGCTTTTTCAACCTTTTGAAATAAAAATTGTCTCCAATGCAGTCCACAAACTTATATCTGGCTAGTTGAAGTCCCCCATCACCATCAAATCCTGGGCCCTGCGTGACTTGGTTAGTTGTTTAAAAAAAGTCTCATCCTCCTCTTACACCTGGGTAGGCAGCCTGTAGTAGACCCCTAGCAGGACATCACCCTTGCTTTTCACCCCTCTTAGTAGAACCTAGAGTCTCTCAACACATCCATCTCCTATGTCCATCTCCACCTCACTCCACGTGTACATTTTTAATATATAAGGCAACACCGCCTCCCTTTCTTCCCTGTCTATCCTTCCTAAGAAGGCTGTACCCTTCAATACCAACATACCAGTCATGCATATTATCCCACCAGGTTTCTGTGATGCCAGCAATGTCATAGTTGTATTTATTTATTAGCACTTCCAGTTCTTCCTGCTTATTACCCATACTTCTTGCATTTGTATACAGGCATCTAAGATATTGATTTGATCTTGCCTCCCTCTTTTGCCCTGACGCTCTTTTTACTCTGACATTGTAGCCCATGCTCTCTCCCATTTCCAACCCATCTCCTAGGTTTCCATGTTATCCACTTACCTGTGGGCTTTGCTCCCCTGTCCCCATCAAACCTAGTTTAAAGCCCTCTTTACTAGGTTAGCCAGTCTGTGTCCAAATATAGTCTTTACCCTCCTTGAAAGATGAAAAAACATACACAAATCAATGGGTCTGGATTTAATACATCCAAGGATAATGAGGGAGTAGGCAAGTGTAATCACAGAACCTTTGGACATTATCTTTGAGAATTTGTGGAGATCAGAAGAGGTCCCAGATGACTGGAAGAAGTCAAATATAGTGCCCAGCTTTAAAAAAAGAAAGAAGGACAATCCAGGGAATCCACTGTCAAGCACTTGGAAGAGGGGAAATTGATCAGGAATAGTCAACATGGATTCACCAAGGGCAAGTCATGCCTGAACCAACTGATTAGCTTCTATGATGAGGTAACTGGCTCTGTAAACAAGGGGAAGTCAACAAATGTGACATACCATAACTTTAGCAAAACTTCTGATACAGTCTTCACAATATTCTTACCCTCAACTTAAGCAACTATAGATTGGATAAATGGACTGTAAGATGGATAGAAAGCTGGATAAGCAGTCAGGTCCAACAGGTAGTGATCAAAGTCTCAATGTCTGGTTGGTGTCAGTTTCAAGTGGATTGCCCCAGGGATTGGTTCTAGGGCCAGTATTTTTCAACATCTTTGTTAATGACCTGGATGAGGGAATGGATTGCACCCTCATCAAATTTGCGGGTGACACCAAGTTAGGGGAACAAGTAGATCCATTGAGGGGTAGGGGTAGTGACCAGAGTGACATAGATCAATTGGAGAATTGGGCCAAAAGAAAGTTCAGTCCTGCACTAGGCTAGGGATAGAAGAATCCAAAGCATTTCTACAGGCCAGGGACCAACTGGCTAAGTAGCAGTGCATCAGGAAAGGACCTGGGGATTATAATGGATGAAAGACTGAATATGAGTCAACAGTGTGCCCTTATAGCCCAGAAGGCTCATGTCACACTGGAATGCATTAGGAGAAGCATTTCCTACGTATCTAGAGAAATTATTTTTCCCCTTTATTTCGCACTGGTGAGGCCACATCTGGAGTATTGCATCCAGTTCTGGAACTCCAGAATAAAAAGGATGTTGATGCATTGGAGAGGGTCCAGCAGAGGGCAACCAAAATGATTAGGGGCTGTAGCACATGATCTATGAGAAGAGGTTGAGGGATTTGGGCTTATTTAGTTTACAGAAGAAAAGAGTAAGAGGCAATTTGATAGCAGTATTCAACTTACTGAAGGGGGGCTCTAAAAAGGATGGAGAGATTATTCTTAGTGGTGACAGATGGCAAGAAAAGGAGCAATGGTCTCAAGCTACAGAATAGGAGGTTTAGGTTGGATATCAGGAAAAAACTATTTTACTAGGAGCGTGGTGAAGCACTAGAATGTGTTACTTAGAGAGGTGGTGGAATCATTGTTCCTAGGTTTTTAAGTCCTGGCTTGACAAAATCCTGGTTGGTATGATTTATTTAGAGTTGATCCTGATTTGGGCAGGGGGTGGACTCAATGGCCTCCTAAGGTCTCTTCCAGCCCTAGGATTCCATGATTCTATGTTTTTCTCTACACTAAGTAAACATTTTTGTTTTCTTTTCTATAAATGTCACACACTTTTCAAATAGTTTGTTTGTGTAATGTGACAGTGATCATCATAAATTTGTCCAAGCCAAACAAATCTGAGGGCAGAAATTAACATGATGGTATCTATTTGGTATTTAATTATTGTACAAATTTCTGCCAAATTTGTGAGTATCCTGTATTAACGGACAATTTTACTGGTCTGTTATATTTGTGAAGTTGCATCTATCATTACTTTACAATGCTTCCAATGTTATTAAAAAGCATGGCTTTCATCTGATAAAATCTTGTGACAAATTGTGAAATTTTTAATTTCCACAGCTTTTTAATTACATTCTGAAATAGCATTTTTTTTACCAATTTTTGAAGTATATTTAAATTGATTTAATGCTCAATGTATTTCTCTGTTATTTTGAATGGAAATGTCGGCACCCTTTAAGTTATTTTTTGTCTGGGTTCTTGATAAGCCGGTAATGTCATATTCTTTTCTTAAAATGAACTCTAAGCAGAATATTATGGTATTGAAATACCAATTTTTCAATGGGCTAATCTAATTTTCGTTGGCATTCACAGAAATTTTACCATTGGATTTCAGGCCTGAATTTGAAGGTGGTCGCATACTAGTAAAAGCTTTGAATACATTGGAGCTGATGTCCCACCTGTACTCAGCAAGAATGTGAGGAATCTGGAGTGTACTCAACCATATTTCGTATATTTCTGTGGTAATTGCAAGGATCAGTGCAATTGTGATTTTAATGTCATAGTTGCCTAACATAGGCTGTGTCTATGCGATAAACTTACTTTGATGGGTGAGTAAATTATTCAATGAATGTTCCAAGCACAGCTCAGGAATTTTATAAAGAAACTGGTATCTTTGTAGTACTGAAATGATCGTTTGCAAAATGCTTCAAAATGCAGTTCTTGTTCATATCCATGAGATCCATTAAAAACTTGCCCAGTACCTTAATATAGGTCACTCATATACTCTTTTTACGTAGATTATTACATCAAAGTTTTATTTAAAGCCTATTAAAATTATTGAAAAAATGTTGTACATTGTTAACTTTTGAAGTAACAAAAATAATGTCAATTTCTTTAAAACTATCACATGGTAAATATTAGAAAGACTATCCTATTAGAGGTCATCTTTTGTGTCTGTTAGTCTTCTGAAAAAACAGATATTTGTCCCTAATATTAAAAGAAGGAATTTAGTATCTTTTCTTTATTATCAAATAAAGAGTCTGCTTGATAGGTATTTTTTAAAAACGTGCATCTTGTTGGTAGTACTCAGATGCTGAGGTGACTGTGTGAAGTAGTCTAATTACCATATCACCCATTCTCAGGCAGGGAATAGGCCACACCCCTCTTTTTGATAGAGAAGAGTTGTGTCATCACAGATTTTGACACTTATGACTGGAACTAATGAAAAACTGGTGATATATTTAATTGTTTTTAAATCCACCTGTGCTTTTGAATGTTTCTGCAAAAGACAGGCTCTTGGAATTACTTCAGGTAAAGGTCTCTGGCCTGTTTTCTATAAGAGATCAGACTGAAGGGTCACAATATTCCCTTCTGGCCTTGGAATCTGTGAGTGTCCTCACTGGCTGATCTCATGTTTGAGCCAAGGTAGTTGTGTGAGCAATATTTTAACAATATAATTTTCTCCATTTTAGTTTCTACTTGTCTCAGCACAAAGCATGCCTTGGGTGTCTCCTCCAGCTCCTCACTCACCAGAAGTCTTCATGTAGGAGGTTGAAAAGGGTGTGGTCACAGAAGACCCCTTGGGATTTTCCCCAGTGTGCTGTCCATGTCACTGACAACCACCTTCTTTCTATCTGGGGTTCCCTACCACCTGTCCTGCTGTGACAGCTCCTCTGGTCTCCAGCAAAGGCACAGAGTTGGGGTTATCTTCCACTTGCAGAACAATGAAGACACATATGCACTTTAGTTCTGGGAGTATGCAATTCAAAGGCACAGCACCCAGGAAACCAACCCCCCAAAGGGGATTAAAACCCCAAATAAATTTGTCTCTCTGTGCAAAAGATTTGCATAGAAAAGGTTCATCAGGTAAGCCCCCTTTATCAAAGAAAGGGAGATATAACATAACAACAATACACTGGGCTTAATTATAAACAAAAGAGATTTTATTAAGCAAAAACAGTATGATTTAAATGGTTAGAAGTAAAAACAGATAGATCAAAGTGAGTTACAAATTAAAATGAAAGGAAAATGCATATCTAGTTATATTCCACTAAGAATCTAGTTAAATTCAAGTTCTTACCCTAAACAGTTTTTCTTACTTTAAGTGAAAGCTACAGGTCAGTTGGGTCTCCAGTTCTCTGTGAAGTTCTTTGTCCCCTTACGGTCTGTCAGGCAATTTCCAAGGCAAGCTGAAGACAAAAAATGGTAGCATCCTATTGCTTAAATAAACTCACCTATAGGACAGGAAACCTTTGTTCTAGTTGGCTTTCCCTATGAAAAAATACTGTTTTAAAATGGTTTTAGTACCAGCTGGTATGGTCACATGTTTTCCTAACACCAACCATCTTTCCAACTTACAGGACAAACAAGGCTGTTTACAAGTTGATAAGCCAAACAGGGTGAGGATTCTGGAAGCACCAATAATGGCTCTCATTAGCACATTTAAAACTACAAACACACCTACACTCCATATTTCTAACATCACGTACAAGAAAGATACATGCACAAAATATTCAGCAGATTATAATATTAAAATGATAGTTTACAAGAGGTATTTTATACAAAGTGTCTCCAAGATATGCACATTTATATTCATAATCCAATATTCATAAAGCATTACAGAACTTCAACTATTCTTTTCCCTTGAGGCTTTTGAGATGACGAGTGGGAGCTCCTCACCAATCTCTTTCCTTGGAAGGATCCACCAGTATCCACCAGTCCTTTGAGGATTACTGAAAGATGATAGATACCTGTGCTAGAGCGACTGGGATTGATATTTGGTGTCTAAAGTGGTGGGGGAACAGACTGTGATGCCCACCCCCAAGGTTACAGCTTATGATCTCGAACTGGCAATTCACTCAATGGGGTTTCATATGTTTAGGGAGTGATTGTTTTCTGATTCACCAGCCTCTATGAAGATACTAGTGGCAAGGTGGAAATTTGAGGCAAAGTGGATGAGACCAGACAGAGGGAACAGAAAGTACATCACCAAAGTTGTATCTGATTTCAGATCAGAACTGATAAACACCTAAACCATTAAAAAACCAAGTTTTGATGCTGTCTTGCTCAGCAGAATAGTTAGTCAGCCCAGCCTACCTATAATTATAATTTAGCAAGAATATTTCTATGTACCGAATCAGTATTACTCTTTGAACATCTAAAAATAACATTGCTGGAGGAAGCCAAGCTTTTGAACTATGTATATTTAGTTTTCTCCAGCTGCTGGAAATGCTGATAGGATTTGAATTTTGGCCTGGGCTGCAGATTTTTCCCAGCAACAGTTGCTATGCAAAATATTCCAAGAACATTTATTATTATAAATGTTTCTGCATGGAAAAATAAAATATCTGATACTTACAGAGCTCTGCTGTGAAGTACCACAATTTTTTTGATCTTTATAACTAGTGGTAAAAATTGTCAGCTATATCATCAACAGCTAATCTGATCCTTTGCCCTTCCATCAGAATTTTTTAGCAATAGGATCCTACTGCATTTTAGATGTACCGAATGGTTGGGGTTCAGAATGTGCCCAACTTTGCACAAGACAAGGAGACATGAGATGGGTGTTACCCTTCTCTCTTTTGCAACTGCAGAGAGGTTTAAACTCAGTCCTACTGGAAAGCAGAGGCATTGCTCCTGAGATGGGCTAGTGGCCGTGGCAACATGAACATAAGAAAAAGCAGGGTCACAGTCTGATCTTGAGTCTCATAATATGACTTGGAGGTAGATGTTTTAAATTCCAATAGATGGATAAAGCCAGGAACAGAAAGATTAAATGGTTTGTGCAAGAACCGGGTAGCTCCACTAGAAAAGCTGGAATAGGACCCTGCATTAAAGACTTTGGGGTGCTCTAACCCTCTCATAATGAGCCACATCACAATTTTTCCCCTCTCAGCATGACTCATGGAAGGGCCATGCTTCTGTTGTCCCCATCCCTGCACCTGTTCAAATATTTTACCCCTCTACCCTTCCTACTTTCCCAAAGAGAGCTCAGTCATGGATCCTAAGACAATGGTGCTTCTACTAGCATTAATTTAGGTGCAGTTATGTGCTCAGAGATGATCTGTCTCTGTGAAGGACTATAATTCCTTTACAGAGGCAGATCATTTATGAGCAGATAACTGCACCTAAATTAATGCTTCACCGACAGTTTGTCAAGAAAACCCAGCACATCTGCCAGCAGCGTTATACCTCTCCCTTTTTAGTTAACTCTCAATAGTGTTCTATCAACAAAACGGCCAGGTAGATGCTCTGGAGCCCTTTTGTCAACAGACAGGGCTTCCTGTTCACCAGGCAGCCCTGTTTACAGAACTTCCGGTCAGCCATTCTATCAAAAGAGGGCTCGGCAGTTGGCAGCTCTTTCTCAACAGAGCAGATTGCTCTTTCAATCTGCTTTCATGTGTTGACACAATCTGTTGACAGACGTTTTGCCAGGAAATCCCTTCTGACAGTGACTACTATCGACAGAGGATTCTCATGTAGAGGTAGCCATATAATATAGGGAAGACTATGTCCCAATGAAAGTACAACAAATAGAAAAAACCCCTTCAGATCTCATGTGAAGAGAGGTATCAGAAGAATATTTAGTCAGCCAAAGAGGCTAGCAGTTTGATGATTAAAAGTGGTTTTGAAACAAGTATATTCATACATTACCAGCAGTTTGATTGCTTTATCCCAGTATTTCATGTTGCCTATCACCTAAGTCAAGCACTGCAAATGTATCTTAAGTCTACAGCATAAAGGCCATACTGGACATTATGGAGATCCCTTATTCACTCTGTAGTTATATTGCTGGTTGATGGTCACTGAAGTAGATAAATTACTCTTTGGCTAATTATTGTTTCACCACATTTTGTCAGGTAAAATAGATATTTTGTTGTTGCATATGTGAAAAATGTTGTGGAACTTATAATTTTTCAATCTTGTTTTAATACCTTGAAGAATGTAGAGGGAAATTAATGTAATAGCAACAAACTCCTGCTGCTCCTATTACTTTGTGTAAAGAACACTTAAAGTCTGGTCAGAGGGCAGACCCCTCTTCTCCCTATATTCTGCCATGGACAAAACATAAAAATAGTTAGAACATCTAATGGACTTGAGACAGCATAAAGAAAAATATTAGAGATGGCTTGATCTGTATCCTGTTCAGAGTAGATTTTAGGGTTTTGATTTGTCATTCAATCAGGCAAAAAATTATTATGATCAGGTGTAGAGAAAACAGCACTGAAATTTTGTCTTCTACTGCAAAAATCTCATAAGATAAAGATAGCTGTTTTTATGAAAGGTTGCTGCATTTAATGTACGGCAAAAATAGGTGCCTGATTATTTTGGACTAGAATTACAGAGACAGAATTAGACCTGAGGGTCTGAAACCTCATATATGAGCATCGCGTCTTCATTTCAAACAATGATGCTGATGAGAGTGGTAAACAGAACTTACATGAAGGTTCAGTCCTTTTCTTAAAGTATAGTTGGCACATCAAGCAATTCCAATGAATGAATTTATCCTTTTGCTATTTTTGTGGAAAGGAGAAAAATAAAAAACTCAGGAAATGTATTTTTAATCAGGTGAAAAAAAAACATTTAAGGGGAACAAGCCTAACAGATATATGGAGGATTTTAACTGACGTGTTGAGGAGGGAACAGGAATGTGACAACTGAAGACCAGTGGGTAAACTTCCACAGGGGTCAGCCAGTTCCCTGTAATGCTTGTAATTACTAAACTGGATGTGTCACTCTTCCTAAATCTGCACTCTTTGGTCAAAAACTCTCATTAATTTCCAGAGGATGTACACCTTTGTCATTTCAGGGTATGACCCTGATCATGTGGATATCTTGAAGGAGGAAAGACCAACAACAAGGAGGAAGCTGAAAAGTCTTTGCAAAGCTGGCTATGCGGTAAAGAGAATCAGTTAATCTGGGGGTGAGGGGGAGGGAATAACATAACTGAAAAGAGGCTGAAATGTCAAGGGCCAAATTTTGCACTAGGTTACACCTGTGTAATCCTACTGGGTTTATGTTCTCAACTAGTTAAAACCAAATTGGTCCTTCAGTAGCCACTTGTCTTTCTGCAACTAGTAGTAACTTTTGAAGATGTTGACCTATTTAGTTAGTGTCTCGCTGTCAGGAAACATGCTTTTCTTAACTCTATTTATAGGAATCTTATTTTCAAAATGTGGGATGCATGTATTTTCTTTTTATGTAAATGCTACTGTACAGAATATTGCCATCACTTCTGTTTATTTGTATAGTGAACTGCCATTATAAGAGGTTCCAAAAGTTACCTTTAGCAGGAAAGTTGTGCAAATGGATACTAATAAATGTAATACTAAATAATAAATGTAATAAAATGTAAGTGTAATACTAATAAACATTGCTTTTTTGTGCCAATATTTGTAATTACCCAGTACCAGCACATTGGCAGCACTAGCCATGGGATTGGGTGGGACAGGTGGGGAGAGGCAGGCAGCCAGCTGAGTACCAACTCCTCGTGTTTTTTTTTACCAAAAAGGCACTGCTAGTACAGGAATGTTATTTTTAGAGCTCTTTATAGTCAGCTCAGGTGAACATTAAAGGCAGGCACATGCCAAATTAACCTATGTTGTCATGACTTAAAACTTGTTTGGGAAATGTGTGACTAGAACACTTTCTTGATCTTTCCATCACTCAGTCAATCATGCAATATGACCAATAAAAATGAACATGAAAAGAGATAAGAAGTCATGCTTCCAGGCCCAAGAGAAATAAATGATACAATTCTCCACAAGCATACACTAAAGGAATAATTTAGCATTTTCTGTAGCACTAAGCATATAGGACCTTCTAGTCTCTCCAGAGAAAAATGGAATCTCAAAAATACTGCTTTTGATCTTATCAGGTATCTATTTTGAATCATCATCATTAATCTAACCTACTTAAATCAGAAGTAAACAATCAAGAAATTGAATGGCAAGATGCTCTGCTGGTTTAAAAAAGCACAGCTAGTCTGATTTCCATTATTCCACCATTATAGACAGGATGTCAATTCATTAGAAATGGTACAGTGGAGGAGAACCAAAACTATTAGGAGACTGGAGCACATGACCTATGAGGAGAGGAAGAGGGATTTGGGCTTATTTAGTCTGCAGAAAAGAAGAGTGAGGGGCTATTTGATAGCAGCCTTCAACTTCCTGAAAGGGGGCTCTAAAGAGGATGGAGAGTGGCTCTTCTCAATAATGATGGATGGCAGAACAAGGAGCAGTGGTCTCAATTTATAATGCTTGAGGTCTAGGTTGGATATTAGGAAAAACTATTTTGCTAGGAGGGTGGTGAAGCACTGGAATGCATTACCCAGAGAGGTGGTAGAATTGCCATCCCTAGAGGTTTTTAAGTCCCAGCTTGAGAAAGTCCTGGTTGGGATGATTTAGTTGGGGTTGATCCTGCTTTGGGCAGGCAGCTGGACTCAGTGACATCCTGAGATCTCTTCCAGCCTTAAGATTCCACAATTCTATGATTCTAAGGCTCTGCTCATTTACACCAATTGAGCATCTGGGACATTATACATTCTCTTGAGTTTCCTGCATGAGGTCTGGGGGAGGTTCAAAATCATGATCACCATGACCACCATGGGAAAAGAAAGATTTTGTTTAATTTTGCATGCACCAAGATATGGTCTTTTGTCAAGGCAGATTTCATTCCTACTTTTGAAAAATACATTTGAACATGATCTAGTACTCGTCAGCAAACCATTAGGAATGCACTAATTCCTTGAACTGAATGACAAACTGGAAAGACAAACACTGATAAAAGCCAGACTTGTGCAAGTTTTTCATTTTTTTAGTTCCAACCTTAGTTCTAACATGTGTGGCTGTGAGAAAAGATTGATTTTTTCCCCTCAGAAATGTCCCTCTCTGCCTTTGACTCACTGAGCTCAGTGACCTCCATCACAATGCAATCCGGAGATAAAATGAGTCTGCTCATTTTTATGAATGCCATTAATGAGTGGCACTCACAGTAGCCGTTCTCCCTATCATATTTACATCTTTTGATTCAGTATCCATTTGAACCGCTTATCTGTTCTCCTCTAAGGAAGCTCAGTGATGTCCATGCCCTTCTTCTGACCTGCCAGAAGAGTGGAGTTTTACCATTTTCTGTGTGGTAAGGATTCTATTGCAGTCACAGCTCCACTGCCTGACATGTAGAGATAGATTCTTTCCTGGCACTTGTGGGGCATTCTCATGTTCAGATCACCATCTTGGGTTTCTCTGTATCTGAAGCTGGAAAAGAAAGTGAAGCAGATGGGATTTATAAAGTAAACCCTGAATGCCTGGGGTAACATTTATTTTCTTCTTCCACTCAGTCATCTTTGCCCCCATGCTCATAGCAGCCCTACTATCCATGAGAATATTTCAGCAACTTGTTTCTCTTCACATCAGGATTTTCTGACAACAAGTGTGTTTCATTTGGTAATAAGAACAAGCATTCACAGGTGTCTGCTCTACAAGGGCTAAATTGTCCTAAAGCCTCATGGTGCATGGACACAGTGCAAAGCATCTTATCTCAAACCTTGCATGTCATAGGCAAGACGCAGTCAGTACTACACAGCTTCTACTGAAGATTATAGAAGGATTGTTCCTTTTTTACATCTGAGAGACTCACAGTGTTTCCAAAGACACGGGAAATGACGAGGATACAGCTTTCCCCCTTCACATTACTTCACGAGCTGGGCTAGCCACAGTAAGGTGAGAAGGAGAGAGCAGACTACAGGATGATGTACTGGGTGAGGCAGTCAGAATAATGCCTTTTGCTTACAGAAGAGATTCATGGGGTTCTACTTGCTGAATGTGTGGGTATGGTTTGTTACAAGCATACTCTGTTTTCCAATAGTAACAGAGAGGAAGCCGTGCTAGTCTATACACTATCAAAACAAAAAGCAGTCAAGTAGCACTTTAAAGACTAGCAAAGTAGTTTATTAGGTGAGCTTTCATGGGATAGACCCACTTCTTCAGACCATGGTCTGGATATGGTCTGAAGAAGTGGGTCTATCCCACGAAAGCTCGCCTAATAATCTGTTTTCCAAGGGTCTCTCTTTCTGATATAGTCCTAGATGACATTAGAGAGTTTCAAAACATAAACTTTTTGGTTTTTTTAGACTAGAGTCTGAACACCCACATAATAGTGTGCCCTTGGATCTGGTCTGTCAGTTTAGCCCTCTATGAAGATACAAGTCATCTGTAAAATTCAAAGCTGGAGCTGAGCCTGTGTATTGTTACCTCTTATTTCCGCTGCCCCTTGAACAGATACACGGCCATCTTTTGGCATGGCTTGTATTTGTTAATTGTTGGTGGAAATTGGCATACAGCCTTCCACATAGGACAAAAATAGGGAAAAAAACCACCTTTTTGATCAAATCCGTCCTCATGCTGAAAAAGAAATGGCTTCATCTGCTTTGTAGGGATGCAACTGGATAATTTTATCCTCATTAATATCATTTCTAGAAACATAAGATAAAGAATAAGGTGTGAGGTAGATTCCCATTCCAGAGCACCACTGGTGGCACAGCATGGCCTTCCACACCTCATTTTCAGTTCTTTCCTAGTTCTAAGTAACTTATTCATAGCCCAGAGCATTTCAAGGGCCATTTGCCTTCCTGAAGTTCAATGTGAATGAGTTGATTGTTCTTGTTTGTTCAAAGTGAATTACTGGGGCAGTGTTGCTCATTGTACCACAAACCCCTCTGAAAAAAAAATGATTTAATGAACCCAGGAGGAGAGACTGAACTTGCCCAAGCCCTGCTGACCCAAGGGAGTGGGGCAAAGCCAAAGCCCCAGGTGTATGATGGGAAGATACGAAGCCAAAACCAAAGGGCTTCCACTTCAGGCAGGGGAGCTTGAGCTGGAACTTGAGCCCCACTGTCCAGATTGAAGGCATTGGGCTTTGGCATTGGCCCCAGGCTTCAGCAATTGTAAGCCAGACCCAGTGATCCCTTTAGGGGTCATGACCTACTTGGAGTACCAACCCACAATTTGATACCAAATTTTCTCTGCTATTTATCTATATAGCCTCAGAAAACCAAAACTAAAGTCAAGCAGTGTGAAGAATAATGATTGGGTTGCTATTTGTTTATGTCTTGCTGCAGACTTTTTGGAAAGAGGACTGCTTGTCCCCATGCAAACACTGGAATCCTAACGTAAAAAACTCCCATTGACTTCTATTGGCTTTGGATCTGGCTTATAGAAAAATGTGTTTTACTTTTTATTGTTTATGTAATTTTTATAAAGGTCTAATTCATTTTGTAGAGATCATTTGTGAAAAAGCTATCCTTATCGGCGTATATTATTGGTGGTTGTTCCAGCACTGCTTGCTCTGAAATGAATTACAAAGTAAATGAAGAACGAGTACCACTTTTTGCTGTGCCATTCTGCATTAATGCTTGCCATAAATAGCTATTACAATGCAAGCAGATTAAGGCAATGATGACCACTGTGATTTTAAAGGTGACCAGTTTTCTAATTTCTTTAGTATTAACTATTAGTGTTTGTTGTGTGGCACCCATAAAACTCACAAATAAATAGTTAGGCTTTTAGGCCTCTGGTTGTAGCTTTCTTGAAAGAGTCAACTCAAGTTTAATTGACACCTCCAGCCATACAACACAGAACATACTCAAACCCTATGTTCTGCTAAAGGTGTTGCAGTAGCTCCTAAACACTAACCTCTCCTATGAGTCAGTCTCATATAAGAGAGTGCCTCATCATGATGCATGGTCATAAAGTCCATGGCCAGGCCAGACTCCCTTCAAGATGTACTCCATTAGCTCCAAACCGACAGTCAAGTTTCAGCCAAATGAAATATCAAAGCCAGCATTAACCATTCATGCGTAGATGCTGCAACAAATTCCGAACAACCTTAGCTGATGTCACAAGTCCAGTGGCCACAGTAAATCAACAACTGCTATTAAACCTTTTATCAGCAAGCCTCTGAAGCAATGATGCAATGAAAAGCTCAACTAATTGGCACCAAGTATTAAGCCCTGGGAAAAGGAATCTAAGGAAATCAACACCACACATTCAGATACTGCATCAACAGTACACTATGAGAGAAGGCCTATCCTGCCCCCATCATTATGACAAGAGACTATGGCTACGTCTACACGTGAAGCCAACATCGAAATAGCTTATTTCGATGTAGCAACATCGAAATAGGCTATTTCGATGAATAATGTCTACACGTCCTCCAGGGCTGGCAACGTCGATGTTCAACTTCAACGTTGCGCGGCACCACATTGAAATAGGCGCTGCGAGGGAACGTCTACACGCCAAAGTAGCACACATCGAAATAAGGGTGCCAGGCACAGCTGCAGACAAGGTCACAGGGCGGACTCAACAGCAAGCCGCTCCCTTAAAGGGCCCCTCCCAGACACAGTTGCACTAAACAACACAAGATCCACAGAGCCGACAACTGGTTGCAGACCCTGTGCCTGCAGCATGGATCCCCAGCTGCCGCAGCAGCAGCCAGAAGCCCTGAGCTAAGGGCTGCTGCCCACGGTGACCATAGAGCCCCGCAGGGGCTGGAGAGAGAGCATCTCTCAACCCCCCAGCTGATGGCTGCCATGCAGGACCCGGCAATTTCGACGTTGCGGGACGCGGATCGTCTACACGGTCCCTACTTCGACGTTGAACGTCGAAGTAGGGCGCTATTCCGATCCCCTCATGAGGTTAGCGACTTCGACGTCTCGCCGCCTAACGTCGAAGTTTACTTCGAAATAGCGCCCGACGCATGTAGCCGCAACGGGCGCTATTTCGAAGTTAGTGCCGCTACTTCGAAGTAGCATGCACGTGTAGACACAGCTTATGAGGTACATCTTTTGCGACTAACACTATAGCACTTGCTACCTAGAAAGCTATATAATACAGGAGAGAGGCAATGCAAGTGTAGTGTTGTGGTATCCAACTGCTGTCTCTCTTTTTCTCTCTGCAATATGTAAAAATAAAAGTGAATTAAATCTGTCCTTTGTTATAGACATACAAATTTAGGAAAGAGAAATATTTCTTATGTGTTACAAGATTACTTTCGTAAGTGTTGCTGTATTGTAAAGTAATAATGAAAGGATTTTATAACAGATGGAAAGTTAAAAATTAAATTATGATCAGTCATAAGCAACACATACATTAACACTTTTCATTTCAATTATATAGGAGAGTACTCGACATTGTGACCCACTGGGATGTGTGTGTTTCTTAAGAAGCTTTGGGTCTGCTAAAGGCACGTTGGAACAAAATGACAACATGCTACAGCAGAATAAGGACTTGATCCTTCAAAGTTCTGAGTAGTTTGGCTCCCATTCAGTGGAGCACGTAAACACATACCTAAGATTGGGTAGAAGCTAAAGTGTCTTGCTAGACCAGGGACAGAGTGCGCAGAATCAAACCCATAATCCTGAAAAATGTGATGTAAACAAAAGCTAAAAAAGTTGCCTGTATAGAATTACCAACCATGATTAACAACCTGCCACTTTCTCCTAAATTACTGTATAGGTTGTACCTCCCTCGCCTGACACCCTTGGGACCTGAGTGGTCCTGAACAAGCATATTTGCCTAATCAGAGGAGGTCAGGCCTCCTGCCCACTCTGGGGTGGCCCACTAGCCATCTGGCCAGGCTCCCCTCCTGGCCACTGCCAGCTTCCTGCCCCCAGGCTTCCTAGGGGGCTCCACTCTGGTTCCCTGCCACTGGGTTGCTGGCCAGGGCTCCTCATGTGACACCCATTTATAGGACTGCCAGTCGCTAAATGCCTCAGCCAGGCTTCCCAACCAGGCACCCCACCTATGACCCCTAGCTCCAGCACTTATGCCATGTCTGCTAATGCTTTCCTAGTTCCTTTAACAAAAACTCAGAATTTTCTTCCTTGTGCAGAAAATGAAAATAGAAATCTCTCCTCCCTACTTAACAATGATTTTCTCTTCATTGCCCACATCAACATTTGCCAAGCCACGTCATTGTTCTCCTCTAAATTCCTCCTTTGCTGTGATGCCTACAAAAATTCCCCAGGAGGAAGCTGCTAATATTTTGGGAATTATTCTTCTGACCAATACTGACCTTATTGTCTTGAACATCCTCATCAGTTCTGTATAGATCTATTCTCCTTTCCTCTTAGATTGTAAGCTCCTTGGGGAAGGAGCTGTATTTTTCTTTTTTTTTTTATGTTAGTGCAGCAGGGTTCTGGCCCATGACTGGAGGTGCTACTATAATATAAATAAACAAATAATGTTTGTGATATTGCTTAATCCATTACTGGGAGGTGTTAAGACATTATGGTAATGAGCAGAGTATAAGAAGCTTTCTAGAATGGACTAGATTAGACAGAGGCCCTAGTTTGGTTGCATATGGAAGAATATTAGGTCAACATGATAAGCTTAATAAAATCTACCTTTTAAAACACTATCTGAAGTTTTTAAAAGTATAATAGATAGAGAAAAAAAAGGACAACTCCCTCTGAGTTTCAAATCTACTGCCAGCTCAGCAAATGAAACAGAAAACAGAAGTTCAATGAAAGAGCAAACATTCATATTTTAAAAGAAATAATAAATCATTTATCCATTTGTAATTATAGTATTGTATAATCACAGCTTTAAACATCAAGAATTATTAAAGCCATAGCTGATCTATGATTTTATTCTTATGTTTGGATTTGATTCTGCAAACTGGTATGCACTTGACAACTTCAATTACATGCTTGAGTAGACCAATGGCACTATCTACTCACTTGAGCACAAATATTCGGATGCATACATATTTTGAGACTTGTGTCATTGCTAAAATCTCTGTTTTTATTTTTAAGGGTACACCTACAATGACCACGGAAGATTGACCACCCAGGTTCAATCTTCCAGGGCACTGTTTCGCGCATGCACGAAACGAAGCATTCTGAAGTCAATATCGACTCTAGAACTCCTCCTGAGCCATGAGGATTAAGGAAGCTCAGTGGGAGGAGCATTTCTGTTGACCTTCTGCTGTGAAGAAAGGGATGAAAGTTGACTGGTGAAAAGTCGATTTTAGGTATTCAACTGGAGTACCTAAAACTGAGTATCAGCCATCGACCTTCTAGGTAAGTGTAGACATAGCCTAAGAAAAAGTTTCAGTGCTCTAATTTTAAATATAATTAACAGCCAACAAGCAAATATTAACCAGTTACAAAAACAATGAGTGTGAGGGTCAGTCTGCATAGGAAAGGTATTTCGAAATAACAGCTGTTATTTTGAAATAACTAACTTCACCTCTACATGACACTACAGTTTTTTTCAAAATAAATTCAAAATAGCAGTTGACTTATTTCAAAATTGATAAACCTCATTTTACAAGGAATAGCACCTATTTTGAAATAGCTATTGCTAGATGGCCGTGGCTACACTATCCCTCTCCTTCTGGAAGGGGCTTGCTAATGAGCCACTTCAGCCGATGCTAATGAGGTGCTGCCATGAATATGAAATCCTCATTAGTATAATGGTGGCCACTTTTGAAATGCATGCTGCCCGTGTAGACAGGAGCTTCTCAAAAGGACTCCCTGATTTCGAAAGCCCCTTTTTCTCATTCAGTTTTGGGAAGAAGGGGTTTTTGAAGTCCGTGGCATCCTTTTGAGAGGCCCTTGTCTACGTGGAAGGCATGCGTTTTGAAAGTGGCACTTTCAAAACATGTGCAGCTGCCATTATGCTAACGAAACGCTGCATATTCATGGCAGTGCCTCATTAGCATCTGCTGAAGTGGGTCATTTGCATGCCTTTTCTGAAAGGCAGGGGCTAATGAAGCCAAAGCCAATAGGTGGCTGTTAAGACAGAGAATAGTGCTTATTTTGAAATAAGCCGTAGTGAATCCAATGGTTATATTTTGAAATAGGGTTTCGATGATGTATTTTGAAATAGCTGAGTGCTATTTCAAAATGCATTTTTGTGTGTAGCAGCATTATTTTAGAAGAAGCTGTTTTGGAATAGCAATTTCGGAATAAGGATTTTGTGTAGATTAACTTCGAGAGAGAAGCTTCTGTGAAAGCAGATTGCAATTTCAAATTCCAAGGAGTAATTTTAAATAGTAGATAGTTGGTTAGTTGTTATAGTTGTTATTTGAACATGTTGCCACACTAATATTGCAAAGGATCAAATGAGGCAGTTAAGAGATAATGGAATATTGTTTTAAGGAAAACTAGAAATGTCTTTAAAATCTCTTCTGCCTCATGTAAAAGCAAACCCTAATCTGAACAATTTCTCCTATGAATAGAATAAATTAGGGAATGTGTGGGTTTGACTATCATGCAGGGTATTTTTACCCTTAATACTGCCATGCTGACATGATGTTAAAAAAGTTTAGATGAAAAAACATTAAATCATAAGTTGGAAAAAACATGAGTTTTCGTTCTAAACACATGAGGAACATATGTTGGATTATTTTCAAATGATAATTTAAAACTCATTTTTCAAGCAAGGCATTCAGTGTGGTAAGCAACATCTTTGCTGCATGATGGGTCAGAAGTATATCAGCTAAATATATCCAACTTGCACAAATATACATGCACTAT
This sequence comes from Carettochelys insculpta, assembly GCF_033958435.1. Lineage (NCBI taxonomy): Eukaryota > Metazoa > Chordata > Testudines > Carettochelyidae > Carettochelys > Carettochelys insculpta. The sequence goes on from NC_134151.1 coordinate 14,405,099, forward strand.
ATACATATACAATATGTATTGAAAAATAACCTCATTTGTCTATACCAACAAGAGGCTCTGAGCGCTCAATTGATAGCAAACCCCATGAAATATATTGCAAAATGTGTAGTCAGAGATAAAACTAGAAGATATGGGGAAATATGTGCATTTCTAAGCAACATCTGCACGCTGTGAGTGTGCATGTGAAAGTAGAGATGTGTGCTTGGTTGCCTGTAGGCAGAATCTTTTATTTTTATGGTATGTTCAGAATTTGTGTCCACTCAATAACTGATACCTATCTGGAGTCTTTGGATACGTACTAGGGCAGTCGTTCGCAACTGGGGTCCATCTACTGCTGGGGATCTATGAGGCCATTGCAGGAGGGTTTATGAAAAAAAAAAAGATAAATAAAAGTGATCATGGAAAATAAGTTTAAAATGAATTACAAAGTTACAATCAATTATTATTTTTAAATTAAATATTGTCTAATAATGTTATTCATTGCTGTCCAAAAATCTATGCTGTTGTTTCCTTTTTCATTTAATGAAGTGAATATCGCTGCTAGGATTGGCTTTGATGGAGGTCGGCGAACAGTTTGGGAGGGCGATCGAGGTTCTGCACTAGTGAAAATGTTGGGAACCACTATATTAGGGCATCTAGCCCAAACTTCCCATGCTGCCTGAGCTACACTGCTATTTTTAGCAAGCTAGATTGAGTAAAGCTGGCATGAGTGTATCCACGCAAGCTAGGAATCACTGCACCCCCAGCTGCAAGTGTAGGCATAGTCTCAGAATTACAACACAGAACTCAGCACAGAGAGAAGGTGGGGCAGGAGGGCTGTGGTAACTGTAAACGACATCTATGCCCTTATGACTTCCGACTGCTTCAGGGTGTGCAGAGATCCAAAATGTGGTTTAGCCACTCGTCAGAGACTTTCTAAGGTATGACACCCTCCCATGATGTTCGCTGGGCCACAGTTCTGCCTAAAATCTACTCCAGTGTTGTGAGGAGATCCCCAGAGGTCAGTCTGATGGACACATTCTTCAGTACCTGATGACATTTTAGGTTCCTTATCTGATCTCACTTTTGATGATTAGACTGTTTCAAGATGCTCAGAAATTCACTGAAAATTTCCCAAACACTGAATCTAGCTCCCTTCTCAATTGAAAGAGGGTTCTTAACCCTGACAAAATTATCTTATGAGCATCCTGATACCAGTGCTGCAGCCAACCTTTATAGAGTTTCCTAGGCAAATCCTCCTTTCTTTAATTTTCTGTGCAACATTTAATGTCAGAAATTCATAATATGCATTTTATTAACACCTTTTTATAAACATGCTGTAGTTGAACAATGCTTTTTACCCTGGTAATTTATTTTAGTTGAAAGAAAAAATACTTCAAAAGACTGCTTAGATGTCCCTTAAGAGTCTGCCTATTATAGATGAACCTGAAACTGCCGTGTTTTAATGTCTTTCCTGGAAGTACTAACTCATGATGGTGTGATTCTAGAGATAAGCTGAGCCCTGTGACATCTATCTCAATATTTTGGATGCACTCAGTTAGAAATAAGGTCAAATAATTGAAGAGGTCCGCATATTTTGCAAAGGGTTGAGAGTAGAAATATTTCCTTTCCTACTCAACATTTATCCACTTTATTCTTAGATTAACAACCCCGTTTGTCCAGTCTCTGAAAACTAATGCTCTGTGGTAGAGTGCTAATCTATACTTCAAGTTTTATATCTTGACGTGCACATCACACTATCATTGACAATCAATGCTTAGAACCATATATCAAGTTATCTCCTCAGACTTATAAGTCCTGCATCAAAAGTCAGAATAAAAAATTCTTTTTAAAGAATAAAGATCTTGCAAATATTTTGGTAACATTTTTATATGTACTTAGGCAAAGAGATGGAAAATAAATCAGTGCATTGCTATCAGCCTCATGCTCCTAGATGAATGGATGCTCTAGTTCAATTTTATCTGATCAGATTAGTTGGAATGCCAGTGTCATACGGACTCTCATACAGATGTTGATGTGTAGGATTTGAACTGGGGGTCCTCTGTTTAAATCCAGATTTCTTTGAGGCAGAAATATGTTTGTCTATCTGTCTGACTGTCTGTCTATTCTCATTTATGGTTCCTGAGCCACTTTATATGGCCTAATAGACTACGTCTACACAGAAAAGTTATTCTGAAATAACAGCCATTATTTCAAAATAATTTTGTGAGCATCAATATTATGCACACATTATTTTGAAATAAATTTGAAATATTGAGTATGTTATTTTGAATTTCATAAAACTCAAGCAGGAGGAATAATAGCTATTTCAAAATACATGCTGTTAAGACATGGAATAGCATTATTTGGCCATTTCTACACATGCCACTTTCAAAGAAAGTGGCATGCTAATAAACGGCCTGAAATGTGCTAATGAGGCACATATGCAAATTCCCCATGCCTCATTAGCATAAGGTCACATGATTTGGAGTCCAGAAGATGTTCTTCCAGACTCCAAAATGCTGTTTAGAAGCGTGACCCCTGGGGGTCTTCCAGAAGGAAGTCCTTCTTCTGGAAGCCCCTTCTTCTCAAAAATTTTCAGGAAGAAGGGGCCTCCAGAAGAAGGACTTCCTTCTGGAAGACCCCCCAGGGGCTGTGCTTCTAAATGGCATTTTGGAGTCCGGAGGAGCGTCTTCTGGACTCCAAATCATGTGACCTTATGCTAATGAGGCATGGGGAATTTGCATCTGTGCCTCATCAGCATATGTCAGGCCATTTATTTATTTATATTTCAGGCCATTTTTCGAAAGTGGCATGTGTAGAAATGGCCTTTCAGAATAAGACATAATTACATCCAATGGCACTATTTTGAAATAGGAAAAAGGGTGCTTTCAAAAGCGGGCTTCTTTTTGAAAGAACCCCATCTACACAGCTGGTTTGCATTTCAAAAGCAGCACTTTTGAAGTGGTGAGAGGCTGTCATTATGCAAATGAGGCACTGAATATTCATATCACTGCCTCCTTAGGATTTTCAATCCACTCCATTTACATGCCCCTTCTGAAAAAGAAGGGTAGTGTAGACACAGCCCTTATGTGTAGCTGTGTTATTTTGAAATAAGCCAATTCAGAATAGCTATTCCAGAATGGATTATTTCAAAATAACACTTCTATGCAGACATGGCCATAATTTAGAATCATGGAAGACTGAAGCTTCTGCAAGAAATGAAGCATATGATGAATAACTTGGATGTAAAATTTTTCAAAGGAGTGGTTTATATGTCAAAGTCTGTCTCGATTTTAGCTATAATGTCTTATAAAAACACGGGAACATTTTAAAATCATCTTATCTCTTTTTCCTATTTAATGACAGAGTATTATAACTTTTGTGAAGTCACTTCTACAAAACACAGTCAGTGTTTTTATCAGAGGCAGGACTTGATACCATGTTCTCTCCTCCCTGTGTACAAGCTTGATCCAGATTCATGATCCAGGATTTAGAGGGGAGTGGAGGAGGAACACATGGGCCCTAGATAATCTATCTGTCTAGATTCGTAGTGACACCTGTAACAGGACTATGGGAGTATGACAAAAGCTCTGTGAAAATTAATAAAAGGCCATATTCTATGAGATGTTGAACACTCACTACTACAGCTGATGCCAAAGATAGCCGAGAGGACATGGCACTTTTCAGGATAAGCCCCACCGTGTGGCCATGATCCCATGAAGTTTAGGTTTTGCTGTCACTGAGTTTCTTAGCCTTGATTTAAGGAGATGCTGAATAACCTGGCACAGGGGGCAAACATAACTATAAAACATACCACTATGAAAAGGACTAAAGGCAAAATAGACTCGGGGGGGTCAGGATTTGACCTGAGATGTTTATCACCTGAAATATTTGGATTATTGTACTTGGAGTGCTTTCTACTTTAACTGTAATACTGCATAAGCCAGTGCAAAGCAAAGCATTGCCATGTGACAAATCTGCCCACTCTGGAGAGCATTCCATGATTACTGTGACTCATTTTCTGCCGACTGTTACTGTTGATTGGTGTGAATATTGCAGCACAAATTTTATTTTTAACTTATTCATACATTTTAGTAAATAAATGGTTGCAGAAGACATGTCATGACCAGGACATAGACACTATTACTTACTGGTCAGAGCAATGTTCTACCACCTCATGATCAATGCAGCCCAGGTTGCCACCCAGTTCTAACTTCTCCTAATAGCTTCTCCCCGTTTGTGAGCAGCAGGTCAAGCTGCACACAGCCCCCAGTCAGATCCTTCAGCACTTGTACCGGGAAGTTATCCTCCACACGCTCCAAAATTTTCCAGGCTTGCCCATGAGTTGCTTTATTGGTCTCCCAACAAATGTCTGGGTGATTAAAGTTCCCCATTTCCTGTTGCTTCTCTAATCTTCAATGAAATATTTAATTTACTTAGTACATTTGCCACATTATAAATAGGTTGGTGGTCTTTGCTGTGCATTTCAAACATAAAAATTCAGTTGTCATTCAAACATGTGTAAAGGATTTGTGACAAGG